>NC_056734.1:26762930-26842930 GCF_019279795.1 Protopterus annectens | reverse complement strand
TATAGTTGTACAATTATACATATACTAGGTGAGGATAAAGAGCTACAGGGTGCTTTTCATAGGTTACACTTAAGTTAGGTGAGTAAAGATGTGTGTTGGGTTGGGTTGAGTGGAGTTGAACAGGTAATCAGGTTATAGACGATTGGGAGATGGTACATGAGCAAAGCCACTACGTAGAAAGATATTGGTATAAAGACATTTTGAATACAGAGGCAGAAGTAATGGTCCAAAGATCAGATGAAAATGCATTCCAGAGTTTAGCAAAAGTAACAGATTATAGATACTGACCAGCAGGGAGTTTTGGTTTGTCTACTTAGATAACAGATTGGTTTTCAGATCTAAGATGCAATTAGACTTGATAATTAGTCAAAAGGAAAGGGCTGGGCATCCACGTGGTTTGTAGATAATTTTATGTGTTGTAGATAGTTGTTTGTAGCTGAGATGGTATGGAAGTTATAACAAGATCAGGGATTGTAGTATGCAGCAAGGATGGGATGAATATTTTGCATTAGTTACAAATTAACAATTTTGTTATAGCAGGTGTCCATCTCAGTTTTTAAGCAGGACTGGATACATCTTAATTTTTAAGCAGGACTGGATATTTGTTAGAATGGGAGCACCATAGAGGATATAAGGAATTAGAAACATTGAGGCAAAGGTTTGTCTAGAGGAGTAGTTTAAAAAAGTGTTTATATCTATATAGGGTTGCACTTTTTTGGTGAGTTTTTTTTAATATTGTTGTGGATGTGTTGGTCAGTGGTTACATTTTCATATATGGTAATGCCAAGTAGCTTGATAGAGAAAACAACCTCTATGGTGGTTTTGTTAAAGGAGTAAATGATAAATTCAGATTTGTTATTAATGGTGTTTTTTTAGGGTGAATAGTAGGGACTTGATTTTATTAGGATTAAGGGCAAGTTGATTGTTGGTCATCCAGATTTTGGTTATGGAGAAAGCATTTTGGGTCTTATCCAGAAACTCTGACTCTGAGGTGGCAGAGCAGATGATTGTAGAATCATCTGCATATTGAACTACTGAGGCATGAGTAAGAGCAGAGTGGAAGTTATTAATATATATGCTGAAAAGAAGAGGCACTAAGATGGACCCTTGAGGAACTCCAGTGGAAGTAGTGAGAATAGGTGAAAAGGACTGTGGCCATTTGGTAGATTGTTGTCTGTTTGTAAGATAGCTGGTAAACCGGTCAAGGACAGGAGTGGATATGCCTAGGTGTGAGAGCTTAGAAAGAAGGACAGAATGGAAATGGTATCAAAGACCTTTGACAGATTGTGGAAGAGTGCAGAGACAATTTTACCTTCATTATGAACATCATTGACAGTGTTTTTGAAGGATAGGAGAGCAGTAGTAGTAGTAGTACTGTGTCCAGGCCAGAAACTGTGTTGAGTAGTGGAAAGGAGCTGGTTTTGGATTAAATAATTCATAAATTGGATTTGAATACATTTTCCATTATAATATAATATGGCTATGGCATGGAAATTAGAGATGTCAGTATTGTTGCCTCCTTTATGAAGTGGGAGGACGTAGGTTTTTTCCAGATGGAAAGTACATAGGATACTTCAATAGATCTGTTTATGTATACTAATGGAATAACTAATAGATCTAGCTGAAATTATAGATATTCAGGGGGTAAGTTGTCTGGGGCAGTGCTACCAAGTTTGACATTTATATATTTAGTTATGGCAGCAGTAGGGATGGGAGAGAAAAAAAGGGTGAAAAGAAGGGTTTGTAGAGGAGTGATGAGTTGGTTTAGGGTTATTGTTGTGGCTAGTTTGAGGAAAAGCGGTAGCAAGTTTGGATATAATCTCTATACAGTAAGAGTAGAAGAGTAAGGCTATTCCTGTTAGAGTTTTGTCAGGGTTTGAACAAGGATTGCTCTTAGAGCCAGGGTTGAGTAGAGTGGAGACAGAGTTCCAGAATTGTTGGGGGGCGGGTTGGTTACAGTGTTTTGGAGACATAGGTAGTGGTGTTTTTTTTATCTTTAATAAGTAGGTGTTTTACTTGATTGCAGAGATGTTTATATAACAACAGGTCTAGAGGATTGTTTTCTTTTTCTGTCATTTTTTCGATGTTCTATCTCTGGCAATCATATGTTTTTCTGTATCTCTAGATAACCAGATAGCATGATTTGTTTTTATTCTCTTGTTTTGGAGGGGGCTATTCTTGAGGATGTTGAAATTAACAATTCAAGAGCTTTGTCAAGGGGTAAAGATTTTAGAATGATCTAATTAATATTACTTAATACCTGTGGAAGCATTGAGGTGTTTAGGTGAAATGGCAGTGGAGTTTTTAACCAGATTGTTTAATGAAATCTTGGAAAGTGAGAGGATGCCTGAGGAATGGAGAAAAAGTGTTTTGGTACCGATTTTTAAGAATAAGGGTGATGTGCAGAGCTGTAGTAACTACAGAGGGATAAAACTGATCAGTCACAGCATGAAGTTATGGGAAAGAGTAGTGGAACCAAGGTTAAGAAGGGACATGATGATTAGTGATCAGCAGTATGGTTTCATGCCAGGAAAGAGCACTACAGATGCGATCTTTGCTCTGAGAGTGTTGATGGAGAAGTACAGAGAATGTTGGAAGGAGTTGTATTGTGTTTTTGTAGGCTTAGAGAAAGCATATGACAGGGTGCCTAGAGAGGAGTTGTGGTATTGTATGAGGAAGTCAGGAGTGTCAGAAAAGTATGTAAGAGTGGTACAAGATATATACGAGGGTAGTGTGACAGCGGTGATGTCTGTGGTGGGAGTGATGGGTGCATTTAAGGTGGAGGTGGGGTTACATCAAGGATCAGCTCTGAGCCCTTTCTTATTTGCAATAGTGATGGACAGGTTGACAGATGAGATCAGACAGGAGTCCCCGTGGACTATGATGTTTGCAGATGACATTGTGATCTGTAGTGAGAGTAGGGAACAGGTGGAGGAGACCCTGGAGAGATGGAGATATGATCTAGAGAGAAGAGGAATGAAGGTCAGCAGGACTAAGACAGAATATATGTGTGTGAATGAGAGGGAGGATAGAGGAATGGTGAGGACACAAGGAGTAGAGGTGGCGAAGGTGAATGAGTTTAAATACTTGGGGTCAATAGTTCAGAGTAATGTTGAGTGTGGAAGAGAGGTGAAGAAGAGAGTACAGGCAGGATGGAGTGGGTGGAGAAGAGTGTCAGGAGTGATTTGTGACAGACGAGTTCCTGTAAGAGTGAAAGGGAAGGTCTACAAGCGGGTAGTGAGACCAGCTATGTTATATGGGTTGGAGACAGTAGCACTGACAAAAAGGCAGGAGTTATGTGGTAGAATTAAAGATGTTAAGATTTGCACTGGATGTGACGAGGGTGGACAGGATTAGGAATAAGTATATTATAGGGTCAGCCCAGGTTGGAAGGTTTGGAGACAAAGCCAGAGAGGCATGCTTACATTGGTTTGGACATGTGCTGAGGAGGGATGCTGAGTATATTGGGAAAAGATGCTAAGGATGAAGCTACCAGGTAACAGGAAAAGATGAAGGCCTAAGATAAGGTTTTTGGATGTGGTGAGAGAGGACATGCAGGTGGTTGGTGTGACAGAGTAAGATGCAGAGGACAGAAAGAAATGGAAACAGGTGATCTGCTGTGGCGACCCCTAATGGGAACAGCTGAAAGAAGATGATGATGATGATGATCATTGAAGGTTAGCTAGATTTCTGTCGGGTTTGCATTGGTGTTGGTGTAATGTTGTGGAGGTGCTGCATGTTATGTAGGCAGGCTGATGGTCACTGATATTGCAAGGCATAGTTCATGCCGAAAAAAATTGTTGGGGTCTGATACTAAAATCCAGACTAGGATGGAAACATTATTGTTGTTTTTCTTGGGCTGGGTTACACTAGAAAGAAGCTGGGTGAAGTTATAGAGATTAGCCGGTATAGTGGGAGAGGGATTTGCATGATCTAATCATTTTATATTTATACCACCTAAAATTATTGTTTCATTGTGAATGTTGTTTGTGGTCCTTGCTAGAATTTCTTCTGATATTGGATATTATTATCTGGTGGGAGGTATATGGCAATCAAGCAAAGACTGTTGAATTTATTCAGCTGTAGGTGTGCTATTAAGAGTTCAGCTGCAGAGAATTGGGGAATAGAGCTAGAGTAAGGGATGATGGTGAAAATATTTGGATAAAAAAGAGCAACTACGTTGCCTTTCTTGTGGGGTCAGTCTGATCTTAAGCACGAGAAACCAGGAAGTAAGAATTCAGAATCTATTATGTATGGTTTTAGCCATGTCTTGGTTACAGCATTTATATCTGGTTTAGAGTGCAAAATCCATGCATGGAATTCTGGGATATTGTTTCTAATACTTTGTAGGTTAGTGTTAGTTGTATTCAGGGATTTGTGAGGTTTGGAAGAGTGTGATGCAAAATGAATAGGTCCAGGGTTGGGGTGGATATCCCCACATTGAGGTAAAGTGCCAACACTATATAAATGTGTATAATACAGTCTGTTTTTGGAGTTATGCTGACTTGTGAGCAATGCTATACAAGGAGTGGTGTGTTTCTGTAAAAGGATTATAGGTTTGAAGAGTAGCTGTGTGTTGGTAGCATAGAGGCTAGAGGACATTTTGGAATAATTTCTGTGATTGAATGATTGGGTGGAGGTAACAGATGAGGTTTTAAATGGGTTATGTTTAAGATGTAGTGGTATGAGATAAAGAAGAAAGAAAAGAGATAGAGTAAGAGAACAGAGTACTATTGTCATGGTTAGTGGTAACATTATACGTTGAATTAATGTAGTGTCACAGGGGTAGAACTACTAAGTGGAGAAAGAGTACTTACTGTTGGAGAAATTAAGAGCAAATTGCTTGGAGATGTTAATGACTCAGCTAATTGGTGCAGTCTGTTAAATTGGAAATATTATAGTAGGTGTGAGTAGTAATACTAGTTCAGGCTTGTGTTGATTGGTTGGTGGATTGAAGGTGGAATTATGGTTACCTATAAATGTAATTGATAAGGGGGTGGGTGGGAAAAGGGGCAGAGTAGGGAAGCTGAGTGAGCCAGAGTGTAAAGAGGATGAACAGAGGTGGCCGAACCATGACTCAGCATTGATCAAAGAGAAACAATCTGCTAACTGCAAGTCAGTGCCTTAGGACTTAGTTCACTAGCCTGTATTGCAAGAAACTATGGCTGAGCTGCTAAAAGAACCAAGAATAGATCCAACTATGCACTTAATAAGGCAAGTGAGCTGATAAATGAATAAGTTCAGTTAAAGGGTTCAAGGGAGCTGATGTAGTGTGCGCATCACTAGCTACTTAACTATGAAATATTGCTAAGGATGAAAGTGGCAGGGAAATACACAGTAAACTTTCATATACTGGTTGTTAGGCAGTAGTGTGTCTTTGTGGGAGGCTTTGTGGTGCAGCTGCCTTTCAATAATTGGGATCACAGCACACTGGAAGGGTAACCTTTAATGAAAAAAAAAAAGAAAAGAATAGCATCAAGAGATTGATTATTAGCATAGCATAGAAGCAAGGGTGGAAAAAGAGAGAGGATGGTTGAGGTAAGGCAGTAAATGTTAGGTAACAATGAATCTGGGCATACTGGGGCAATGCGGCAACTGCCTCATGTACACAGACAATCCTCTCCTCCTACCACCCAACACTACAACCTGCGAGAGATGCACTTACATAGCCAAACTGGAAGCAAAGCTCTCTCCGGTCAACACTGTGCTAGTCAGTCAAGAGGAGAAGGCTAACACCTGCATTACACCTCTAGCAACTCATAGCCCTTCAAAACCCACACCATCAACTCCCACACATAGCAACACTAAACCCACATATGCAGAGGCCCTTAACATTAACCTGCCCAAGCAACAAGGACCTCCGAAGCTGAAACACAAACAAACACCAGTCACAACCAAAGTGACACATAGCTCACAACACCAGTGTGCCACCCAACAACAGCCCCTAAGGCAAGACAATGTTCCCAGCACTTTAGTCATAGGTGACTCTATAGTCAGGCACACTGATGTCCCACTCACCAGGCTGAACAAGGAGAAAATTACAGTCAGCTGCCTGTCGGGTGCCAGGATCCACCACATAACGCATGCACTCAAGTCACTCCACAACAAGTACAAATATGACTCTGTCATTGTCCATGCTGGAGTAAATGACTTGAGATGTACTTCCCTGGACTACATGAAAAGAGACATGGAAGAGCTCTTGGATCATGTGACCCAGGCAGGTATGATCCTAGCCCTGAGTAGCATCCTGCCTTCACCCAGAATTATACCACAGTATAAGGACAAAATGATTGACTTCAACAATTGGCTAAGCTTCTGGTGTCATTCAAAGGGGATCCAGTATTTGTCTGCCTGGGAAGACATGATCGACAAACCATGATGCTTTGCCAGAGATGGTCTGCACCTGTCACCCCTGGGATTCAGGTTACTGGCTAAAGCTCTTGCCACCTCTATAGTGCCTTTTTTAGGCAAGGTTCAAAGGATAAAACCACCACCATAACAGATACAAGCATGCAAAATCTGAAGGTAATGCTACTCAATGCTAGAAGTCTAAACCTCAAAATGCACCCTCTCGCGGCACTCCTAAAAATGGAGAACATCGATATCTGTGCAGTGACTGAGACCTGGTTCAAGGCTCCAGAGAGCACCACTGCAATACCAGGCTACAATTCTTACCACACTTTTCGGCCACAAAACCAAGACCGAAACACTAAAGGTGGAGGAGTGTCCATAATCACCAAGGATATTCACACCTACAAGCTAGTTGACCAACACAATGCATCTGAAATTCTCCAGTTGCAACTAACACTAGGTAAGACTGCAATCCAAATTGTAGCTTGCTACAGATCCCCCACCATACCCCAGGATTCTCACTACACCTTCCTAAACATACTGGAAAATATTAAGATACAACCAAGCACCCTAATACTAGGTGATTTCAACTACCCTGCCATTAATTGTGAAAACTACTCGGGTACCAACTCCTTTTCCCAACGGTTCTTGGAATTCATAAATTCCAACGCCCTGGATCAACTAATCCATTGTCCCACCAGGGGCTCCAATATCCTAGACCTGGTCATTACCAACATGGGAGATAGAAGATCCACACCAGTGATCACCCCCTCATTGGTCAGGTCTGACCATAAGCAAATCACCCTTGACATCCACATCCCACCCCCACGCCCCAGTAAGGAAACCTCCTTAAGAAACTTCTCCAGAGCCAACTTCATGCTACTGAAGTCAGAAGTGACAAACTTTACAACACCCACACAGACAGGATCTGGAAGTTCGACTGCAGAATCCTACACTAAGGCACTGTATGAGCACATCCACGCATGCATGAATCGTGCCATCCCAAATAGAACCAAGATGCTCTTCTCCAAAAAAGGAAGCCAATCTGGTGGTCCCCTGCTATAAACAAACTATACAACAGAAGGAAGAAACTGTTGCAGAAAAGAGGAAAATCCCAGGATGCAAAAAAACTCCCTCACCAGCCTCTGTAAGAAGCTATGATCCCTCATAAAATCCTCAAAAGCTAGTTACGAAAATAAAAATGCCAAAGATTCCAAAGACAACCACAGGGCATTCTATAGTTATGTCAAGAATCTAAATGGTAATGCTCAGATCTGCTCTGAACTACAACAGAATGGCATTAAATATACTGATCCCAAGGATATTGCCAATATCCTGGCAGATCGATTTAGTGCCAACTTCACTCCCCTCTCACCCCCTAAAGGGCCCATCTTAATACCAAAAGATTGCCAAATTCTGATAATCACAGCCACACAGGTAGAAACAGCACTCTCCAAAGTTAAGAATACAGCATCCATGGGACCAGATGACATCCCAGGCTGTGTACTACATGAACTACAAAATGAACTGGCACCCCACCTAAGTGTCATGTTTAATCATAGCCTCACCATTGGCTTCGTGCCCACTGATTGGCGTACAGCTACAGTTATCCCGCTCCACAAGGGAGGATCCACCTTGGATCCCGGGAACTACCGTCCCATCAGTCTGACAAGCCTGATCTGCAAGGTCATGGAACGCATTATCATGGAACTTATAAACAAAGACATAGGCAACCTCCAGACATTGGACCCACCCAGTTTGGGTTTGTGAAGGGCCGATCTTGTCTCCTGAATCTGATTGACTTCTTTGAATCGGTGTCCAGAGCTGTGGACGAGGGTAAGGAGGTCCACACAGCCTATCTGCACCTCGCCAAGTCCTTCGACACCATCCCCCACTCTGGAATAATATATAAACTTACTAAGCTGGGCATAAATCCCTACATCACTCGATGGGTTGCCAACTGGCTTACTGACAGAACCCAGACTGTAAAAGTAGCTGACTCCAAATCCAGCTCCAGACAAGTGACAAGTGGAGTACCTCAGGGTTCAGTCCTGGGACCACTCTTGTTTGGCATCTACTTCTCTGAAGTACAGGCTAACATTAAGGGACTCTGGCTAACAAAGTTTGCAGTTGACTGCAAACTGGGAGCCATTATTGAATCCCAAAATGATGTGGATATTCTACAAAAGGGCCTTACAGAAACAGATGCCTGGTGCCAGAGCAATGGGCTCAAGCTTAATGCCAAGAAATGTATAGTCATCCCCTTTGGAAAAAAAACATGTACCCATGAACTACCACATAGGTGGCAGGACACTAAACATCGAAAGTGTGATGAGAGACTTAGGGACACAAGTGGACAGTGGTCTCACTTTCGATAACCACATCACCAAAACACTCAGGAAATCCTTCTACGTGGCACACCTCATCACTAAGGGCTTTTCATCCAGAAAAAAGGAGGTCATTGTCCCACTGTACTCTTCCCTCATTAGACCCATTATAGAGTATAATGTCCCATTTGGGATGTACCTCACAAGACATCTGCAACAGCTGGAAAGGCCACAGAAATACCTCACTAAAAGAATCACAGGCCTGAAAGCAGATGCCATATGCTGACCGTCTAAAAAAACTCCAGCTATACTCTGCGGCATATCGTCTACTCAGAAGCGATCTCTGCTTAACATACAAGGCCTTGTCAAACCCTGAGCTGTTGGACATGCTCCACTTAAATAAATCCCAATCCCTCAGAGCCACATGCTCCAGGGATCTAAACCTTATCATCACATTGAACAAAACATGCTGGAGGGATATGTTCCTGACCCAGAGACTCCCCATACTCTGGAATAGACTGCCCATACATGTCAAACAGAGCACCTCATTGACCCTCTTCAAAAGGAACCTTGATGATTGGATGGGAGATAGGAAATTCACCCCGGGGATCATGTCAGTCACCCTGCTAGACAGGGTCCCAGAGAAGTAAATATTGTGGGAAAAAATTTCCAGGGAATTGTTTTGGCTAGGCTTGCATAGGCCTTAGGGCCGATAGCCTAGTAACAACCTATGAACCTATGAACCTATGTAAATGTAAGTATGCAGTTTTAAATGACCCTTTGCACACATCAGAACAGTATGGAGCATCAGAATTGAAACATTCCCCTTTCCATATATAATACAGAGATTCCCTAGTGAAAATAAAACTACACTATAATTAATGGAAAATTACATTGCATGTAGGTAGGCAAAATACCTAGAATTGTCTTAAACAATTAAATGCGACCATTCCAAGTTAAGGACATAACTGCAAATCTACTGGTTGGGGCAGATACCTGTAAGAACAGCGCAGCAGAGAAAACTCATGAAAACACCCTGTAGCTGAGTACAATCCTTGTCTTACATCATGAGGGAAGTTTATTAACAATAAGTTCAAAGCAACAAAAGTCCATTAAATCAGAATCATACTATCTGATAACAATTTAGTCAAGAATATAAATCATAGGTTCATAGTTCATAGGTTCATAGTTTAGTACTAAGCTAACTGCCCTTGCGAGCCATTTTAAGCCTAGCCAATTATCCCTTGTGAGACTCAAACCCTGCACCTTGTGTTTGTAAGGCAAACACCTTAGCCATTAAGCCACCCTCCCAACCCTGCAATAAATGATTGTCTAGCAACCTGCTAGTAGTATATATGACAGTACTTCCATACAAAACTGCTTATCATACAATAAATGTAGAGTCTGTGACCTTGTAATGCTTAAGTAACATAATTGCAAGAACCTCATCTTTTTCTTCTTCTTCTTTCGGCTTTTCCTGCTTAGGGGTCACCACAGCATTTCACATGTCCACTCATGATTGGCAGTGGAGTTTTATGGTGTTGAGTTGCCAGCCCGGTGCCTAACCTTCCACAGAAGGCACACACACACACACTCACACCTAGGTCCAATTTAGAGTGTCCAATCCACCCTACAGCATGTCTTTGGGATGTGGGAGGAAACCGAAGCACCCGGAAGAAACCCATGCGACCACAGGGAGGACATGCAGGCTCCACACAGAAGGCACCCCAGCTGAGGATCGAACCAGGGAACCTCTTGCTGTGAGGCAAAAACAAGAACCTCATATGGTGGGAAAATAGGGAATGATACTGCATGTATGCTAACGATATTTCAGAAAAGTCATGCACGGGACAAATGAACAACTTTTCCCTATATTTGATTGCTTGGAAGGAAAACAAGTGTAAGCAGCATTGAACAGAGGTCCTAGTTTCAAGCAAAACACAGTCCATATACTATAGACACAACAGATTGTGAATCTATACACACATAGTAAGATAGCACAGGTAGTACAGGAATAATAGATTACAGCATGGTAAATAATGAGCTAAAAGTTTCATCTTTTGCAAGCAATAACAAACAGCTACTCTTGAGAACAGACAGAGAACAAATTAAAACCAAATACTGTGTAATAAAGTTAAAATGCACAACTAAAAAAACATAAAACTTACTTGGCAGGGCACACTACATCAGGCATATAGGGACTAGAGTAGGGGACAAGAGTATATACTTTAAAAAATGGCACCGTTCACAGAACCTGTATAAATAAACTTTTGTCCGTACTCTACAGGAGTGAGCTGGTCCCAGTTTTTATAAGACAAAATACTAGTCATGCTTACATGGGAGATTGACCAACCATGACTCAGAGATGGTGGCACTGATCAAAGAGAAACAATAATCGAACCACAGGTCAGTGCCTCAGGACTTAGTTCTCTAGTCTATATTGTAACAAGCTAGGGTTGAGCTGCTAAAAGAACCATGAATAGAACCAACTATGCACTTAATAAGGCAAGTGAGCTGATAAAGGAATAAGTTCAGTTAAAGGGTTCAAAAGAGATGATGTAGTGTGCACACCACTAGCTATTTAACTATGAAATATCACTAAGTAAGTAAGAGGCAGAAACATGCAGAGTAAACGTTCATATAGTGTCTGTTATGCAGTATTGTGGCTTGGCAGGAGGCTTTGTGGTGCAGTCACCTTAAATGAATTGGGACCATGGCACACTGGAAGGGTAACCTTTAATGAAAAAAAAGAATAGCACCAAGAGATTGATTGCTAGAGTAGCGTAGAAGCAAGAGTGGAAGGAGAGACAGTATGGTTGAAGTAAGGCAGTAAATGTTAGGTAAATGCATGTATGCTACTCTGAATGCCCCTTTGAGCACATCAGTACAGTAGGGAGCATCAGAATTTAAACATTTCCCTTTCTGTATATAATACGGAGGTTCCATGGTGAAAATATGGCTACACTATAATTAATGGAAAGTTATGTGGTACATAGGTAGACAAAATACCCATAATTGTCTTAAACATTTAAATCCGACCATTCCATGTTAAGGACGTAGTCGCAAATCCACTGGTCGGGTGCAGATACCTGTAGGAATTGCTCAGCACAGTAAACTCATGAAAACACCCAGTAGCTCAGTACAATCCCTGTCTTACAACCTGAGGGCAGTTTATTAGCAATAAGTTCAAAGCAACAAAAGTTCATTAAGTCAGAGTTATTCAATCTGATAGCAATTTAGTCAAGAACATAACAAGTCAAATCACTCAATAAATGATTGTCTAGCAACCTACAAGTAGTATATATGACATTACATGCATACAAAACTTCTTATTATTCAATAAATGTATAGATTATGAACTGGTAGCGGTTAAGTAACATAGTTGCATGCCACCTTCATATGGCGGTAAAATAGGGAGTGTCACTGCAGGTATGTTAATATTTCAGAAAAGTTATGCACAGGACAAATTAACAACTTTTCCCTATATTTGATAGCTTGGAAGAAAATCACGTGTAAGCTGCATTGAACAGAGGTTGTAATTTTAAGCAAAACACAGTTCATATCCCGGAGATTGTAAATCCATATACACACAGTAAATTGCAGAGATAGTAGAGAAATAACGGATTACAGCATGGTAAACAATCAGCTAAAAGTTTCATGTTTTGCAAGTAATAACAAACAGGTAATCTTGAGAAAACTAAAATCAGATACTGTGTATTAATGTTAAAATACATAACTATAAAACATAAAACTTACTTGGCAGGACACAGTACAGGTGTAAAGGGACTAGAGTATGCAACAAGAGTATGTACTTTTAAAAATGGGACCATTCACAGCACCTAAATAAACTTTTGGCCATACGGTACATGAGTGGGCTGGTCTTAGTTTTCAAAAGAAAAGATACTAGTCATGCCTATATGGGAGATTGACCAACCATGACTAAGAGATGGTGGTGTTGTTCAAAGAGAAACATTCAGCTAATGGCAGGTCAGTGCCTCAGCACTTAGGTCTGTAGCCTGTATTGTAAGAAACTAGGGCTGAGCTGCTAAAAGAACCAGGTATAGAACCAACTATGCACTTAATAGGGCAAGTGAGCTGATAAAGGAATACGTTCAGTTAACGGGTTCAAAGGAGCCGAAGTAGTGTGCACACTGCTAGCTATTTAACTACGAAATATTGCTAATGAAGGAAGTGTCAGGCACATACTCAGTAAACTTTCATATAGTGGCTGTTAGGAAGTAGTGAGGCTTTGGGGGAGGCTTTGTGGTGCAGTCGAGTTTCACTAATTGGGGCCATGATGCACTGGAAGGGTAACTTGTAATGAAAAAAAAAAGAGAAAAAGAATAGCTGCAAGCAACTGATTGTTAAAGTAGCTTAGAACCAAGATGGTCGAGGTAAAGCAATAAATGTTAGGTAAATGTAAGTATGCTACTTTAAATGCCCATTTGTAAACAACAGAACAATATTCTTTCTCTCATTCTGGAGCTGTGACATCTCAGACTCCTGCTCACCTTCTAGAAGAGCGCACTCCATGTCCAGCTCTCTTGAAGATTCTTTCATTTGATTGTCAAGATCTTTGATTTTTTGCTCAAGCTCCTCTATATTGCTAAGGACATGAAGGCATTCCTTCTCAATATATATTAAGTCCTGATTTATGTGTTGATCTGTCACTATATTGATATTGGACATCAGAATGGAAACATTCCCCTTTCTGTATATAATATGGAGTTTCCCTGGTGAAAATACAACTACACAATAATTAATGTAAAAATACAAGTTACATAGGTAGACAAAATACCCAGGATTTTCTTAAAGATTTAAATGCGACCATTCCATGTTAAGGACGTAGGCGCAAATCCACTGGTCAGGTGCAGATACCTGTAGGAACTGCTCAGCACAGTAAACTCATGAAAATACCCTGTAGCTCAGTACAATCCTTGTCTTACAATGTGAGGGCAGTTTATTAACAATAAGTTCAAAGCAACAAAGTTCATTAAATCAGAGTCATACTATCTGATAGCAATTAAGTCAAGAATATAACAAGTCAAATAACTCAATAAATGATTGTCTAGCAACCTACTAGTAGTATATATGACATTACATGCATACAAAACTCCTTATTATTCAGTAAATGTACAGACTGCGACCTGGTAGTGGTTAGGTAATATAACTGCAAGCAGCCCTTGTATGGCAGGAAAATAGGGAGTGCTACTGCAGGTATGCTAACAATATTTCAGAAAAGTCATGCACGCGACACATTAATAACTTTTCACTATGTCTGATTGTTTGTAAGGAAAGCAAGTGTAAGTACCATTGAACAGAGATCCTAATTTCAAGCAAAACACAGTCCATATACCGGAGACACAGTAGATTGTAAATCTATACCCACATAGTTAGTTAGCATAGGTAGTGAAGAACTAACAGATTACAGCATAGTAAACAATCAGCTAAAAGTTTCACATTTGCAAACAATAACAAACAGGTACTCTTTAGAACAGATGGAGAACAAACTAAAACCAAATACTGCTTAATAAAGTGAAACTACACAACTATAAAATGTAAAACTTACTTGGCAGCACACTGCATCAGTTTTACAGGGACTGAAGTATGGGACAAGAGTATGTGCTTTTAGAAATTGCATTGTTCACAGCACCTGTATAAATAAACTTTTGTCCGTACCCTACAGGAGTGGGCTGACCTTAGTTTTCATAAGACAAGATACTAGTCATGGCTACATGGGAGATTGACCAACCATAACTCAGAGACGGTGGTGCTGGTTAAAGAGAAACAATCAGCTAACCACAAGTCAGTGCCTTGGGACATAGTTGTAAGAATCTAGGGCTGAACCGCTAAAAGTACCAGGAATAGAACCAATTATGCACTTAATAGGGCAAGTGAGCTGATAAAGGAATACGTTCAGCTAAAGGGTTCAGGGGAGCTGATGTAGTGTGCAAACTGCTAGCTATTTAACTATGAAATATTGCTAAGGAAGAAAGTGGCAGGAACATATATGGTAAACTTTCATATAGTTACTGTTAGGCAGTAGGGTGGCTTGGGGGGGGGGGGCTTTGTGGTACAGTTGCCTTTCACTAATTGGGACTGTGGCACACCCGAAAGGTAACGCACTAAACTTTCATATAGTGGCTGTTAGGAAGTAGTGTGGCTTTAGGGGAAGGTTTGTGGTGCAGTCACCTTTCACTAATTGAGACAGCGGCACATTGGAAGGGTAACTTGGCACGGCACACTACATGAGAAATACGGGGACTAGAATATGGGACAAGACTTTGTAATTTTAAAAATGGCTATATGGCAGATATACATGTGTCTGCCAACAATCTGACTGCCACTTATTCCATATTGGAGCAAAAGTCAGGTATAGCAAAGCTGTTATCCTGACAACCTTCATGAGATTTTTGTTTGCCATATTACACTCCTGACATGCTGTATAAACATTCTGGAGAGTACCGTGAAATAGATGAAACTTGTGGCTGCCATCTAGTTTTGCAAGTGATGTTGGAAATTAGACAGTCATGCTGCCCATATACAAGTGGAGGTCTCCTTTTAGAACCCCAATCTCAACAAGATATTCATTAGTGGATGCATTCGTCAGTGCATGCCCCGCAGCCTTCCTTTGGGAGAAGTAGGAATGCAATACCTGTTCACTCCTTTCCCTCACCAGTTGTTTTTAGCAGCTTCCAGTCTATTATTCAAATGCAGTTTATTTTGGCCATAGTCACATTTCTGTCACTTTTACACCACAGTGCTATCCCATTACCAGCATATATTTAAATATATGTTACCTCATAGCTTGATTCCTCCCATAGTCAAGGTGGTTACCTATAGTGTAGTTCTGGTACAGGGCACTTTTCTTCTGCTTTTTATTTTCTTAAAATAAAGAAACAGAGTATCTGTTTATTTTAAGTAAATACAATAAATGCAATAAAAATAGTTGATTAATTAGATTAAATAAAAGTACATTAAGTTAATGAATGGACTGCAGTACCCCTGTTCCAAGATAAACCAGTTGCAGAACCCTAGATGAGAGGTGCTGTACCTCTGGTCATTCAATTTCATGATCTCATATGAGTCAAATGGAGCAAGAAGTCAATACATTTGAAAGTTTAGGTAATATCTATGTTATAATGAGCAGCTGTTCTATTATCACTTGTGCAAGTTTGTTTTTTTCTTAAATGCCAGTACTGCCAGGCATCTAGGTATGGTACATCAGTGTCCTGGGATGCATTACCATAATTTTAACAGTCCCTGATGCAGAATTTC
This sequence comes from Protopterus annectens, assembly GCF_019279795.1. Taxonomy (NCBI): domain Eukaryota; kingdom Metazoa; phylum Chordata; order Ceratodontiformes; family Protopteridae; genus Protopterus; species Protopterus annectens. The sequence continues at coordinate 26,826,974 of NC_056734.1, read as the reverse complement.
CCTGATTTTGCCTTATATGCTTTCCCGGACCCTCACAAAATTTTTAATTTTCTGGATAATCACAAAGGATTACAGCTGGCCAAAAATGTCAGGTGTTAAAATGTTATGATTCTTGTTCTATTAATTTTTGAAGTGAATTTTGAAATTGCTGGGCTGTCTGTGGGGGAACATTATTAACTGTTTTTGTTTGTACCTTATTTTGGCTTTACATGACTACTGTCACTTTATGTGACTGAACTTAGAAAACTTCCTTGTGTGGATACTGCTTGTACTGAACAAAGCTGAAATACATTAAATCACTATTTTATTACAATCCGGTATCTGAAGTATATGCAGGAATATAATGACAGGTTAAGGTTCTGACATATTGTGGGACAAATGTTAATATGATAATAAAACTTAAAAACAATTAAAGTATGCAATATTATTGTAAATTGCCATTGGATACCACCCTTAAATTTAAGAAGAAGATTAAAAAAATGCATTATTGGGTAATCCAAAATGCTATTTCAAAATCCTTGAGGAATCAATTAACTGTAGTTAAACCTTCACCACAATTTTTACATCCTCCTGGTAGACCAATAGTTTCATGACATGGACCTTATGACGACTGTGCCCTGGCCCAGCAATCAAGGAGCCTCAGTCCTCACCACTAACACCAGGGAGGTTGTCTCCTAGAAGAGGAAAGGATAACAAATACACACAGTAAAGTACAATTTCCCTAAAGTGCACACAGAGATCACAGTCAGTCTGGGGATGGTTGCTCCCTTGCTCTCCAGGTCCCCAATAAGACTCCTTACTGGTACAGCTATAGGGTCCAGATCTCAGCTTAGCTGGCAAGCTAGCCTCCAGTACCCTCTCTGTCCCACCAGTACTTCATGTCCCTGCCCAGGTAGCTGACACACACACCACACTTTGAGATAAGTATTTAAACAACTTCAAAGACACTCCTGGGAAAGGCTGACACAGATTCTCTAGCTACCCAAAGGCCCTTGAAAGGGTGTCCAATTATTACTGTACAATATTATTATCCAATTGGTAATATGACTATTCAGTCTAAGGCTTATTAGAGTGGCCTATTACAGTAACCTCTATAAATATGCAATGTACTCTAGAGCCTATCTCTACACAAGCCAGCCACAGGTAAAGTTTTTTTAAAATATTTAATAATAAATAATTAAAACACAAGACAATACTACTACACCACAGAGATATCTAAGAGTTCAGAGATCACACAGAAACTTAAAACAATACAGTAGGACAGGTCTGATGTCAAAGAAAAACACAATCTAACTTTCTAATCTTTAGATAATCTTTAAGAGAAAACACAATGCTATAATCCTACTTAGATACATAAATAGCATAAGCAGTACTGGGGTTGATGGTCCAAGACAAATGCTTTTAGTCTCTCACTGAACAATAATTTTTAAAACACTAACAAACAGCTCTGCTAAGGCCCTCCCAAATTACATCATTATGACACTTTGGTTTTCCCAGTATTCACATTACATCATTTTGACACTTAGTCTAGAGTTCCCATGCCACAAACTGCATTATTTAGCAAGCTAACACCTGCTCAGGAAGCGACAACAATAAAAGACATTTCACATGTATACGCTACCAATTATTCCTTAAGTTAAGACAATAGAAAGAATGTGTTCAGCCAGACGTTTCGGCACCACTTTTTTTTAGATAATTGTAACTTCAAAGAACATTTGAAATGCTTGGCTTGATTTTCCTTACAGCAGATGGCAATGTTGCAACAATCTTGAAGTTCACATTTTACAGTATTTTCTTTCATTTAAGAACACAAGCCTGTATTTTACATTTATTTATACAAATGATAGAATTATGTATCAAATTCTATTTGACTAGACTGGCTGCCTTCGCCCATCTTTCCCCAATCTTCACATCTCTTCCCCTGGAGAACTCACGCTAGTTTTTCAAGTGACCCTTGAGAAACGCTGCTTGAGAGGGTTAGGTCTATCTGCAGGTACCTCACCCCATTTCCTGTCTTGAGAGACCATCTGCATTGGCATTGCTAATCCCAGTGCGGTACTGCACTGACATATCATATGCTTGCAACCCCAGGCTCCATCATAGCAATTTGGCATTTTGCTGACTGTCTCTGTTTAACCATGTTAGAGGGTTGTGATCTGTCATTACACTGAATTTTCTTCAATACAGATAAGGTTGAAGTTTCTGCAATGCCCACACTATAGCTAGACATTCTTTTTCTACAGCTGCATAACATTCATCCCTGGGTTGGAGCCTATGACTGAGATAAACCACTGGGTGCTCTTCCCCCTCTGAAGAAATTTGGCTAAGTACAGCCCCCACCCCATGGTTCAAAGTATCCACCTGTACAACAAATTCTTTGCTGTAATCTGGACTGGCTAACACAGGGGGTCCTCCCAATCTTCTTTAAGCTTCTGAAATGCCTGCTCATATGCTGGGGTCCGCACTACCTTATCTGGCCTGTTCTTCCTTGTCAGGTCTGTGAGGGGAGCAGCTATGGTACTATAACTAGAGATGAACTTTCTGTAGTACCCTGCTGTCCCTAAGAATGTCCTCACCTGCTTTTTGGTAACAGGTGCAGGCCATGCCTAAATGGCTTTCACTTTGGCAGGTTCTGGTCTTATCTTACCACTCCCCACTCTATGTCCTAGGTAGGAGACCTCTGCCATACCCACCTGTCATTTGCTCAGCTTAATGGTCAGCCCTACCCTCTGTAGTCTGCCCAGCACGTCCCTGACATGCTGAAGGTGCTCTGGCCAGGAATGGCTGTAGATGGCAATATCATCTAGGTAAGCAAGGGCAAACCCTCCTGTTCCTGTTAGGATATTATCCACCTGGAAAGTCGCTGGGGCATTCTTCATCCCAAAGGGCATCTTTGTGAACTCATACAAGCCAAAAGGAGTCACAAAGGCTGACTTCTCTCTAGCACTGGGAGTCAAGGGCACCTGCCAGTAACCCTTGGAAAGATTAATGGTTGTAAGATACTTAGCCCCACCCATCTGCTCTAGGGCCTCATCTGTCCTAGGCATGGGGTAAGCCTCTGACTATGTGTGACTATTTAATTTTCTGTAATCCACACAGAACCTGATGCTGCCATCCTTCTTTGGCACCAACACCACTGGTGAGGCCCAGGGACTGTTGGACTCTTGAATCACCCCTAGTTCCAACATCTCCCGTACCTCTTCCCTCAGAGTCTGTTCGATTCTCTCAGGCACCCTATAAGGGGACTGACTTATAGGCCTTTGGGGTCCTGTATCCACCTGGTGCTGCACCAGCTGGGTTCACCCTGGTTTCCCAGTGATCATGTCCCCAAATTCCTGCAACACTGCTCAGATTTCTCAAACTTGGGTAGGAGATAGCTGCTGGGATATTGCTACTCCTTTAACCGAGGTGTCAGCCCGAGCCTCACTGAGGATATCAATGCCCAGATCTCCCTCAGACTCCTCCTGCAATCCACTGCAAATACTCAGCACAAGGGCCTCCCTATCATGGTAAGGCTTCATCATGTTAACATGGTACAAGTTGTGCCCCTGCCATCTGCCTAGCACTTCCACCATGTAGTTAACATCACTTACCTTTCTTACCACCTTGTAGGGTCCCTCCCAAGCCACTTGCAGCTTGTTGTGTCTGACAGAAATGAGAACCCTTACCTGCTGCCCCACAGCATACTCTCTAGTTTGAGCATTCCTGTCATACAACACCTTTTTCTGCTGTTGGGCTTCTGCCAGGTTCTCCTGGGCCAAGCCCATGAATTCCCTGAGCCTTGTCCTGAGGTTTAGGATGTATGCCACAACAGACTCCTTGTGAGACCCACACTCACCTTCCCATTATTCTCAAATTAAATCTAGAGGTCGCCTCACCCTATGCCCATACAGCAACTCAAAGGGTGAAAAACCTATGGATTTCTGGGGAATCTCACTGTAAGCAAACAACAGATGGGGCAAATAGTTGTCCCACTCCCTCTTAAACTGATATGCAAATGCCTGTAGCATAGACTTGATTGTAGAGTTTAGCCTCTCATCAAGACCATTAGTCTGGGGATAGTAGGGGGTGGTCTTCATGTGCTTCAGTCCTCAGGACTTCGACAGACAAGCCAGCAGGTCTGACATGAAATTGGCACCTCGGTCAGTCAGTATTTCTTTTGGCAAACCTACCCTGCTGAAAATCTCTAACAAAGCATTTGCCACCTTCTCTGCCTCAATGAAGGACAAAGCCACTGCCTCAGGGTATCGTGTAGCATAATCCACTGCCACTATGATATACATTTTCCCTGTGGATCTTGGGGTACTCAGAGGACCCACAATATCCATAGCTACCCTCTGAAATGGCTCCTCAATCTCAGGCAAAGGCATCAAAGGAGCTCTCACCTTTTCTCCTGCCTTGCCTACATTTTAGCACTGCTCACAGTTCCTGCAGTACCCTGTTACATCTCTGGAAATTCCAGGCCAATAGAAGTTTTGCATAATATGCCTCTTTGTACTTTTTATGCCCATATGACCTGCAAAGGGAATATCATGGGCTATGGCTAGAAGCACCAGATGGTAAGATCTAGGCACTACCAACTGCTTTACTCTCTCACTTTCTAGCGCTCCCTCAGGTTTCCACTCTCTGTATAGTAACCCTTTGTCCCAGTATACAGATTCCCCCTTCCCTTGAGAAGCAGGTGCCTCCCTAGCTACCTGCCTCAGGCCTTGCAATGTAGGGTCTGAGAGCTGAGCCTGTCTCAACTCTCTCCTTGTAACCCTTCCCAACTCCCCTTCCACAGGAAGTCTGACATCGTCTGACCATGGAGCTTCACTGTCAGCCTGGGTACTACTACCCAACTCTTCCTTTGCAGTTACCCTGTCCAAGGGAACATCAGTACCCACAAGCAGTTGTGGTTCACATTCAGTCTCACTGCTACAGTGTAGCACACTCCCTGAAGTAACCACCTCAGCAGTCCTGGCTGCAAGTATGCAGTCTGTCTGGGTCTCCCCCAGGTTAACAGACCCACATGCTTGCCTACTAGCCTCACTGCATATAACTGCATAAGTACATGGTACTGCCTCATCCGAATTCTTCCCTCTCAGGACATCTGCAGGATGGTAGTTCCATACTCTCATGACACCCCACTATTGGCATTTGGTCTTTCCCACTTACTGGCTCCCTCATCTTTGGTTCCCCACCTTGCCTCCATGGACAACTGTATGCCACATGGCCCCACTGGTTGCATTCAAAACATTTCACCGTAGGTCCTGGACATGTACCTGGACTAGTGGCTTCCCCTGCTACTGGCAGATTCTGTTGGGGCAGTCTGTGCTGCCCACCATGGGTTCCTTTACACCCATGAGCAGTACTGGGGGTCCCCTTCCTGTGCAGGGCTGCCCTGCTGGCCAGGTATAAATCTCCCTCCTTTCCCAACTCATTTGAAGTAGCACATTGTCTATCAGCTAACCAGATCCTCATGTCCTCATGCAAAGTGCTAAGAGCTTGTTCCCTCACCAAAAGGTCTGCCAGCCCTTCAAAATTGATGACTTGACATCCACTCATCCAGCTATGAAAAAAAGTGCTCAGTTCAACAACATATTCACATACATTTTCATCTGCCTTGCATCTATGCTCACGAAACATTTTCCTATAAATTTCAGGTGTTAGCTTAAAACATTGTAACAGACATTTCTTTACAGCAGTATAATCAAAACAGACAGAATGATCCACAGTGGTGGTGCTGCGGTAGCATTGTTGCCTCACAGTAAGATGCTGTCTGGTTTGATTCTTAGCTAGAGCGTCTTCTGCATGGAGACATGCGTTAATGGGCGTACCTTCGTTGAAGGTCAGGGCTGGTAACTCGGCACGTAAAAATCAACTACCAATCATTAGTGGACCGGAGTTCTGCTGTGGCGACGCCTAACCGGAAAAAGCCGAAAGACACAACAACAGTCAAAACAGACAGAGTCGGGCATTTGTGATATACAAGTTACAACTTTCCCACAGAGTAAGGGGGGTAAAAACCGTACCCAGAGCCTTTGCTCAACACTATAGTGTTTGCATACCCTTTCAAACATGTAAATGAAACTATCAAAATGATCCCTCTTTTTAAATTGCAGAAGACATTTACTGACCTGTTGTGTTTCTGGGGTCCAGTTACTCCCTTCCCCATTACCTCCATGACTCTGGCAAAGAGTCAGCATTTCCCTCTCATGCTTTCTCTGACACTCCTTTTCTTTGGCTTCTATCTCCAAATACCTTGCCTCCAACTCAAGTCTCTTTAGCTCCAGCTGAATCTTTAAGTCCACTGCAGAAATGTTGAGCTGTCCATTCTCCAATGATATTGTATTTCACTGCCCAGTCCGATTGTCCTTTGCAGAAAGGTTGAGCTGTCCATTCTTTGAGGATATTTCATCTCCACTACCAGTCTGATTGTCCTCCTGGGTGCTGTTTTCTGATGTAGCTGTAACCAAGGCTGTAATCAGGTCTGCCTCAGTCAGGTTTCCATGCACCAGTCCACTAGCCTGGCACATCACCAGCTGGCTCCTTGCCAGCTTTCCATACTCATGTGCTGACATGCTGCCTGATCACCCCGACTAACTAAGTTAACAAAAGAAATAAAACAATTGTGATCTGAACTCTGAGTATACTCAGTGTGGCTGATTTAGAGTACAAAACACTTTCAGAGGTCACTGTACATAAGCTACAGGATTCACTCTACCCACACCACTACCAAACACTTGTAAGGGCATCTTATCCCAACCACTGCCATCACTTGTGATGACTGTGCCCTGGCCCAGCAATCAAGGAGCCTCAATCCTCACCACTAACACCAAGGAGGTTGTCTCCTAGAAGAGGAAAGGATAACAAATACACATGGTAAAGTGCAATTTCCCTTAAGTGCACACATAGATCACAGTCAGTCTGGGGCTGGTTCCTCCCTTGCTCTCCAGATCCCCAATAAGGCTCCCCACTGGCACAGCTATAGGTTCCAGATCTCAGCCTAGCTGGCAAGCTAAATAAGTATTTATGCAACTTCACAGACACTCCTGGGAAAGGCTGACACAGCTTCTCCAGCTGTGCCATTTTACCCAGACTATACGGTAGTAATTCCTGCCACCACCAGCTTATATTATCAGCTACCCAAAGACCCTTGAAAGGGTGTCCAATTATTACTGTGCAATATTATTATCCAATTGGTAATGTGACTATTCAGTCTAAGGCATATTAGAGTGGCCTATTACAGTAACCTCTATAAATATGCAATGTACTCTAGAGCCTATCTCTACACACACCAGCCACAGGTAAAGGTTTTTAAATATTTAATAATAAATAATTAAAACAAAAGACAATACTACTACACCAGAGAGATATCTAAGAGTTCAGAGATCACACCGAAACTTAAAACAATACAGTAGGACAGCTCTGATGTCAAAGAAAAACACTTAATCTAACTTTCTAATCTTTAGCTAATCTTAAGAGAAAATACAGTGATATAATCCTACTTACATACATAAAGAGCATAAGCAGTACAGTGGTTGATGGTCCAAGACAAATGCTTTTAGTCTCTCACTGAACAATATTTTTTAAAACACTAACAAACAGCTCTGCTAAGGCCCTCCCAAATTACATCATTTTGACACTTAGGTTTTCCCACTATTCAAATTACATAATTTTGACACTTAGTCTGGAGTTCCCAGGCCATAAACTGCATTATTTAGCAAGCTAACACTTGCTCAGGAAACTACAACAATAAAATACATTTCACATGTATACTCTAACAATTATTCCTCAAGTTAAGACACTAGAAAGAATGTGTTCAGCAAGATGCTTCGGCATCACTTGTTTTTAGACAATTGTAACTTCAGAGAACATTTAAAATGCTTGGCTTGATTTTCCTTACAGCAGATGGCAATGTTGCAACAATCTTGAAGTTCACATTTTACAGTGTTTACTTTGATTGAAGAACACAAGCCTGTATTTTACATTTATTTATACAAGTGATAGAATGATGTATCAAATTCTATTTGACTAGGCTGGCAGCATTCACCCATCATTCCTCAATTTTCACAGACCTTTGACAGAATCCTTGACAGTGTTTTAGAAATATGCCCCAAACCATTTGTTCTTCTTTTGTAACATGGAGGATTAAGGACATCAGTAATTTTGTTAATTTCATGTCAAATATTCAAGTAGACAATTATTATTATTTTTATGCACCATTAATATTTAAGCACTAAAATACTGGCTTGATACTGCAGGTTTATACACAACTGAGTTTTGTGTTTTGTTTGTTTTCAAGCTCACAAAAATAGTTCTCCAGAAAAACAGTATTTAACTTCAAACATGTTTGTTATTTGAAGATTATGGGCACTGCTATGAACTAACCATTTTCACTCACATACATTGACTTTCATGTACAATAATTTGAAATTCACATTCATTTTGATCTTTTGAACATGTGGCATCTTTATTTGGATGATGGTTGCATGATTTGAAATTGACCATATATCAGCATTTTGATGTTTTGTGAGTATAGTAACAGCAATACATTTGAGAGGAATTATTTACCACCAATTTCCTTGATGCAAAGATAATTAAACTATTTAATGGGGCCTTACTTACTTCTACATACAGAGGGACCTTTTTGAAAAAATACCTTTTTTTCTTCCATGAAGTTGCCATCTGCTACATGTAACTATAAATAATCCAAAATCACAGTATACAAGAAACTTACGGGTTAGTGATACTGGAATGAACATAGCCAGGCTGCAAATGGCACAACAATAGATTCATGTATAGGAAGTAAGTTAAAGCATTTGTCTCAGGCAAAAACACATCTCTGCAAAACGTGGACATAAATGAGTTATTGCCGTGCCAGGTGGATGATGCTTCCAAGGAATAAAATATCAGATTTATCACTACTTTTGGCACAAACTCCTTCTGCATAAAACATGATTTTTACATCCTCTATTTTAGAAGAACAGTACAGATATAGTTATAGATAAGGCAACATTTTTGGAAAGTACCTCAATAAAAATAAGTAAGGAAGTAATACAAGAAACACCATGGCTATGAACATTGGTCTACCGGATAGCAAAGAATCTGGTAGATGTATTTATCTGCCAGTATGTGTTTGATACTACATAGAATCTGGTAGATGTATTTATCTGCCATTATGTGTTTGATACTACATATTTTGTTTCCCTCGAAATAGAAAAAAATCTATCAGAAAGTTGATGGCCTTTCAATTTTCAAGGATAGCGAGCCTTGCGAAATGAACATGAGCCAAATATAAGTCAAACCACAATTATTTCTCACAGATGTTGAATACTCAAAAACGAAGTTGGACTTTTAATCATAAAACTTTAAACAATAGCTTAATTAAATGATGCTTGCTTGGTCTGTGTGACATTTAAAGCACTTTTTTATTTCATATATGTTAAAACTATCAGGATTGGCAAATAATATACTTTTATTTTCCTTTAATAAGATTAATAAAAATAAGCATGCCTTATACACCATGTCAGGCACTGACAGATTCATTTAATGCTAATTCATATATAATTATTATTTGTAGTTCATCAAAAGGAAACATTGTGCATTCAATATCATTTGAGATAACACTATAATAGAATGCTGTCTGGTCAGCATAATGTTAATATTAAATCATAATTACAATTACTGAGAAGTTTGCAGTATATATTTTAGAGAAAAATAAATGTGTTATATCGGACTGCTTTTTAACATCCTGTTAGACACTTTCATTATAATTGACTAAGTTTTTTTGACAGCATTCACATTTGTATATGTACTTTAATGAAATAATACACATTTTCTAGAGAATAGATATATAATCTTTGAGATTAGGATGATTATGTTACTTCTTTATTAAATTTTCATTGATAACATCAGTTTTCTATTAAGTGCCATGGTTATGGATAGTTCAAGACAGTATAATGGATTATACAGTTCAGTTGTTTACTTGTAAAGCATAACACTGGCATTTATTAAGTAAAATACCAGTCAATATGGGTTATTAAATTTGTTCTTGCATATATTACATGATGGTAATATCATAAATAGAAGACCTGTACTCATATGTTGTGTGTATAAATGTATCTCTATCTATAGCTATCTAGTTTTCTGTGCGCATATATATATATATATATATATATATATATATATATATATATATATATATAAAAACATACATATATAGTTACTTGAGCATCGGATAGGAGATTTTGGTTCCAGCACTTTTTGGTATTGTGTGTGTGTGTGTGTGTGTGTGTGTGTGTGTGTGTGTGTGTGTGTGTGTGTGTGTGTGTGTGTGTGTGTGTGTGTCTGTGTGTATGTTGGTGGGGGGCCAATCTATGTCATAAGATCTAAAGTTCAAAAGATTGAAAATCAAAATATCTAAAACGCAAAATATCAAACATGGGAATTTGCCCCTTCTCCACTGGTGTTGAGTGATCTTAGAGTTGGTATATATAACTAGCAGGGGGTATGGTGGATGAAGCTCCTTATATGTGGGGTGCAGGGGGGGCTTGCACCCCTGCATTAACAAAGTGTTTGATATTTTGAGTTTAGATATTTTGGTTTTCAGTCTTTTAAATTTTCAGTCTTAGGACACAGACACACACAGATGCAAGCGCGTGCCCATGCACGTGCTCGGTCTCGCACGTGCGCGCGCGCACACACACACACACACACACACACACACACACACACACACACACACACACACACACACAAACACACACATATATATATATATATATATATATATATATATATATATATATATATATATATATATATATATATATATATATATATACATATATATATATATACACATACATATAAAACATAGTCAAGAGTGCAAAAAAATAGATGAGGGGTATAAAGCACACAGATGCCATTTAAGAAAGCGATGTTACTGAAGCAGTCACACTAATGGTGATACTGAATCATGCAGCAGGTGATGCTCATGCACTCGGAGAATGAAAGGTACAAACACCATTCAGATGTAGGGGGACTGGAACCCTCTCTATCTATACTATACCAAACACTTTGTTTACAGACTGAGCTACTGAAGCAGTAACAATAAAATTGCCAGTGAAGAACATAGCAGATGACTGTTAAGTTCTTGCAAAATGAAAGACATAAAAACATTTGTCCTTGATAGGAACTTGATCTTAGAACCTTCTTTAATTATAGTGTGCAAAGCAATTCATTTGCAAGCTCAAGGTGAGCTACTGACATAGTCACAAAAGAACTGTCAGAAATGCACATACCCAGACACCTGCAGAATAAAAGGCAAACACTAGAAAAGTTCTAAAGTGAGGGTAGTTGAACACATGCCCCTTTTCGCTTATGCAATGCAAAGACTTGAACACACTACTCTATCTCTACCGACACTATACAAAGGATTTTGTTTACAGCCTTAGCTACTGAAGTATCCACACTCAAACATTCAGTGAAGCACATATCATGTGACTGATACTTGCAGAATCTCAGAATAAAAGATGCAAAACACATTCAGTGCAGAGGTTACTTGAACCCCAATCCTTTCAACCTATATTGTACAAAGCACTTCACTTGCAGACTGATCTACTAAAGCAGTGCCACAAAAGATGCCAATAAAGCACATATTGAATGATGGATACACACTTGCAGAATGAAAGACAAAAAAAAAAAAAGAAAAAGAAAATATTCAACCCTGAGGAAACTTTGAACTTTGTACCCATAACACGTACATGAGATAAGCACTTAATTTATAGGTTGAGCTATTGAAGCAGTCAAACTAAAGGTGTCAGTGAAGCACATAGCAGGTGATTGTTACATACTTACAGAATGAAAGAATGAAAGGCACCAAAAATATTCAGCTCCCAAAGGACCTGTACATTTACCCTTCCCTACTTAAGCTGTATGAAGCTCTTCACTCACAGGGTGTGCTACTGATTCAGTTGCACTAACATTGATAGCTTTACCCCATGCTGCATGTGCACACTGCTATAGAATAATGCTCATTTGCATGCCCAAGGCCAGCTAAGATAGTGATTGTACAAAACTTGCTATACAATGAATACTGCCACTTCTTGCTGGTCATAAATGAGCATCGATGGTGCTGTTCTCAACACATTGCTCACAGTCTGATCACAAAAGATAAGTATTTTTGAAGCTCTACATGGCATGTAAATGGTGCTTTTGTCTGTTTTTGACCAAATTAAAGTTTGGAAATGGATGTATTAAAAAAGAGATAAAAAGCGGCAGCAAGTAAAACAGAAAGCGAGCAACTGAAGATTGTGAGGAATTATGTTGGAGAAGGTTGGTTATTTATTTATTTTGTTGTGAGACAGGTGCCCATTTTTCATTCATAAAGAGTAGGGAAGTTGGAGAAGGAAGTGGGGAACATGAGAGGAAGATAAGAGGATCAGAGGAGGTAACAGGGAAAGGCAGATATGGCTGACAGGATGTGTGGTAAGGAAGGGAGAACACAGTCATGAAGAGTTGTCAGGTAAATGCAAAGAATACAATAGTGAGTGGACGATAGAAAAACTAATGGGGTGGGCATGGACACAAAAGTCTGGTGGAACAAGTGATTGAGGGATAGGATGGAATATTTGCAGCTGCTGTCTCTGTAAGTTAAGATCCACTGGAAGTTCACTCACCACCCTGGATATCATCACCACTGGGTCTTATCCTAGATGGAGGAAGCACTGTTGGCAGTGATGTGACTCAATGTCTCAGCAGAGGTTCTTCATATGGCGATTTCAAGCATCCAACTTTTTGTCAGTAATCTCTCCTCACAATGTCAGCCATCTGTCAGTGGGTGACAAAGGTGTCACCTCCACCTGTTTGTATAACTGTACTAGCATCCAGTATGCAGATTTGCTGAGGCACATATACTCACCCCAGTGCTCTTTTAGGTGCTCTAATACACACACACACACACACACAAACACACACACACACACACACACACACACACACACACACACACACACACACACACACACACACACATACACACATACACACACACTCATATTCCGTGATTATGTCATCTCATAATATTGTAACAATGCATATAGGTAGGTAAATATAATCAATGCAAATATTATAGCACCATTGTGAAACCTCATAGTGCAGCTGCCTATTCACTTCATTTTCTTCAAGGGCTATAGACATAAAACAGCACTGTTTCATTTCTGAGGATGGCATGCAATGCTGGTTTAAATGTCTAGCTATACAAGTTCTCCTTATAGTAAATAAGTGTGTCTGCTCTTTAATTTCATACTATCATCAACCAAGAAAGTCAGGAAGTGCAGCACCTAATGTCACTGTAATGGTGATGACATTGTTCTCCAGTGTGTGGGAATGCCATTTGCATGTGTGACAGCCTAAGATAAACTTTTCAGTTTTCAGACTAATAGTGAGGATCTTCATACCCCCCCCCCATGAGCCTCTGGATATAATCCTTATGGAGGAGGTAGAGAAATATATTTGAGTCCTACTCACACCACCTCTGTATTCCAAAAAGTGAACTGCCCTCTTCTAAATCTCTAGCCATGATGTGTCACCTTGAAAAAATCACAGTGAAAAATGGCAGAGAGATAGTTCCAAAGTCAAGTCTCACATGTCCCATCTACTGGGCAATGATGGACATCAGTGTTTACCTTATTTGCATGATGCATGGAAAACTCAGAAAATATCAGTTTTGTGATATTATACTTCACAATGTCACTAATCTTTGTGCATGCTGTTAAGAACTCAGGCACTGAAGTGACTATATATATATATATATATATATATATATATATATATATATATATGAAAATTGAAATACTGAATTACAGTACTTCCTGGATGCATGGCCTGGACTATACCTGTGCAGTGCTGCCCTCATCTTCTGATGTATGCGCACAGCCTTAAGAATACCTGAGCACAGGGGTTAGCAGGTGCACTCATCACACAAGTTGAGAGATTCAGAAATAAAGAATAAGAACAACCATAATTACCATAATCATTGTGCCCATCCAGGTGAATCTGCACAATATAAGTGTGATGGCAGGCAGACAGACTTATACCCTTAAGGATGAAATATGTAGAGCTCATAGTTTGATACCTAGAAAAGGTGAAATGCAAAATAAAGCATTATTTCAACCAAAATATTCCTGCTTGTATAAAGTAAGTGCTACTTTTTACAAGTCTATTCATTTATAGTATGACTACGTTTAAATGCTGTTCTTCCTAATGACAAGAATATGCTTGTTTATCGGTATATCTAAGTGTATTGGGCAGGGTGTATAGAGTGGGGACTGCAAAGGTACAGGATTTTCAGGGCTTCAGGACTGTTAATCATAATGGAAGATACACCCACGAGGATGTAGTTAAAGTGCTGCTCAGAACATTTTAATGTCATACACATTGTACATATCTCATTAGCAAAAATATTTGTAACAATGATAAGAAAATGTTTGTGTCTTTGATCATTTGTAATGATCTGTAATTGTTTAGTGTGGGTTATGTGATCAGTAAACCTGGATGCCTGACAGTACTTAAAAGAGTGTGGATACAGATTTATAACTGTCAGGCAAACAAACAGCACACTGCCTGGCCAAAGAGGATAATGGTGGTGTTAAGATTTGTAGAGCCATTAAGGAACAAGAGTGCTAATTCCACTGTTTCCATAACAACAGTCCAATGCCTTAAAAATGGATCAGTCAGTAATACAGTAATGCATCTGCTGAGAAATATTCACATTGAAGCTCATGTTCTTGAATGCAGAGAAGGAGGTGCTGCTCCAGGCCCTCCAGCTTCATGTTGATGATTCTTTGGCATGCATGCAGTTGACAAGCCCTACTATAACTAGGCCTGAGAAGACACTGAGACCAATGTTAAAGTGGTTGGTGGTTAGTATTGTTGTTATGAAGTGGTGCACTGCAGGATCACTGTTATGATACTTAATGCCCAACAAACAGCACGACTCCTGGCATGGGAACATAGGGCAACAGGTGGTGAGGTGGTGTCGAGTGTGCCATCTCTCGTGGAGACATAGAGAATTCTAGCATCTCTCACAGGGAGGGCACCTCTGTAGAGTTACACAGTGAGGTTTTGGATTTTGGGACAGAACTATACACACCTCTATCACTGTGTATCAATACCTGTAATTCCTCTGTATTCCTTAGTCACTATAAAACATATTACACATGTGCAATTTACAGCCTGCAGGCACATCAGAGGTTTGCCATCCACATCCACCGGAACAAGGTATGCACACAGTTTTTTTTTCATGTTGATACTTGTGAAACAAAGTTACATGTATGCTTATGGTGCTGGGTCATACTTACACTGGGTAGTTTATGCCTTGGTGTATACATAGATGATTCTTTATCCAGTGTCAGCACTGTGGAACTGCCATGCCCGATGTTAGAGGAATGGCATCCTTTGGTAATGATAGTGGGGAACAGATGGCACAGTCATGGAGTACGAGAGTGTGTGTAGGACACAGAGAATGTGACTAGTGCATCTGCAACACAAACCATGGGCACAGCTTCTATGCCAGAAGATACTGTGGCTTTCCACACCTCACAAAGATGCTAGGTTAGTAGGGGACAGTATCAATCAGGAAAGTGTGCTGGTGCCCAGCTGATAAGTGGTAGAATCTGACACTATCACTCATGGGTAGTAAGGTCCACAGGGAATATGGGTAATGTCTTTACTTGAGACATGGTTTCCAACCCCCACCCCACCAGATTAGTGTATTAGTCACTGCAGCCAAGCAGCCAAGCATATGTGCACAGCCATCATGGAGACACAGGCTAATAACTCTACAGCCATTACAGAAATATTGAGGATGATGCAGGGTGTGTATGATGAACTATGGGAGTGCATGTCCTGTATGTGTGATTGATTGGATAGATTCACTCACACACTAGAACATGCAATGTCTTCTCTGTCTCTCCTGCCAGGGGCAAGAGGACCATTCACAGAACTGATCATCTGCTACATCAGTGGATGGTAGCTAATGTGACCATGGATAAACAAGATCCCATTCCTATGGTGCCAGCAATTTCACTGTGACACCTATTTTGGCTGTTGTCACATCACTTAAGGTCATGCAGCACATCAGCATCTACCCAGGTTCATGGTACATCCATTACAACTCCAGCTACTGCCAATACTCATGTGTGGAGGAACACACAGAATGCTGAACCCTCTGCCATTCATAGCCTGAACCAGTTAAGTAGTACAAGTCTGGGAATTGCAACTACTGCTGAGACTATTCTGGAACATCCACATTCACACCTTCACAGTCCCCAGTATGTCACACAATTCCACTGACTCTATCACTTCTCGACAAGTGTTACATTAAAGGCCCCTCTTCCCCTAGTACTACCATTTCACAAAATATCACATGTCCTATCATATTCCTCAGCACTCATATTCACACGTACCCTTCTCCACCTGTGAATTTGATGGTAACTGTTTCTTGTCCTTTGTACATTGTGTCTTGGTTTGCATATGTCTGATACACAGCATAGCCAGCCTATGCATGGGTAAGCACAATCTGGTTTTATTTTTACAAACATAATTTTTACTATAACACATCTACTTTACTCTTGTTTACTATGTTCTGAAGCTATGTGCAGATGATTTCCTCTTTGGGAGTGCCAAGGCATACTGTGCCCACTTCCAATTGGCATGATCATCCCCTGCTCTTGCCTTCTTCACTGACTCTTGTTTGACTCCGTTTGTACTGCTTGCTGGGCTGGGAACTGCTGCCCTGGAAGTCCCCACCCTGCTGTAACTGCTTCCTATGTATAATATTGTGTAACATGACACACATGGACAATATTTTTGCACAGACGTGCCAGTTATATTACAAGGTACCACTGGATGACTCAAGACAGCAAAATCATTCCTTTAGCAGCCCAGATACATTCTAATTGATGTTTCTTGTTTGTGATTTGGCACAGTTGTATCAATGGTCTGTTTGATGTGGTGAATTACTTATAGGTGTCTTGAGCCAGGGTTATTGGGCATATCCTGCATCACCATCAAGACACCCCTATGGGAAGTAAGAAATTAAATCAGAAGTAAATAAAAATCAGGCAACAACCGAGTATGCCAAAAAACAAAAGAAAGAATATAAGGTGAAGGACCAGAGGAGAAGACAAGAAATGTTGAAGATGCATAAATATAGTTGCAAGTATAGAAAACTCCCTGAAGAACCTCATGTTGGTGAGGATCAACACAGGTATAGTTAAGGAGAGGTGAATTCAAAGTTTTTTTAATCTGGCCCATTGTCGATATTCATTTAAATTTACATTTTATTTTCTTGAACAAACACATATTAAGTAACCCACTTGTACATATAATAATTGCAAAATTTATCGTCTGAATCACATACATTTTAGAATGTGACTAATATTGGCCTAAGTGCAAGAGTCCTTTTGCACAACATAGAAATCTTTACTATTCAATTTTTATATTGTCAGCAGAACATTTCACATGTTGAAACATTAGGGACTGTGTTATTATTTTTTTTTTTTTTTTTATGTCAACAGGAGTTTGTTTTGCAATTGAAAAAGTGAAAAAGCATTGGTTGACATTCATGCTTGCACAATGCTATACCTCTCAACCTTTTAGAGCAAGAAATCTAGACAAAGCCATAAATAATGGGGAGGGGAGACAAAGGATAATAAATAGGGACACTTTTTTAAATATTGCTCTTACAAACTTAGAAAGTTGATACAATAACAGGTTTTGCATTAGCATGAATTTTATGAAGGGTATGAAGTCTGAAATTCAAACGTCTTTCATTATTTACTGACTTCAACCCTTAATGATTTACCAATGATCACCAGAAAACTACAATTTTATGAGAAACAGACCAAAAATATCAGTCAAAAATCTGGACATTCTGCGAAAATCTGTACAGTTGAGAGGTATGTATAACAATGCATATTTATATTTGAACATTACTACTTTACAGATTATTTAAGAAAAGTGGTGCTTATTCAAGTGTTACACATTTTAAACCATTCATTTCTGTAGCTATCATCTCACTTTCAGTTTACTTAGAAAGCTATGAATTGTAACAGCAACAATTTGTTTTTCTCTACAACATTGTATCAGTCGTCATTACCATCAATACACTTTTCATTACATCCATTGAGCAAAGCTTTCTAATTATACTTTTTTATTATCTGTTTTAAATTAACCCTGTTTATCATTATTATATACACAGTTTTTAGACAGTGACTCTTCAATCACAAAAATACTCTTAATGTTCTTTTATATGTTGCTTGTGTTAGATTTAATATCTGGTGTCATTGTGTCATAATATTCTAATAAAAATGGATATCTCTTAATGAAATGAAAGGACACTGTATTATGCCAGCAACTCACTTTTTGTTTAAGATGTTGATTGATTTTTTTGAAGCACAGCTTAATAAACAACATTGCTTTAAAACACATGCAAATTTTACATGAAAAGAAAATAATTGTTTTATAAAGGCATATCCCCATTCACACATCAAAACTGAAATTTAGTAGTAAAAGAGAAGTAATATGATAAAAAAAAGTTTTAGACAGCAAATGTCACACATACTAAGCTACAAAATATAATTGTGCTAAAGAATATTAGATATTCAAGCATTTTGGCTCTCACTCTCCCTGTCTGCAGGATGCATATAAAAATATCCTTCATGACAGAGATCATATTTGCATATGTGATATGTAGCACAAAATGGTTATGTGCACATTCAAGTGACTTCCATAACAAAGAATTATTCTAGTTCTCAGTCAACTTGCACAGTATACAGTGGTGTCTTGCGTCAAAGAAAGAACTCGCAGCAGTATAATAATTTGTAAAACTCTGTACAGCTGTTTTGCAATGAGACCAAAGGCAGTAGAAAAGGGACTGCAAATGAACATGTAATGAGATGCAAATGAAGAAATGGAGTTTAAAATGTGCATAATGATGTGCAAATAAAAACTGTTAAAATAAGTCATAATTTGCAGTTATCAAATGTAAAGTCGTTGAATAAATTGCACTCGAGTATAAAGGGATAAAGCAAATCAAAGATTTCTGAGTTGCTTCTTGTGAAAATGATGCTGAAAACAACAGATTTAATACTGCAGCAGCATTCCTGACCACTTGGGAGTGATTCATTGTTAGGCAGCATATCTCAAAGTGCTACAGACGCAAGATAACAACAGATTTAATACTGCAGCAGCATTTCTGGCCAGTTGGGAGTGACTCGTTAGGCAGCATGTTTCAAAGTGCTACAGACACAAGATAACATTGCATCAGCTAGCAGACCAACATAACCATCTTTATGTAGATGGAGAACTTATATAGGTATTGCATGACCTGTATGGCTCACAATCTAAATTTGGTGAAATTGTTGGCCTTTCCATACCATACAATTCCAAATTATGTGTAGCTGTTGCTATTCTAGATAGAGGGGCCTATAAGCAACCAACAAGGGACAGGATGGATATTTCACATGCATTGCCCTGTAGAATACTCAACATATTTTAGAATAAATTGCTGACAAATATGGATGAGCCCATCCATTTGCTCAGGGCAGCCTAGCAGACAGACAGACATCATTATGTGTAGCCTGTGTGAGTTCACCTGTCATACTGAACTGCTGGTAAACATAGATCACACACGTGGCAAAAAAGGCCCCACCAGGCCCCACTCTGTGCCCAGGGACAGCATTACAAGGGCTGCTATTCTAACACCTTCCAGGTGTTTTGTAATTTACTGTGGCTCATGAACAATCTGTCTGCACAACACCCTGCCAGTGCCCATGGCTTTCACATGTAGTGCATAAGACAGCCATGTCACCATTTCATGCTGCAGCTATATTCTACATGGACATACTGTAGATAATTATAGATAAACTGTTATACCCACATGCCTACAGCCACAGACATCATGTTTACATGTCTCACAGCCTCCCTGTATGCCACTGCTGTATTGCTAGGGGTCAATATCAAAACTTCGAAACCTCAAAAGAGCGAATGCTCTTATATCGACTCCAAATAACTGAAACCACACAATGTTGAACGTATGGAGCAGCGATTTTTTCCCAGGGAAAAAAAATCGCTGCTCCAAAAAATAAAAAAACAAACAAACAAAAAAAAAACAAATCCACATACAAAATAAAGTCAGGGGCTAAGCCCCATACACCCCCCCTACTTAAATATGCCAACTCCAAGATTGCACAGCAGGGGAGGAAATGACTAAGCCCTGACAATGGCCCAGCAATTTTTCCCTGGGCAAACAAATCGCTGTTCCGGCCATTTGACATTCTGTGGTTTCACTTATGTGCAGTTGATGTAAGAGTGTTCGCTCTTTTGAACTTTCAACTTCCTAATATATACCCATTGCTAGTACTGAAAGCCATCCAGAGGAGCCAATAATGATGACATTAATGCAGAACGTATGAAGTATGGCTGAAAAACAGCACACCACTATCAATGCACAAACCAAGAACATAGCTGAGTGAGTGTTTAGCCTGCTTAAAACACAGATCCACTGCTTAGACACATTTTACAGGGTACTGTAGTATGCCCTTAATATTGCCTGCAAGATCATTGCAGCATGCTGCATGTTACATATCACATTTATAGGGCAGTAGATATCCCAGCCAATAGTCTTATGTGCCACCACATAAACAACAACAAATCCTGGTACAGCCTTCATCTCACCAACCCCCAGAAGTGTTGACAGTTTTGCTGTCTAATACCAGTCAGTTGCTGTATCAGCCCCTTGCCAATGTTGAAGACAGTTTGACTACACAGCTCCAGAGGGGTAGGCCTGTGTACCATAGCACTCAACTGTCCAGCTTTTTGAAGACTGTCGAGATTTTTACCTAATGCTTTTGGTAAGTTCCACATAAAATTTGTGGTTTTCTGGTAAATAATATTAAATGAGGTCGCTAAATAATGACAGAGATTTGAGTTTCAGAATATATTCCCTTCTGAAAGTGCATGATAATACAAAACTTGTTATATTACCAGCTTTTCTAAGTTTATAAGAACAACATTTACAAATTTTAGGTATTTTGGGGTCTTTGTCCCCACATTATTTTTTGCTTTGTCCAGATTTCTCGCTCTAAGAGGTTGCGACGTATGCTGTGCACATTGACTGAAAAGCTTAAAATTGTTTCTGGACTTCACAAAATCTCAGAAATGCTCATGTTTTGCATTTTATTATTGTATTTAAAGTAATTTTTGTTGGTTTGCTGATTTTAAACTGCTTGTTTATCTGATGCACAGTTAATTTTCTCTGTTAAAAATTGCTCAGTAACAGACTTCTCTGGCATAGTGTTGCAGCCATCTTGGTGAGAGAGGTCTAGGGGGAGAAGACTAATTGCTGTTCTATCCTGGTAGCTCTGTACTACTGGCTTGAATTTATAACTCTTTTTCCTTGGCTATCTTTTGTTCTTGATTGAGATGTACTTTTAGCTGAGCTCCCCTTGATGTCTTTCCATCTACATAGCACAGAGTTGATATAGTGTGCTCTAACTGAAAAACCTAAATATAATTCTAGACTTAAAAAAACTCAGGAAAGTTAATTTTTTATATTTTTGCTATACTTAAGCTAATCTTACTGCTGTGTTGTTTTAATCAGCTAGTTTATCTCATTTTGACTTAATTTCCTCTGTTACTAATTGTTTTGTTTCAGCCATATCTAGCTCAGCAGGGTGACACCTGGGGGAATCACTAGTTGGGCTAGTGGAAAAAGATTAATTGCTGCTGCATCCAGGTAGCTCAGCAGTATTAGCTTAACTTAATATCTGTTTTTCATTGGTTTTCTTTTTTCTTGCATGATACATACTGTGTTCAGCTGTGCATAGTGCATTGCTACTGTAGGTGTAACCAATTAGTTGGTAGCACATGTAACTGCATTTTTTTCTGCATAGTCAGTACTATATTCACATTTGTCTTTATATGGCAGGTGCCAGGCATGAGTGTTCTCCAGAGCAACAAAAAGTGTGCTGAACTGTGATGGACCACTACTTGCTGTGGAAAACCATGTAGTTGTGTACAAACAGTCTGGTTTACCAGTTTGTAAACATTACTATCCACTTACCTCTGTCATTTAATTTTTACTATCTCTCCAATCAGTCATATTGGAAAAATACCTCCATATCTCCCAAGGATATTCTTTGCATAGTCACATCTATAATCCGTTTGAAGCCTAATGCTTTTCATAGGTTCATAGCTACCTATTAGGTTATTGATCTATTTGGATCCTTAGAAGCCTAGCCATGTATCCCACAAAGATTTTAGCCCTTGTATTTTAAGTATGAAATAACCCAGGGGCCTTTGTATTTTAAGTATGAATAGCCTAGAGCTGGGTAGACATGTTATCCTATTCATAAAGCACATGGGTGACAAATATATGTGTCCTTCTCACACATCACCACAAAGCATCATGGATTGCTCCTTTTTCTAACTGCCATCCTTGTAGCACTTAGCTTCTTAAGGCAAAGTAAAACCTGATTCATGCTCTTTGAAAATGAACTATTACTTAATACTGTAGACTCCATCTATGAGAGATGCAAATAACTAACCAGTCTAGAAGTATCCCTCTCACACTGCAGTAATTGCAGTGAGGATTACATTGTCACACTCCTCCATCCATGCAGATGCAACATCATTATATTATCAATACAAAACAGTCACTTGTTGGTGATGTCAAAAATTCTCTACCCAAGCCTAGTGGAACTCTTAAGACTAGGCATCAGTGAAAACAGTTTATTGTACCTACTCCACATAACTCCTCACCAACAGCATCATCAACATGTCACCAACAGCAAACCACTCCCATATCCAGTAGATGCAATTCAGCTACTGGAAAATACTTTTTAAGGCACAAACATTTCATGGTCACCAGGTTGAACAAATCCAGAGTAACAGACAGTTGTCTTCCAGAGACCATGATAGTGGACATAAGTAGTGCACTTAACAGCCTTTCCACCAGAAATGGTAATAATGACATATTTGCAGTCCACATAGTGGTTAATGACCTGTCATGAAAACCCCTCAGACCATGGAAATGAATATGTCAGAGCTTACCATGGTAGTTTTAGTTAAGGGTAAATCACTGGTTCTAAGATGAATCCTCTTTTTTATTTAGAATGATGTCTAGATACAAGAAAAAGATAAGTTGGGTCAAACAATTAGCTAAGATGCAGGTTAAATTCCAGGGGAATACAATATGCATAACCTTGGGATGAAATGATTGACTATCCAACCTGTTTTGCAGAAGTCTTTCTTCATCTTTCCTTTAAGTGCTGCTGCATAATGAAAAGCTCTTGGAGCTGCAGGTGTGCTTCTTTTCAGGCAGAGTTCATCTAATAAACATTTCAACCTGGCAAACACCTCCAGTTCCAAACTGGATGATATAAATGTGGCTCTAGTCAATGCCAGGACTCCGAACAATAAACTGCATCCATGTATGAATTGTCACAGAGACATAGTTCAGATCCTTAGAGACCACCCATTCTGTACTTAGGTTTTGTGCCTGCCTTCTATGCTTTCTGACCTACCAGTAATGCTGGTAGAATGTTGGTATATATGAAGGGAAAATATCCTTTCAAAAAATATACCCACAGACCTCTCCATAGAACTTAATTAACTACAGCTCTGGCCCCTTATCAATTACCATCCATGTCTTCACATGACCAGAATAGATTCCAATCATTCCTAGAGGATAGCCCTATAAGCAATATCTTTTTTAGTCTTTGGTGACATCAGCTATTTTTCCATTGAGTCGAGCTCCTACACTTCCAGCCTTGGTTATGTACACTGTTTCTTTGAATAGAAAAACAAAAACAACTTGTATCATCTTGTTTTGAAGCCAGACAGTGATGTAAATATTCTTGACTTAGTACTCACAAACTTAGCAACTGTCTGTTCAAATCCCATGGTTGTCCTTCATTAGTAAAGTCTGATGATATTCAGGTTGCCTTTACCCTCACACTATCAGCTACAAATGCCACCTTACTTAATTCATTTAATCCTAAACAACAGGAGACAAATTTAAAGACTTCAAAAGGGTCAACTTCATACAGCTGTATGATGAAATCTCTAAATTTATCCATATCAACTCCACAGCAAACCCCAGTTATGCAGCCAGTTACTTGTGATTGTCATGTCCCTTAAGATAAATGTACTGGTCTAACAATTTCTTCTAGACCCAAATATTGTAATAAATTCATAAATGTACTGGTCTAACAATTTCTTCTAGACCCAAATATTGTAATAAATTCATAAATGTACTGGTCTAACAATTTCTTATAGACCCAAATATTGTAATAAATTCATAAATGTATTGGTCTAACAATTTCTTCTAGACCCAAATATTGTAATAAATTCATAAATGTATTGGTCTAACAATTTCTTCTAGACCCAAATATTGTAATAAATTCATAAATGTATTGGTCTAACAATTTCTTATAGACCCAAATATTGTAATAAATTCATAAATGTATTGGTCTAACAATTTCTTCTAGACCCAAATATTGTAATAAATTCATAAATGTATTGGTCTAACAATTTCTTCTAGACCCAAATATTGTAATAAATTCAAATAATAAACCATCATAATATACCTCCACATTTGCTGTAAATCAAGTGTGATTTTAATACTCATTCAATTCAAATACAAAGTAACCTGCATTAATGTTACATTTCTCTAACTCAGTCAGGAAGTACTGCATGTAGATATTTATTACAGAACATCTAAGGCAAAGCTTATGTATTTTATCTTTCTATGATTATTGCAAGGGAATTACACATCAGTTTTAAGAAAGTATTTTGTATGGTATATTCTCAAAGCATTGTGGATAATAACAACATGCATGGTCATCTGTGTACTATGCTCAGTAGGCATTTATGCATACAGATAATGAAACACATGTATAGATTATTTCATAACTCAATACAAAACCATGCAACATACTCATATTATATAATAACATCAAAATTCTTTGTCCATAAATGTTCTGCATACCAATGAATTAATAGGATTTGAACCCACAAACAATCAACCTCTATTTATATTGCTGCATTTCTTAACCAGTTCAGCAAATGGACATCACAGTAGTTTTCATGGCTGAATAGTTTTTTTAATGACTATCACTCTTATTGGGATGTGTCAAATATAAGCATTCCTTAATAACCCACGCTGTTATTTAAATATTTTGCACACCTGTTTCTCTGGCCCAGCTGGTTTCCAGATAACTTCAGTATGTGCAGTTAGATGTCCATCAGTATTTAAATATAGAATTGTATTTTAATTACAATTACCTTATTAATATTAGTATATATCTATATGTATACCAATATCTATATATATATATATATATATATATATATGTGTGTGTGTGTGTGTGTGTGTGTGTGTAGAATATCTGTGGACCATATATCATCTCACCACATATGCTCTGTTAGTGAAGACAGTAATTACCAGGTGTTAAAGTGTGGATTGTTTCACTTACTGTAGGCATTTAGGGCCTGGCGTCAAACCTCTGCAATCCTGTTCTGAAGGTCATCCCAGTCCCCACAATGCAGACTGTCATATTAATGATGGAACTGCATGCCTGTCTTGTAGATCCCAGTATATCCTTTGAGTTCTATTGCAGTCCATTTCCACATGCTGATCTGGGCAAAGTTCCTCAGGCAATGCCTACAACCTCTGATCATGTCCCACATAGAAAGCCAACTTCTGGATGGTCTCCTCTGCAGTCCTGCTGTATACTTAGACTTGCTGCTGCCTCCTCTCAAGTGACATTTACTTGAAACTGTTGGAAAATTTGAAGAAAACATTCCTTAAAAAATTGCTCACTGAGGCACCACACAGTTCACAGGCAAATATGTTGTTGGGCATCAGCCCATGTTCAACAAATCCAATTACAATGACAACTACTGGGCATTTGCTGGTAGAACTGTACACTTTTGAAGAGCTATTGGTTAATGAGCCTTGATTCGAGAATTTACACAGACACTCACTGATGTGACTCCAAAACACTGTATGCTAATGAACCTCATTAATTATATATGGATCAAATGGCACTTAGTTTCTGTTTGCACTGAGCTATCCTCACTGATAGGTTTACCTGCCTGACTGCACATATCAATAAGGTAAGCTACAATGAGTTCAGCTGATTATATTGCTCTTTTAAATGATATTGCTGATTATCGCTCTACTGTGCTCATAGTGTCCTGTGTGAAACTTCTAACACATATTTCATGCACTTTTTGTTTGGAAAAATCTCTGCACATCAAAATATCAGTTACATAAAGAATGGGGGTAGCTTTCCCCAATATGCTCACATACTGATACTTGCCCATTATTACTAGGGAGGTTTTGCCCATATGCAGGTCTATGGCTACAAGTAATGATTTCTATAATTGAAACTTTGAAGAGAAGAAAGCATTGCAGGAATGAATGAACAATGACAGGATAGTGATTAAGCCTGAAGACAAAGGGGGGAGCCATTGTGGTCCTGGATAATTCTGCATACCATAGTAGGATGTTAGATCTGCTTAATGATGAGAAGGCTTATAAATAATTTCACAAATGGGAAGTAAATAAAATCATAAATCAAGTGAAAGAGAGTTTCTATGATTTACTGGTGATGTGTATCATCACACAAGAGGTATTTGATTACCTAGTGGTACTACATCCTCTAATTCCCATTATTAATGGGTTACCTAAAGTTCATAAAGATAGTCAGAATCCACCCATGCATCCAATAGTTTCTGGTGGAGGGTGGATAACAGAGCCCGCTTCTATTTTTGTCGAACACAAATTTAAAGTGTCAATCCCCAGAGCAGTCACAGTACTGAGAGATACTTCCCAATCCCTCAGAATGTTGTCCAATTGCTTTCAGTCCTTCAATGAGAAAAAAATCTAAGAATGGTGACAATGGATGTCAAACACCTCTTCACAGTTATTCCCAATAATTTTGGTATTGAAGCGGTTCAACAGTTCTTGAGTCAAGAAGATATTTTTGACAACAATAGCATCTCATAAATTTGCTTTCTACTTCAGATAAATTTAGAGAACAATGTCTTTATACATGGGGACAAGTATTATCTACAGAAACAGGGAGTTGCGATGGATACACAATGTGCCAGTAGTTACTCTAATATAGTAATGGCTCAGTGGGAATTTGATTATGTGCTCAATTAAATAAATACTTGGAAGAAATATATACCTTATTACAAGACGATTGTAGGTGGTATATTTTTCTTTGGACTGGAAATGAACAACAATTGATAGATTTTTATTGGTTATTTAAGTAACACCACATCATTTTTGTAATTTGAACTTAATAGTTCTGAAAGAAAAATGAGTTTTCTAGATGTTACACTCCAAATAGAAACATATGATGGTATCAGTACATATATGTATAGGAATGATTGTTGGAGGAACCATCTGTTGCATAGAAACAGTATGCATCTAAGACACATCTATCCATATGTCATCAAAGGACAACTCTTGAGAATATTTAGAATTTGTATTAGTGAGTGGAATTATGAAGAGGAGACAGAACACCTGAAGAGAGACTTAAGAATGCAAGGTTATAAAGACAGAGTGATCCAGGTAGGAATTCTGGAAAATAAGGCATTGAGATATACCAGGGTCCAACCTTATTTTACAGATGGTAGCAGGCAAAATGAGATTGAGAAGACAGTAGGAAATACAGATCATACTGTAGGATTGAGATGTCTGATTACTTATAGTAAAGATGCTAAACAGGTGTATCAAATTTTAAGGAATAACTGGAAGATTCTTACAGCTGATGAAAACATCAAATGTATTATTGGTGAGAAGCCTCTGTTTTGTTACAAAAATGGAAAGAACTTGAACTGACTACTGTGCCAAGATACACATAGACTTAGGACTACTTGAACTACTGCACACAATGGCACATTCCCTTGCAGGAAATGTAAAGCCTGTACATATATTGATTCAAGGAATTGTTTCCAACATCCATCCATCGGGAGAAACTATAGACATAATATGTATGCAGACTGTATTACCAGAAATGTTCTATATATTGCACACTGCAATCTATGCACCAATTTCTATGTTCGAAAGACTAATAGACCTTTCAAGGATAGAATTGTACAGCACTTATGTGATATCAGGCTTAGTAACAAGACAAATGTTTTGTACCAACATATGTCTGTCTATCCTGATCATAAATTGTGTTTTATGGTATTAGAAGTTGTAACAGAAAATGTAAGAGGTGGAGACGTAAGTAATACAACTAAAATAATTTAAATTGTGTGGAACGTAGACTTGCAAGCTGACAAGCCACCAGGATTAAATGGAATGGTACCTTTAAAACCCCTATTGAAAGGGAAGAAGTTACATAGATAAATTCCATCTGGATTGGTTTATTTTCATTTAAATGTAAGGAAGTTTTGGTGATCTCAAAGGATCTAATGAATGCATTTGCCAAAAGTGCTTATCTTTTTGTATTTTAGGATCATTGTGTATATTCTGTGATTTTAGAATTAATATAAAATTTTAGTTTCTATATGAGTTTTATGCTCACCATGGCGGCATTGTTTGACATTGTGACAATTAGTAAACTAGCCCTGGTAAACTGTGGATATGGATGAAATATACCTATATCTGTTTGTAAAGCAGTTGCACTTCTGCATCTTTAGCACTGCTTGCAGATAATGATTTATGGGGGATGTCCTCTAATTGTCCGTTCAAAGTATGATTTATGGATATCCAGTGAAGCCTATTACACTGCAAGCTGTTATACCATTCAATAGGAATGGGGGAACTTCAGGATGGCTTAGCATATAACCTGTTTGCCGTTTTCACATCTAGCCATGCTCACTGAAATGTTCATTTTCATAAGATGATCTTGTTCTGCTTTGCTTTTTTAATACCTACAAATACGTATGTTATTTGACATGTCAAAAATGACACATTTGTGCCGATATTTATCTCTGACTATATTGACAGCTGTGACTTATCCCACATGGTTTATATAGCCTTCTTAGGTGTAGTTGGCTAGGCATGTAACTTTGATAACACCACTATTAGACTACAGAAGTGGTGCTGAAATGGTTATGTGATTGGCTTTTACTTGTCAAATTATCCACTGACCTGAGTTCATATCCCCCCTCTGCATAAATAGCATATTGTATGATGTAGAATAGATTAATGGCAGTGCAAATTTCCTGTTGAGGTTATGACATATGATCAGCAATTGATATGTGTCTTGTATATCCATTATGCTTATCTGTGCATGAAGGTAATATAATTGTTTTGCATAACAGTGCAGTGTATATTAGAGCATTGCATTGATATATGCTTAAAAAGTTGATCTGTCAATAAGTGCACTTCCTGAATAACACCTAATATGTATGTATCACTTTTCTTTCATGTATAGCCATAATAGTCATAATAATTTTTCTTCAAGTGAAAATTGCTCAGATGAACATTCAATACTGTCTGGAGACAACAAGTGTGTAGAGGCACAGCAAACATGATTAATGCTGTGGATGGACATAATCGCTTCATGGGGACCTGCCATCACCATTACTATGACATGATCCTCTGTGCAGCCAACAGACTCCACCTCTATAACTGGAAGAGAAATGCCACTGGAGACAGGCTACCATTGCCTCCCCTAGATGACAATAATATGTCTAACGACCCACCATGACACCTGCCTGGATCATGTCCTCCAGGCAAGTTTGCTCTTCCTTGAAGAGCTTGTTTTGGTCTTATCAGGTACTGTTGTTTCAATGCAGTTATACAGATGTTTGTAAAAAGTATTGGTGTAGGTCTTGGCATAGTTGCCTGTTTGATCTGAGGGTGGAGGTGCAGTGAAGTTATTTATGCCATCTCTTAGAAGGATATAATTTGATTTGGAGAAGTTTTTTTTGTTTAGTTGCTCGGGGGGGGGGGGGGTTGGTGTGATAGGTACTTCGAATGAGACTGATATGTGGTCAGATCTGACAAAGGAAGACCTCATAGTGGGGGTACTACAGCATGTATACAGGGTGTATTGGTAGACATTTGCCACTTACAAAAGTCATTTCTCACTTGAGGAGGCCATTCTGGAGGGGGTATGATTTCATTTGTTTTTTAGCACACTCTATCTATACACGTTGTCATTGTGGGCATTTTAGAGGACATGTAACATGACACAGGGCCAACAGTTGTGATCCCAGTCTTCAGGATGGCATGCCAGGAAGTTAAAAAAAAGCCCAGTTCTGAGGTACATGTTTATAGGGTACAAACAACACTGTAAGTGACTATATTGATTTTTGCTGCATCACAACAGCAACGGTCAGGCCACCATAATTTTTATTTCAACTATTCAATGTAAAAAGAAATAACTAATATAGTGATAATAAGACTAAATAATTGCTTATTTAAGATAATAAAAAGAAAGGTAATGGTGGAAAAGAGGACCAGTATCTTCCATTTTGCTAGCTTGGATTAGACTCTTGGAAAGGACAGATGTTCCAACAAATCATTTATTTGACTGACTAATAGTTCAACTTCCTCCACCCACTTGAGCCCTTCTTTCCTCTATTGATGGAAGTAAACCAGTCCTGTGGGAAAGTGTACCTGTCTCCATCCATTGACATTATACTAAGGGCCCTACATGACTGTTTGAGACTCTACACTTAATTAATCCCTTCTCCCATAGTCTTCACTAGCACATTCTATCCACAGTAGAAACCAGACTAATACCTCTCCTGGGTGAGAAACCGCTGGTGTCTTCTTTACCTAATAAGGGCATAGGCAGGTAATAGGTGGCAAGTCAAGCAGTTAGTCATTTCAGCATAATTTTCCCTTTCCTCTTGTAGATACACAACCCAACAGCACTAGGGTTGCCACCTTTTCAAATGCACAAAGTGGACATTTTTAGTGCAAACAGATTTTGCAGGCTGAAACATACCCACAGCCAGTACAAAGACAACTTCACTTTTTTGCCTAAATAAAAGCTTATTGTTGTAGCATTTTAGTTGCTTATTATTTTTCTTATAACATTTAGGTGTTGCAGATACAGAATAACTGTTTTATGCAACTATTACATAAAATATAGGAAATAAGTTTGTCCTAAAATCTCAGGACATTTGCCATTTTTACAATTGTTTTGCAGGACACAACTACCCAAAGAGGGACAGTCCCTCACAAAGTGGGACAGGTGGTAACCCTAAACAGCACCTCTCTTTAGCTGCAGCATTGCTACTCCCCATGCTAAGCATGTGTGCATCCTCACTTGAGTTTCCCAAGCCATGGAGAGTACAACTAACAGCATGTACTCAGTGGGTGCAAATCCTACTGATTCCTTTAGGTGTTGCTAGAGCAGTAAGCCACAGTCATATCCCTCCCTCAAGGATGGTTGAGTCTACATGAACTACTCATTCCACTCCTCCAGGCCTAACCCCTCCAATACCCATGACGCTAGTCAAAGATGGGTTTTCTGATTTGCAATCATGGCTGCACCATGGGACCAGTCTGTGATGTAGTAAAAGAATCTAAGATATAAAACACAAATCATAGATGGCAACAAAGTAGATTTCAGGTACATCAGAGTTATGGAATTCACTTCCATTAATTTTGTAAGTATTTTTTATATTAAGTAGCACAGCTGTATTTTGGAAGGTATGTCATAGTAGCAGGAAGAGAAGGACGGCTTGGATACGACTGTTCTTTAGCAGTTTTCTGGGCTGGGAATCATGCAGGTATTCTTCACTGGGTAAATCTGGTCTTGGGGTGTTATGGTATCATAGTAAAGAGGAGAATCATGTTGTCATTGACATGAGGGTTATAAAGTAACCCCTCCCCTACTGGAAGCAGATTGAGGTGTTGGCTCACTTTGACAGCATTAGGAGATTCAGTAGCTGAAAGACAAGGCAAGAGATGGCATTTCATAAGTTTATGACTCTGGACGTCTACAACCCTGCCCTTTTTGCCCCAATTTCTCCTGCTCTTTATCCCTCTGCTTCTCTAATTAAGGGTGGTAGCCTAACTCTTCAAGGATGCCACATAAAAATGAAAGGAAAGAGACAGACAGCACTAAGTAAGCAGTTGTTCACATAGAAATAGTGTGGAAAGGGTGTACTAACTGTTGATTGTTATTCACATGGGAATTGTGGCATTGCTAATTTTATTGAATTTTGTTTGAAGGATAGACTTGTAGCTTTAATCTTTGAATTATATTTGGCATGCAACACTAGATAAAGCATATTTAAGGTGTTTTCTATCGGTGGATTATTTAAAATGCAAATAATATAAAGGCAAAGAAAGGACATATATGTCCTGTCATCACTTTTAAATTGCAGATTAAGCCCAGTAGAAGATAGTTGTGATTTAAAGACAATTTAAAATTTTAGGAGGTCAAGGCAAAAATATGAGACAAATTCAGGGACATTTCGGAAACTTCTGGATGTACAAAAGATATGCGATTATAGGGTTTCCTACTGCACATCTTGTCGAATCTTATGGTGGTATTCATTGTCTGGCAGTTCACAGCTATGTTGTGGTTATTAGCAAGAAATCCCACTCCAAGTATATGCAGATAAGCACAAGTTATTATCTCTGAATAAGGAAAAGTGAAGGCATATTGAAAAACATGCCTACTTTCAGTAAAAGTCTAAAGTACCTGAAAGAAAGCATTAGGCACATATGAAGTACTTTATAAAAGTCATTGGCTTCATATGTCTCCCTATGTATTCATATGTATTTGGAAATTGTGGATGGACGTAACTATCCTCAGTCATGCTTAAAACACCTGAGGAAAGTGACAGACTGCACAGTTGTTATTATTAATCTTTTAAAAAACTAAAGGGGCTTGATATGTTTTGTAAAGGGTCATCCTTATGTGGACACCCTGATTGAAGGTTTAGTTAAAGAGCAGAAAGGGAAGATAGGAATGATTGAAAAAGGGGAGAGATAAGAAAGAAGGGAACACATAAAGTAAATATCATAATCGGGTAGAAATAGATAGGAGAGTATCGGCGAAAAGATAAGGGAAGAAGGGCTGAAGAAGCACCAGCAGAAATCCCAGCCCACAGACCCTCAAACATTTCCCACTGTTAGATGGTGCAGCAGTGGAGGTCCTGGATATTAAGGGGGTAGAGACCTGTGGTGGTGAGTGTTCAGTACCAGATGGGACAGACAGTCCTTAACACTCTGAAGCTTGGCTTTGACTGTCTGAATTCACCGGACAGCTACCTCTTCCTGCATATCCACAACCAAGTCTCGAAGCTCACATTCAGCGAGGCTTGTCAGGCTGCCAATTGTTGGGGTGCCTTCAGGACTGGTGCCACCATCCTGATAATGTAGATGCCTGGATTGCTCCAAGGTGCTTTGAATCTATAAAAAATGAACATAAATGTGAAATAAAGCAAACAATAAAGGTCTAAGGTGTACATAATTAAAATAAAAAAAATAACAGAAAAAATGGGGAGACAAAACAGAAAATACATACAATAAAATCAAACATCATTTTACATGGCATTCAATTTATTACTTAAAAGCATTTTTATTTTATAAAACTTTATTGAATTGAGACAGAATGTATGTTAAGTACTTATGCAGAAATTTGAAAGTATATAGGATGTGCTAATGCAGACTTTGGGATGCTTTTTATGGAAGGTGCTTATACTAATTTGGCAGAATAGTGTTTGCTATCAAGTAATTGTGGAGTTTGCATGTTGCAGTGTAGCACACAAACATAATGATCATAGTTGTGCTTGATATGCATTGGTTTGCAGTATTGCACTGAGGATACCCTTTATAAATACTTGCATCTTTTAAAAATCAGTTAAGGGCAGGGCAGAATAGTGCACTTATATACTGATATATCGGTCACACTTGCTTTCAGTAAAGTACTGAATGCACTCTAGTTATTTAGTTCCTATTCTGTATTATATATATTTCCTTAAGTACAGTAATAGAATAAGTTAAAGACAGAAATACTGCTCTTATATACTGTTGTATCTCATTCTTGCTTGCCGTAATGTACTGAATGTACTCCAGTGCTTCAGTTACAATTCTGCATGAATTATTATTAATTATTTTCTCATATACATGCAATAGTGAACACCAGTTAAACATACAATACTATTTACTTCTTTATTCAGGGTTACCATTGGAATCAGCTAATCACGTCACATTTCTCACCTGTTGTTTTGTATTATATGAGATCGGATCTTCAGCTATAAAGAGAAGACATAAGACAATGCTTGTTTACCTGTATTTCAATTTTTTTTCTCTTAACCTTAATTATAAGAAAATTATTTTGTTAAAATATGTATTAAAATATGAATTCACATACTTTGCATATTTTCCTATCACTGTAATTTATAAACACAAATACAGTTTTGGTGGAATTTTTGTTTTTTTAATTGTTATGCTTTGTGTGTAACTGTTTTAATTATTATGCTTTGTGTGTAACAACTTGGAAATTTGTTTAGACAGAATTTAGAAACACACAGAACAATGTGGCAAGTCATGGAAGTTTTCATTTCCTTAGCTATACAAAAGCATGTGCTTGATAGTTGTCTTCCTTGACAACCCTAAGCATTTAAGGGGATAATTTAAAAATGCATGCAGAAATAAAAGAGAGGTAATACTACTGATCATTTCTTAAAAAAGGTATGTACTTGACATTCACTTGACACACAATCAACCCAACCCTCCTTCACCCCCTACTCTTACCTGACTAACTTCAGCCATCTTATACATGCAGTCCTAATTGTAAAAGAAATGGCCTTCTTATACAGCAGTTATACTAATAAATATTTCCTGGCCTCTGCAAATTGTCTGCATGTAATCCACTACCTATACAAATGCAAACATTATTTTTATTTCTGTATAAACATGAACAAGTAGTTGTAAATGTACTCATGCAAATGATCTATATCTGTGATTTTCAGACATATATCTCTATATATATGTTATGGATACATTTTGAATGTGCATACATTTCTTCTAACGCATATCTTCAGTCATGCAATTTCCTTATATGCTTTCTATCATCATTAATATCAATCCTTTTTTCCCATTTTCTACATTGGGTCAGGGTATTGTGTTAACTATCACCATCTCTCTTGTTTCAATGCCACACTTCCACCTTCTTTGACACTCATGCCTGACTGTCGCAGATCTTATCTCACACAGTCCATCCACCTCTTTGCTGGACAGCCTCGTTTCCTCTTACCTTCTTCCTGTCTGTCCCAAATCTTCTTCACCAGATCATCTTCTGCTTTTCTGCATGTGTGTCCAAACCACCGTAATCTGTTCACTTTGATCTTTTCTGAAACTGGAGCTACTTTGGTTTCTGTTCCTATGTCCTCATCTCTTCCTTTGTTCCACAGTGCATATATTACTACCATTTTCAGGCACTTCATTTCCATAACCTCTAGCTTCCTTATTTGTTCTGCCTTTACTGCCCAAATTTCTGTACCATACACTACTGTCTTGTACACCTTACTTTTCAGTTTCTGTGACATTCTTCTGTCATTCACTATACCTTAGACTCTATGCCAGTTGACTTCAGGCTCCTCTGATACTAGCTTTGACTTCTTCATTAGGACTCCCCTTCTCCTCAACCACCCCTCCCAGATACTTGAAGCTATTAACCTGTTCCACTATCTTCCCTTCTGTCTCAATTCTCAGCTTCTTCTGATTTCCCCAATTTGCTGCCATTACCACTGTCTTACCTCTGCTTAGTTTCATCCCATCTGCCTTCAGTTTTGCATTTCATTCCCATATTCTTTGCTGAAGTTCTTGCTCAGTGTCTGCCTGTATTGCCACATCACCAGCATACATCAGCTTTGTTAATCTGTCCTCTCCGACCTGTTTGCTAATGTAACTCATCACCACTGTGAACAGCAATGGGCCCAGAACTGAACCCTGGTGCATATCAACTAACACTGGGATCCCCTCTGTGAGACCGAACACTGTTCGTACTTGAATCATTGGGCTCTTGTACATAGCCTGCACTAATTCTACCAATGTTTCTGGGACTTCGAACCACCACAGTACTGCCCAGATCAGCTTTCTTGGAACCTTGTCATATGCTTTTTTCCAAGTCTAGGAATGCCCAGTTGGACTCTTTCTTCATCCCTTGCTTCCTCTTAACTGTCCCTCTCACTGCAAACATCAGGTCAGTTGTGCTGCATCCTGATCTGAATCCAAACTTCTCATCCCCCATGTTGCACTCTGCTACTCTGCATATCCATTAATCAATCACCATCTCCAGAATATTCATGCAGTGAGACAGGAGTTTGATGCCTCTGTATTGCCCAAAGTTGTGGATGCTCCCTTTGTTGTTTTATGTTCTTGTATGCTTAACCTATGTTAAATACGACTCCCTCAATAAATAAATAAATACATAAATAAACAAATAAATAATTTATACTTACTACAGAACTCTGGGCCTTTTTTACTCTACCTGGTCAATAAAGTCAGGTAGCTGGTCTGGCCTACACTTCTTCTTAAGTCATCATATGTTTACCAAACTCCTTCAAGATATCAATTTTTTTCAGTCAGATCCTCTAGTCCATGCCTTGATATTTTGCAGCTATGACTCACTGAGAAGACAGACTATAATTTTGGTCTCCTTATCAGACCAGCTTCCATCACAGCCTCATGCCTCAACAGATATTGCCATGCTTAGAATATTCACAAACAGAATTAAGAAAGTATGACCAAGGTTGTGTTTTACAGGTATACAACTACTCCCTCTAGGGTGTGACTCAAGCAATAGTGCCCAACAGGGTGCGGGTTACTGTGTAAATAACACCTGCCCAGGTGTGTTCTGAGGTCTGACTCCACAGGTGGAGGGTTTCTACACCCTTGGAAAGATGTTATTTACACAATAACACACTCCCTGGAAGACATGATTGTACTTAGAGAATGGGCTGTCAACAGAACTGTTGTGTTTTACTTATTTTTTTATAACTATATTAGTATTATTATTTATATTTTTGATATAAAATATTTCCTGCTCCTAATGTTTCAGTCTTGCTGTAGTATATGTAAATGGTGTTGGAGGAAGTATTTATTTTACATCCAAAATATAAAATTTTCAAAAACTTCCAAAAATGTTTTGATATGTTTTTTTTTTGGGGGGGTGTCCCTTATTCATCAAACTGGTGGTTTACTGGCAATCATTGAGGACTGAAGTCAACAAATAAAGGCATACATATTAGTTTTAGATAGTATTCCCTTCAGAAAATGCATGCTAAAACAATTAATTTTATTCTAGCAACTTTCTAATTTTATCACAACAATGTTTAAAATCTATTCCTTTTATTTATCCTTTGTTCCCCCCATACCTCTCAAACTCAAAGCTCAAGAATTCTAAACAAATTGCAAAATATGGGAGGGAGTGGCAGAGGTCTAAATTAGGGACAGATTTTAAATACTGCTCTAATAAACTTAGAAAGTTGCCAGAATAACAGGATTTGTGTTTACATGTATTATCTAAAGGATAAGAAGATTAAGCTCAAATGTCTGTCACCATTTAGAGACTTCAGTCCTGTAGGATTTGTCAGAAAAACACAGATTTTGTAAAGAATAATCCGATAAGTATTATGCAAAAATCTTGACATTCTATACAAATCTGAATAGTATGGTCGCCCCTTTATTTTAGGTTTTATCCAGATTTCTTGAGCTGAGATGGTGAGAAATATGTATTCCTCTTTTAACTGCTACTGCCTCAGGTCAGCCACTTTCACTCTGTCTTTCACGCACACAAAAGCACACATACTTCTGCTTTTATGCACACAAGCACACATACATCACACACGCAGACAGTAACAACATAAACATGCACTCACATACACACACACACACACACACACACACAGACACACACACACACACACACACACACACACACACACACACACACACACACACACACACACACACACACACACACACACTTCTTTCTTTCTTTTTTAAATGCCTATTTTATTTTTACTCACTATACAGCAAAAGTGCTGCTTGTCAAGTGTAAAATAATGGCTCGATCTATCTCACTTTCATTTTTATGCATGCAAACACTCACGCATACAACATAAAACACAAACACACATACCACACACTTTTTTTTGTTACATTCAGAATTGTTTCAATTTTATGCTCATTAAACAACAAAAGCAAGGCTTAGCAAGCATACAATAGTGCATACATTACCTGCCTTACTATTTGAGCTTCATAATATACTGCCATGAAGCAGAAGATTTTTTTTTAGCAGGCACTACCTGTACATGAACACCATGCAGAATGTTTGTTCTTCAAGCAGGGCACTGATGTAAGGGTCATCCATTCTCTAAACCACTTAACCAAACCAGGCAACCAGCAGGGGGGATTAGACCAGGTCCTGCTATTATTGGCAAGTTTGGTTTAAACAAAAATGCTACGTCTCATACATGCTTTTTTAAAGGAATACATGTTAATTTCATTTATATAGTACATAAAAACAGTATGCAATAATAATTTTATTTTTATTACCTATAGTTGCTACTGTTTGTGTACCTTGCCTTAGCTATATTTTTGGAAGTACTACACCTGAATGTCTTTTATTCCATAATTATAGTAGCAGTAATATATATTTTTTTTCAATCGGGTGGGTTGAATAAGTATATATTTCTATGTATGATATGATGGCAAACTTTTATTAACTATTGAGTAGTTTGAGGTGGGAATATGTGGCAGATAGTGTTAGATGGGCAGAGATTATACTTCATAGTTGTACAAGCTGCAAGACATATGACTCTATTCTGTTTGTTTTCTAAACATATTCAGATTTCAACAAATTTGAGGCTATGCATGCATTCCTGCTGAATACTGGGGACTGCTGAAGAGAGTGACGGATTTCTCCAGTACATTCTTACGAACCCAAGACTGCATTCATGATCAGCTGAGAGCAAGTTATGCCCATAAGTACCCATATATGTTTACATATTACTGTAATTCATGGAAGTAAATGTAAAAGGGCTCGATTGTCATATAAAACGTATAAATGAATAAGAATTTACATGTCATAGTTGAATACCACCATATTACCTTGTGATTATGTGAGTTAGGCGGGAAATGTCTTAGGAAACCTCATACTTCTTAAAGTAAAGAAACAAATAATGAAAACATCAAAATTTAATAAGAAACTCTTAAAATATGTAAAAATGGTGATTTAAATAGATGAAAGGTTTATTATTTTACTGATGGGATTGGCATATTATTATAACCATATAATGAATAGTGTAAAGCTATCATTTGTAAGTGAGAAATAATTATGCATCAGCAGTTGGAAATGATTAGAGATAAGTGATAAAACCATTAGTTTGGTGCCATGTAGTGACTGTGCATACATATATGTGTTTTAATTGTGAAGTAATGAAGGTGTGTGTTACTGGCTGAACATACATGTGCCCTTCACTGAATATTTCTGAGTGTAACTAGAGAAAGAAAAATTACAGTATTATGAATGCAAGACAGTGGTAGGGGATAGGGGAAGAAATGTTTTAAAAATGTGATTGTTTTACTGTTGTGAATGATGTTGTAGACATTAATACAGCACTACTTTTACTTTACTTTGGTACGATTTTGCATATGTATATAACTGGTTTGTGTTCAGTTTTTTTATATGAGTATGAAGAGCACACATGGATGTTGTTGGGCTGCTTGACTGATGATTACAAGTTTTTGGTAGTTTTTGGTGTATGACTGTTGCCTTTTTACATGTAGTAAAGATGCAAAACAAGGGATCAAGACAGGGAAAGGAAAACTTCAGCCATGAGGATAATTACATACTAATGGCAGCCATTAGGACATACGGCAAATGTCTTTTTGGTCTGGGGGGGTGCCCAAACAAGATGAGAGGATAAAAGCCTCAAGCAAGTCATTCTAGACATTAATGCAGTAGGTGCCAGAGAGCAGGCATTAACACAGTGCAAAAAGAGGGAAAATTATATGGTGGGGGTGCTAGAAGCAAGGCAAAGCAGAATGCAATTGCCTATACCAGTACAAGGTGGAGCCCTCCAACAATTATCCCATTAAGTACAGATAAGGAATACCTCCTCTCCATAAAGAGGGATGACTATGACACAGAAGATGACAATGCTGGAATAATCAAAGTTGGTACTGATATACTAATACTGGCTATTACTAACAACTGCAACAACAACCCTCATTAGGTCAGTTTAAAATCAGCAACATATATTTATGTAAAGAATGGAATGTTGCCAAGGAATGATCACATTAAACACATGACAATTACTATTAATAGATCTACATCTGCACAGAATGGCAATGAAGGCAGTGTACATGGTAGGTGTCCCCCACACCTCCTTAAAAAGCATACAGTCCTGTATGCTATTTCTTTATCCATAATTTGTTTAAATCGTTGTTTACAGGCTCAGCAGCAGAAACACGCAAGTTCCACTACCCCAATAAATTTGGAGGATATGCAAGCAGAAAGGTTG
Source organism: Protopterus annectens (assembly GCF_019279795.1). Lineage (NCBI taxonomy): Eukaryota > Metazoa > Chordata > Ceratodontiformes > Protopteridae > Protopterus > Protopterus annectens. The sequence goes on along the minus strand of NC_056734.1, from coordinate 26,786,447 downwards.
ATGAAGATGATGAAGATAACATGGTTATATTTATGAGGCAACCTGAGGAAAGTGGCACACTATCCCCAAGTATAATGGCATAATCTCACACCCCACAACATGTTGGAAACCCTCTAAGAAGTGACGATGCATCACAAAGTCAAGCAGATGCAGACATTGCACTCATGCTTGTACAGGGGAATACCCATGCACCTCTGAACAGTATCTCTGGGTCTACCTGATAATGCCAAAAGCTGAGAAGAATGACAACAAGATAACCGACACCGGAAGATCGACAACAGAGAAGACCAGCAGTTGAGAATCCCGACACTGAGAACACCAACATGTTAAGGTAAGTGTGCGATAGGGACAGACGTTAGGGTTGGGTGTGGGTAAGGTAAGTGTGTGATAGTGACAGACGTTAGGGTAGGGTGTGGGTGAGGTAAGTGTACAATAGTGAGGGGCATTAGGTTTAGGGGCGGGTTAAGTGAGTTAGGGTTAGGGTGCGGGTAAGGTAAGTGCGGTAGTGACGGACTTAAGGGTTAGGGGCTGATTAAGTGAGTTAGGGTTAGGGTGCGGGTAAGGTAAGTGTGTGATAGTGACAGACTTAAGGGTTAGGGGCGGATTAAGTGAGTTAGGATTAGGATGTGGGTAAGGTAAGTGTGCGATAGTGATGGACCTTAGGGTTAGGGTTTGGGTTAAGGTTAGTGCATATATAGTTGTGTATGTAAGGTTTAGTGTAGGTTTGTAAGATTTTTTGTGTGCTTGTGTTGTGTGTGTGTTTTTTGGGAAAGTTATTTGTTTTGTTGATTGTCGGGATTGTGGTTTGTCGGGCATGTGAAGATTCGTGTTTTTGAACTTTCAGTTTTATTGTGTAGGTTATTTCGTTGTCAGTGGTTTGGCGTGTCAGTGTTATCAGGTAAACCCATATCTCCATACCCAGATGAACACTTTCAGGATGAGGTCTGCCACTCAGAAGTAACAGTGTCCAGTAACAGTGTCCACAGTGACACCTTTACAAAGGGGAGACAGGCCCAGACATTTGTCATAGCTACCCCCAGAAGCATCAAAAGCATTTGTTGCCAAGCAACAGATATGCTATGACATTGTTAGAGATCAGCACACTGCCACAGAGAGTCAGCTGGAAATGGTCAGAGTCCTCCAGAGTATGTGTGAGGATTTCCAAAATAGGGACAATGCCATGATCACACAGATGTTTTGTACATTGGTACACCAAGCATCCCTGACTTCCTCCATTCATATACTAGTTAGGACATACAAGCAGGAGAAGGGGAAGAAGATGGGGTACTGTCCAGAGACAAGAGGGCAGATCACATTAGACTACAAGTACTTCCCAAGAAAGTATTATAATTATTTGGGGAAAAAAGCACAACACATTTCATGCAGGACACATCAGCATTCATTTACATATAAAAGAACCTCTCATTTGAGGTCACTATCATGATCCCACAACATTGCAGTTCAGTATCTGCAGGCTCACTTACATCAAGTAGAGCATGGCATCGGACCAACTGCCCATTGAGTATCACATGACAACCCCTCTTCAAAGTCACTTCCACTATCACCTAGACTGTCTTTAGGACTTGTGTATGACACATTTGATCTTGAACTACTGTGAATCAACTGTGACAATTCTGTTTCTTACAGGTGAACGTGTAACTCAAAGGGAAATATGTATTCATAAAAAAGGGGGGACTGCAAAGAATACTTTAAAACTGTATGCATTTCATCCCTGTAATGGTACTGCTTAAAAGCTCAGGAACTGTGAAAAGAAATCTGCATAACATAACATGACACTGCACTCATTAACACCACTGCTCTCTGCATTACGATTCTTACAGCTGGCATTCACCTACAACTTCAAGGTAGTAGGATCACTAATTAGAAAATTACAGATTACAGTGAGTATCCTGCCATGTAAACAAACACTGATGCCACATTGATCGTATCACTGCACAAATCATGATACGTTCTGTCTATGAATTCGCAAATTATTGTATACAACAAAATTAAATAGTCTGATGTGCAGTATGTTACCTGCCTAGGTGCACCACTTTGGCAGAGTTTGTTGCGGAAAACAGTTAAGAATTGTGATTATTATTATTTATATCATGCTTTTGGCAATACTAAAAAGGAGTCAGAGAGTACTCAGGCATGAACTTTACAAACAATAATATGACTAACTGTTCTAAATTAATAAACAATTAATTATTTTGAGATGATAGAGAATGGCAGAGGAACAGTGACAGCAGACCATGCACCACATGGCATAGTCCACAAATATCACTACATGCATCACTTACACTCTATAAGTTTTTACAAGAAAGGAAACACTAACCTGAATGTCATGGTCCATAGTTCTTGACAAGGTGCATGCTTCTTTACCTGTGGAGCCATATTCCATGCACTAGCCTACCACACGGAGATCATTACTACTGCTGCAGGCTGGTCATCACTACTCATATTTGGAGTGAACCAGGAGCTGCAGTAACAGCATGGGTAACTTCATCACTAGACTGGTGCGTGACCATGTTGTGCAGAATGCAACATGTAGTAAACATCCTGCATGCAGTGGATGGGTCATACTGAAAGGTACTCCCAGACTCTTCCAGGCACCTGAAATGGCTCTTCAGGAAGCTGAAGAACCTCTTGATGGCAATACAGGTCTGGGACAGAGATGTGGTGAAGGTCTGTTTTGTATCGTCACTTGGATTTCTCTCTGGTGACCCAAAAAATTAGTTATTTAATTAATTAATTAATTAATTAATAAAATGAAAGAAAGAAAGGAGAGGCAGACAAAACAAAGGAAACGTGATTTATTATTTAGCAATACATTTTCCATAAATAACTAATTAAATATATAAAAAAAAAAACTTAACAATAAGATGACCACTGGACATCCTACCACTAGTGTGCTAGATATGGGAGTTGTGCACTGCCAGGATACTGGGCTGAGATTTTGGTGATTCACCCCACATGCATCACACACTACCTGATAATTGATAAAATGGTAGCCCTTCCTGTTGAGGTACTGCTCCCCTTGTTGAGCAGAAGAGGTCCTAATTGCAACATGGTTGCAATTTATCACACCACGTACCTCAAGGGGAAAAGTCTCACCCCATAAAAGGTCAGTTTCCCCAGTGTGTCCCCAGTTTGTCTCTGGAAGATCACCATGGCAAGTATTAGTGCTCACAGGGATAAAAAGTCCAGGTATCCCTCCAGTACCCATATGGGGTCCTACATACCCATTAAGACCCTTATAATGTCCCTCTACACTCTGAACTTGTCAAGTTTCTCATGATTGTCAAAGTTGTAGTGAGTTATTCTCAACTTATATCTCCAACTTCTCGGCTGGAGAGAGCTGCTTGGCACAAGTGGTTTTTGGCTTGGCCAAACAAATAACTTACACCTGGAAGTAGCAAGATTAGCAACAAGTGACAAAATTTTTGTGGACTGGAAAGTAGATAGGATTGACAAAACTCTTCTTTATATAATATCTCTGCAGACAGGGTGATCCACTGGAAATTCCACTATAAATCACAAATGAGTGAAACAATGCCTCATTAGCATTTGTTGGGTTACATAATTCCTAACTTACATCTCATTATGAGTTCATTTTTTTATGCTTATTCAATGTCATTGTGCATTAAAATAAGTGGCTTGTATAAACTGCAGCTTATTTGCACTTATCTGTGGACAATGCTGGTATCCTTAATATGTCCACGTAATGCCTTTGAATATCATCGTTACTGTTATGGATTACATAAAAAGAATGTAAATGCTCAAAATATTTTATAAATCTGTATGCATAAGTAACAAAAGGCATGATATATGCCCATTTTTGGTGTGTTATGCCTCATTTGTAAGTGTATTCACCAGTTCAGTAAAGTAGGCATGATATTTTTTTAATATGAAAAGATTACAAATACTTTTTATTTGCTTAGGAAAGTATCTGGTTTCAAATTATCCATGTTAAATGTCTTCCTGTATGAGGTGCTACTTTTAGTTATTTTATTAAGGAGGTCACTTGCTGACCAAAGGTTCCTAGAAGGATTATTATATTCACTGAAATGATAATGTGTTGGAACACTGCAGATTACAGAATTTGTAGGAAATGTTTAATAATGATCTCGCTTCTTCTTAAATGTAGACCACTCATATGAGCTCACAATAAGGCCTTCTTACTGTAGATTCCATTATAAGTTTTTTGATTTGTGTTAGATTTGCTAAAGCCTTTTCAAGAAGCCATATGATGACCCTATTCTGGTAGTACAAGTGCTGAATATCATGCAAAGAGGAATGGTGCTATGAGCCTGAATTTAGTATTTGAAGTAAAAAGTATCTGCTTACAAACAGGGTTCTTATGATTAAATTGCATTGTTAATGCTAAACATTGATCTTAAACTTTAAGGAAAGTGTATCATGAGAAATGAATCCAAATATTTGTTTCAGCTTTTAGTGCAAATAAGCTGGTACTTTTGTAATGATCTGCAAAGGAGCATTGAGCTGCTTTGCTTGCTGAGAATGAGATGTGTGTCACCCATCATTTTGGGGAGGAAAAAGAAACCCAACTTTAACTGGTATTCTATTAATTTTTGAGTATTTGTCATGCACATCCACAGACTAAACAAATAAGAGGTTGCCAGAAATTAGGCAAAACAATCATATATAAAACAAACAGTATAGATTATAAAACTGATCCCTAAGGGATGCATTTGGCACCCCAGTAGTCTACAGAATATTGCTGTGCCCACATCATGTCATATCTATTTATATCCTGCCTGGGAGATAACCTCAAAACTAATTATGCATGGTATTTTATTTTTATTCACAGAGTGGATAACCTGCTTATATGAAACTCATGAAGATAATGGTACCAAAGGCCACATCCATGTTCAAATACATACCAGATATGACACTAGTCTGCCTTTACACAACTAATCTGAGTTCAATAACTGTAAGCAAGGTTATGTTGGTGGAAAAGACTTTTGCAAACTGTAATGCTAGTGTCTCAATGTAGCACAGGTTTTAAGAGGTTCATGAAATAATTTTCATGCTGTTGAACTATACTCATTAGTGTTTTAGTTAGTATACTAATATTTTGCAATTACCCTGAAAATATTCTCTCAATAGATATTACCTTTCAGCATGCAGGAAAACTGTATGCAACCCTTTCCAGAGGCAATAGACTTGTCCCTGTTGTATACTCCAAAGTATAAGGAAAGTGAGTTATAGATTACATCCACATCTTACAATTTGCTATTAGATGTAGTGGAAACATTTGGAATGCATTTCAAACTGAAGGAAATTACGGGATGGAATGAAACATGAGTCCTTATACAGAAGTGCTGGTATATGCCTGAGACTTTTAAAGTGGGCAGAGTAATTACGTTTATATGGTAGTGGAATGCATGTATTACCACGGATGCATATTTTTTTATTGCAGTGTTTTGATATTCAATAGTAGAACATATTAAACTAATATTGTTCCTGCATCAGAAATCTCTGGGGTAGTGGATTGTATATTTTTGTATTGTTTATTGATGTTTTGTTTTTAGATGTGCCCCATTAGGCAAAGTTGCATTTGTAAGGTTTTAATATCGGACATTGGTTCTGGATTAATTAATTTTCATAGATACATAGATTTTGAGGTCAGTATTAGTGTATTAAAAAGTAGGACATTGATACAAACCAAATTATTAGACCATAACTTTACTTTCACAGTAGAAAGCAATATAAATACATGCATTTCAGCTAATTGCTAAATAAATATTTACAATGTATTCTGGTCTGTGCTCTATAATATATTTGTAAAAGTCACTGCAGGACTGCTATATCCCTATTATACTGAGAGCAAAATAAGCAGTTCTGAAAAGCATTAAAATTCAGTTACACAGTGGGCAAAAAGCTTGGACTCACTTTCTCAGGTTTATTGGAATTAGTGTTCAGAACGTACATGTATTATCTCTCAAAGGAGGAATCATTTATCAGAAAAACTATAGAACTCTCAGCAGTTGTTCACAATTCTGAAATATAAGTTTGTATTTTATGTCAACTTTGCACTTTAATTTACCTTATCTTCCTTCAGCTCTGATGTTAGCAAAGTATTATGTTTTGGCCTTTTTTTTGATGCATTGCTTTTCTACAATTCAAAAAACAGGCACTTTTGTTCAGAGATAAAACAAAACTTTCACAAAGTTCATCTCCAGTTCAGAAATTTTAAAAACTTTATTTTCTTTGTATTACTTAGCTTCTTTTCTATTTCTTCTCAGCAATTTCACTTGCTATATGTAGTCATACTCCTGGATTCTGCAAGCCCTGCATAGCGTGCAGGACTAGTGCAGGAGCTTCAGCAGGCAATATGTCTGCCATGCGATCCAGGAATAACCTGTAGGGATGTGCACGAGTGCTCCTGCACTAGTCCTGCACAGACTCAGCCTCTGTATGCAAATTACCCCATTTGCAGGAAAAATCCATGCAAATTAGGTGAATTTGCAATCCAGGAAGCTGGAAACTGGTCGTGCAGGACTAGTATAATCTGCAAAAATGTACTCTGCCAGTAACGGAGTACATTTCTGCAAATTACAAAATGGAGCCATGACAGCTCCAAATAAAGGGTGGATATCATGTAGAAAGCATGCCAATGGCCAACTATAAGGCCATTGGCATGGAAAACATTTGCAAAAATAAAAAAAAAAAATCAACTTTTATTTTTTTTAGCCAATCTTGGCTGTTTAAGTATAGGGCAGCGGCGTGCAAACAGAATCAGGCGGAAAATAAGAAAAAAAACATAAAATAAGCATTCCAACCAAAATCACTATTTTGCCATTATACTCAATGGCAGGCAGAAGACAACATGGCCAGTGAATAGTGGTTGCTAAGGGGGGAGGCTCGGTGTTGGACATGTAGCTATGCATCAGCAGGCAATCCTATGCAAATGAGGGGAATGATGCTGAATCCCAGATTTTCCCAGTCAGCACCCAACAGTGTATCAGCAGGAATAGCTTGGTGCAAGCCTAGGAGTTAGCTGACATCATAGGGGGATGTGTCAGGCATACTGTAAGTGGATTAGAGCCCTGTGGCACGGGTTTGCTCTTAGCTTAGCAGAGCTAAACAAGGGAGTGTGTCTGAGGCTGCCTAGCACTCTTTACATTGACTAAGCGGGTGTGCACACTGGGTTTAAAGGAAAAGAAAAAGTAAACCAGGAAATAGCAGCTCTGTGCACATTTGAGCACTGTGTTTGTGCAGTGCGCCCCCGGGCTTAAACAGGAAGGCAATAGGAAGGGAAAACAGCAGTAGGAAGGTAATCAAGGAGAACTAGCATAGCTGGCAGGTGAAATGTATCAGAATCAGACAATTACACAGGCAGCAGACCAGCCCAACCCAAAACACTAGTATAAACTATGCAAGCACCTTTCCCTCTGTTTTTTCCCATACTCTACACCACCAATGCATACAAGCGGGGAAATTTTAACAAACATAAAACAAAATGATAGGGGCTGCAAAAGCTATCATACAACAACATGTGGAAGAGGCTGAGGGTGGTGAGGATGTGAATGCTGTCAACCAACTCACAGTGAGGAGACGGAGAAGAGTGTACAGATCCAGGGTAACCTACCAGGAGCTACATGAGCTGGAGATAGAGGAGTGCTATAGGGTGGACGGGGACCTCCTACAGCAAATTGTTGAGCTGTGCCGGCCACGCCTGACACACAGAACTAACAGAGGGGAACCTATCCCAGTGGATACCAAGGTATGTGTAGGCCTAAGAATACTAGCTACAGGTACCTTCCAAAGGCCAACTGGGGATATGATGGGGATCTCACAGGCATCAGCATCCAGGGTACTCCACCAGTTCCTAGATGCCATGTCAGCACATGTCAGTGAGCACGTATATTTCCCCAACACCCGTGAGGCGTTGGCCAGCAATATGCATCTGTTCCACCAAAGAGCAGAATACCCTGAGGTAGTAGGTGCTATAGACTGCACACACATATGCATCAAAGAACCACCTGGTGAGCAGGTTTGGGTTTACATCAACCTCAAGGGCTTCACCTCCATCAACTGCCAGGTTGTGTACGATGCCCAATGCATAACAATAAATGTGTGTGCTGGCTGCCCTGGAAGCTATCACGATTCCCCCATCTGGCATCTGACGCAGCTGTATCAGACATTTACCAATGGGGACATCCTTAACGGTTACCTAGTGGAGGATGCTGGTTATGCACTGGAGCCATGGCTGATGATACCCATCAGAAATGCACACACACACCTGAACAAGAACTCCATAATGAGGCACACACACAGACCAGAATTATAATAGAGCGTGTGTTTGGGATGCTCAAGTCATGGTTCCAGTGTCTGGACACATCCGGTGGAGCCTTGCAGTACTCACCAGCTACATGTAGCCAAATTGTCATCGTATGTGCCATGCTACACAATCTGATCCTGCAGAAACAGCTGCAGCAGGAACAGCACAGGGCAGAGCCATAGAGCCCCCCACCATTGCCAAAGCCTGCACAGGCACAGAGTGACTCAGAGGAGGAATAACCTGACCCTGCCCAAGTAGACAGAAGGAGGCATGCCCAGTATGCCCTGACCTTGGTAAAGAGGCAATGCATAGCACATACACTAACACAGGAGGGACCAAGGGAATGACGCCTCTCTCTGACTCACACATACAATAAAAGGGATGTCAAACATGACACTACCTGTGCTCAACCATGGGTAGGGAGTGTACTATGTGCATCTGACATAGGCAGCCCTTCAGCACCACCCTCAGTACAGGCACACCCACAAGGTAAGTCACTCAACCTACCAATTGCCGAATGTAGTAGTATGTGTTGTTACCTGTATCTATGGCATGGATATAAGCATGCAAGGAAAGCGGGTGGCTGAATGTGATGCTAGCAGATAGCAGACACCTATAGTAGCAGCATGAGATCTGTAACAAATACGGGTGTCACCATAGTAGCCAGTACTATACATGGTAACAAAACCCACTGCAGGAAATATGCTGGGCCACATGTCCATATGACACACACATGGCAGTCAGGGAGGTTCACATACCCAAAAAAAGTCAAAGCCAGCAGGACAGGTGTAGACAAACACAAACAAAGGCTATGCTAATGCCACTGAATGATGCTTATGGGTACCGCCCCAGGCCTAGACAGACAGACTACATCAGGTCAGGTAGTGGGATGTTAGTTCTACAGGGTAGGAAGTCAGAAACTAATATGTAGGTCAGTGAAACATAGGACCTGTAGTACACTGCCATGCCTCTAGTCAGCATGATAGGTTAGAAAACATAATGAAATGGAGTACCTTGCATACTAGTACAGTCATAGCAAATGTGTACTAGTGTGAGGTGTGCCCCCCAATTCTGTGTAGCAATGTAGAAACAGTCAGGTGTGCCCTCCCCATATCCTATGTAGACAGTAGTAATAGTCAGCTGTGCCCCTCCAATCCTATGTAGACATATAGTAACAGTCAGGATTGCCCCCCCCATCCCATCTAGACAGGTAGTAACAGTCAGGTGTGCCCCCCAACACTACTTAGATATATAGTAACAGTCAGGTGTGCCCCCCAAATCCTATGTATTTATTTATTTATTTATTTTACATTTGTTAACCGGGCTAGTCTAGCTGGATACATGTCCATTTTCAGTAGAGGCCCGGGGAGAAAAGCTCCAGGAAAAGACATAAAATAGACATATCAAAGTCATAATACATCCAATTAAAAATACAAAAGGTGATAACGGGACAAATTAGAAGATACAAATGTTAAAAAAAAAAAAAGATATATATATATATATATATATATATATATATATATATATATATATATATATATATATATATATTTTTTTTTTTTTTCTCTCTCTCACTGTCTCTCAAATGCAATAGACAGTGAGGATATGCAGTATATACATACATTTGATTAGCAATGTTATGGTATTTTGTATCAGTAGGGTAGTATTAGAAGTTTCAGAGAAGTTATTAGTTTAGAAGGAAGGAAGTTAGTCAGCGTTAGTACAGGTGCATTGCCAGTGTGTCTTAGGAAATAGCTTTAGTTTCTTTTTAAAGAGTGAAAGAGAAGTTTGAGTTGTAAGTTCAGTAGGTAATAAATTCCATAGCTTGCCTACAGAGTTAGAGTATAGGGAGTCACTTGATGAGTTATTGTATCTAGAAGTGTTGATCAGGAGTTTGTTTGAGGAGCGTAAGTTCTTGAGGTTTTTGTAAGGTGTAATGATGGTAGAGAGTATTGGAGTGTTGTGGGGTTGGTGCAGGGACTTATGGACAATGGTAAGCTGGAGAAATTGAATATGGTTAAGAAATTCTAGCTAGTCCAGTTGTTTTAGGTTTAAACAGTGATGAGTTCTGAAGGGAGAGCTTGTTGCAAATCTAGCAATGTTATTATAGGATGTTGCCAGTTTGTTGAGGTTATTTTTTGAAAGGTTAGTATATATAGGGGAAGCATAAAGTAGAGTTGAGATTAAGTGGGTTCTGGCTATAGTGGTCCTAGCTACTGGTGTAAGAAAGGGCTTGATTCTATAAAGGGATCCTAGTTTTTTGTTAACTGATTTTATTGTGCTGTTTATATGACTATCAAAGTTTAGGTTGTTGTCAATTGTTATTCCTAGGAGTTTAGTAGATGTGTCGGGGGTAATAACAGTTCCATCAGTAGATGTGAGTGTAAGGTGAATAGAGGTGGAGTTTCGGGTTGGTGTGAAGAGTAGCAATTTAGTTTTTTTTGGGTTAAGCAGGAGGCATTGGTTTGAGAACCATTGTTCTACAGTGTTGAAAGCTTGTTGGGTAAGAGATTTAAGTTCAGTTTGAGAGGTGGCTGTACAGATAATAGTAGAGTCATCTGCATATTGAATGCAGATGGTATGTGGGATTGCTGACTGAAGGTCATTAATATAGATGGAAAATAGAAGTGGGACTAAAATGGAGCCCTGTGGAACACCGAGGCTAATAGGAAGGTTACTAGAGAGTTTGTTTTGCCAGAGTACAGCCTGTTGACGGTTTTTCAAGGTAAGATTTGAACCAATTTATAGCTAGGGAATTAAGTGAAAGTGATTTCAGAATGTGTATTAGGAGTTGGTGATTAACCATATCAAAGGCTTTAGATAAATCAATAAAGACAGCAGAGGAAAAAATATTATTGTTACGGTTTTTGTTGATGCTGTCTGTGAAGGATAGTAGGGCAGTGGTAGTGCTGTAAAAAGGTCTAAAACCGTGTTGGCAGTTGGCAAGGAGGTTGTTATGGAGAAGGTGGTTTAGAAGTTGCTTATGGATGCATTTTTCCATAATTTTGCAAGAGGGATAACAGAGCTATAGGACGAAAGTTAGAGTAGTCATTGGAGTGACCTCCTTTGTGTAGTGGGATAATATGGGAAATTTTCCAGATGGATGGGATAGTCCCCTCATATATGGTTCTGTTGCTGAGTATGGAAATGGGGTAAGCAATGGCTTTAGCTCCTTTTTGTAGAAATTCTGCAGGGAGTTGGTCTGCTGATGGGGTGGTAGGTTTAAGTTTTTGGAGAAGGGAGCAAATGAAGGAAGTAGGTACTGGTTGTATATGAAATGGTGGGGATGGGATAGTTGTAGAAGTAGGCAAATTTGATGTATCAGGAGATAAATGGCTAGCAGGTTTTTGGGTAGCATTTGTGAAGAAAGAATTGAAGGTATTAGCAGTTTGGGAGGGATTGTTAGGGTTGGAGCCAAGTGGGTTGGGAGTGATTAACTGACCTGGGTATAGGAGTTTGTTAATGCTAGTCCAAAACTTTTGTGGTTCCTTATGGTGGTAGTGCTGTAGGTAGAAGTTCTTTTTGTCTAACAGGATGGCTTGTTTTGTGTTGTTTCTATGTTGTTTAAAGATTTGGTGATCTGAAGGATTTTTAGTGGAATGCCATTTTGCCCAGAATTGGTTTCTAATTAGGATATTTTGCCTAGTTATGTTTGTGAGCCAGGGGACTGGTTTAGATTTGTTTCTAACAGGGCGTAAGGGGGCATGATGTTCCAGGATGGTTAGGAACTTAGAATTAAAGTACTCTACTGCTTCATTGATTGGGAGAGATTTTAATGGTGACCAATTACATTGTTTGAGTTCAGCCTGGAAAAGTTCTGGGTTAAATTGCTTTTTGGTGCATAGTGTTCTGTATGAGAATGGGAAAGTTTGGTTGGTTTTATGTCTGATAATATAGGTTAGTGAATGGTCACTTAGGTCATCTGGGAGGGTACCTGTTTTGTATGTTTGCTGGGGGCTATTAGTAAGTATCCAGTCCAAGGTACTTTCTTTGTTGTTGGGTTTGTTCATTCTGGTAGGGGAGTTGATAGTTTCTGAGAAGCCATAAAGGTTGATATGGGTGGTAGGGTGTGTAGTATTACAGATATTCCAGTCTATATTAAAGTCTCCAAGGACTATGGTTTCTTGTGGCAGATTTATGGAAAGCCAGTTAAGGATATTCTCGAGTGTACTGATATTGTTTCCTGGAGGAAGGTATATACAGATAATATTTATAGCCTTATGTGTGTTGATTTGAAATTTAGTGATTAGTATTTCAGTACTGTTGTCAGAAGGTGGGTTATGATTTACAGTGCTAACTTGTAGCTCTGCTTTATAGATGATTGCTATTCCTCCTCCTTTTTTGGCAGTGCGGTCTAATCTAATGATATTATAGCCTGGTGGGGTCACTTCATTGTCCTTAATAGTGGGTTTAAGCCAGGTTTCAGATAGGCATAGGATGTCAAATAGGTGGACATCTAAAAGGGCATGAAGTTGAGTAATTTTGTTACAAATGCTTCATATATTAAGGTGAGCTATAGAGAGTGAGTTAGAAGGTGTGATAGATTTTAGAGTACTAGATTTATTTGGGTTGCTGTTTGTAGAGTTAATGTTATGGTTTGGGCCAGGGTTTGGGTGAATGTCCCCATCTAGTAGGGAGAGGAGGAGTGCTATGTGTTTAGGGTTGAGAGGGTTATAGTAATAGTCTGTAAATTTTTTAGCATCATGGACAGTATACGTAATGTGAGTTAGTCTATGATATTTGGCTAGTAGGTAGGAGGGTTTGGATATGTATTTAAGGAGGTTGTGATGGATAGTTAGGGGTGGTGTGGATGTGTGTTTGGCGGGGAGGAGAAAAGTAGAGTAAAGGGATTGTTCATAGGAGGTTAAGAAATAGGTAGTGGTTAGGAGAGGTATGAGAGAGAGTAGGAAAAATACTCGCAGTTTGGTGTAGGATAATTGAAGTAGGCATTATAACGGTTTGAGAAGTAGGAGAAAAGTAGTTGATAGTCTTTTAAGCAGGTTAGAAGAACTGTAAATAGGCAGTGTGTTGTAACAAGGAGGGAGAAGTGGAGAGGTAACAGAGGATATGTTGAGATAGTGAGGGTTGGGGTGTTAATGATGTGAGTAGCTTGATTGGATAGAATGTGATGTGGGTGTGGTTAGAGAGGAATAAATGTTGGAGCACTGGGGGTGGGTGGAAATTGGGGGCAGGGTAGGGGAGTGGAGTGAGCCAGGGCTTAACGGAGCGAAGAGACAAGAGTAGATTGTCAAGGATGACAATCAGTGAGGTATGAAATACAGTGGATAAGACTGAAGGTAAGAAAAATGTAGAGGAGTGTTGAGGGGCTGTCAGGATTAAAGGTAGATAGTATAAGGAGTAGAGTGAGACAAGAGATAGTTTAGGTTGGAGGAGAGATGGTAAAACAGTAGGTTAGAAGAAAAACTGGGAAGAGAATTGGAGATATATGGATACGAATGTGAGAAGAAAACTAAGAAAACTAATATTCAGAAGCTGATATTAGGCTCCACCTAGTGGCCAGTTATTTTAATGCAGTAGTAGGTCTCCTAAAGGAGATATCAGACAAGGGGTAAGGGGGAGATAAAACGAGTATAAATGGGGTGTGTGTGAGCTGGAGGTATGATTTATGTAAAACGTTAAATATGGGGGGGGTTAGCTGCTGGTTACCTGACTGTAAGGCTTGTCTACCTAGCAGTATTTTAACAATATAAATATTACTTCATTTTACTAGAAGCTATAATAGCACATACATTCGCTGTCTCTAAGCAGGGTAATGTTTCCAAGTGAGCTGGTAGGTTAAATGTTAATAAAGATTATTTTCCTTAGGCGTCCAGCTGGGTGGGTTCAGGTGAACTGGTACAGATAGGTGCAGGAACAGAAGGCTGGTTCATTAAAAAGGAGAGAAAGAGAGGTAGTGAGGCAAACAGTATGTGAGCTAGCAAGCAAGCAACAAGTTACTAAAGACACAGTAGTATGGTTAAGCACAGCAGGAGTTCACAATACTCTATCTTGTCAAAAACATATAGTTACAGCATATATCAGGTACTACTAGCAGTTCTAAAACCCTAACATTATTCAGTAGACCGGTTAGGAATACAGATATAATGCATTTTCTATTATAAAATAACTACACTTGAGTATAACATCTTATAAGGTCAGTGAACAACATTTTTAAAGTAAGCTACCCCAAAAATAGACAGGCAGAGGTAGTCCATTCATACTGCAAAAGTCTAGAGTTAAGATGATATTAGGGTGCAGGATTGTACAAAACAGCTGGGCCAGTAACCATAGAGTAGTTGCATAAATAAGTCTTGTACTGAGATTAGTGTTAGTTTAACATAAGGGTTTAGTCAAACTATTGCTACAGTAAAGCTGCAATATAGTTACTGAGCTTTTTGTAGAAACATTAGCATTTGCACAAGGGATAGTGAAGTACTTAAGCTCTATTGAGAGCAACAGCAAAGGAATCTTCTCTTAAAGGATCCCCACGCACATCGCTATGTTGGCGTGCGCAATTGTGATGAATTTTGCTTTAGAACAGTTGTAGAAACTAGCACTGTTCATTGGTTAGGGCTCTACCAGAGTGTTTTCTGTTCAGCGCCACAAGAGCCATTAGTTACATGCCCCTGTACACCAGGCTTTGTATGTTTCGGCTCTTGTGGTGTAGAGAGTAGTAAAAAGGAGTTTGGACATAGAACCGCATAAAGTTATTCAACACTCTGCTATGTATTCATCATTGAAGGTTTAACAATGTTAGGAATAAAGTAGATGTGGTAGCTAAATAGAGTTCCAATAATGCAGTCTGTTCTAATATTCACAGCAAAAGAGCCAGTTGTAACAGTATCGCATGCATGATGCTAACTAAATGTAAGCTGTGCTGTGTTTCAGGGGTTAAAGCAACTCAATGCGTACGAGGTATTATAAGTAGCAGCAATACGCTAGATAAGTTTGATCTAATTTTCACAGCATAAGAGCCGGTTGAAACAGTATTGCGTGCATGACTCTACTTAAATGTAAGCTGTGCTTTGTTTTAGGGGTTAAAGCAACTCAATGCGTACGAGGTATTATAATTAGCAGCAATACGCTAGATATGTTTGATCGAGCGCTGTTTCGATGGTTGTGTGGGCTTTACTTTGTGTAAGAACATTAACGCATTGAAAACACAGCTAAAAGCTACACGTTCATTTCATATAAGTATTAACAGCTGGAGTTTGCTGACATGAGATTCACAAGCACAACGCTACAAGTTATAAGCTTGTACGGTGCTGTAATGCAGTGTTGCAGAGGTTAAAGCACTTCAGCATATAACCTTCAGGTTGAATGTCAGCTCAGTACTTTTTTTTTTCTTTTTTCACTTGGTTTCAGTACCATTAAATCCTTCCAAAAAACGTTCGATATTTAGTATAAGCCTTAATACATAGATTAAAAGAAACTCTGCATGTTATATGCGACAGTGATTGATATCTGGTCACTACCACGACAGACTAACTAATTGTTGGAGAACCACGTGCACAATGCTATAAAAGTTAGTCGTGTGCGATGTAAGTGTAGACCACAAGCATGTTTCTACATAGTTAACATTAAATAAGGATAAGGCAAGTAATCAGAACATAATAACAGCTTCTACAAAAGCATAAAAAACATGAAAACCACTTACTGTAGGACAAGCTCCAGGAACAGGACGCGCAGCAGCCAGGTAGAGGTGGGAGAAGAAAGATGGCGACCCCTAGTACGGGGTATATTTATAAGGTGACCTATGTAGTACCGTTCTGTTGTGCCCCCCCCCCAATCCAATGTACAGACGTTGTAACAGTCAGGTGTGCCCCCCCCCCAAGCCTATGTAGAAATGTAGTAACATGTATGTGTAGGTATAATACCAGTGGAGTACAGATGCCCAGAGGTGGCCAAGGTAGCAGGATAGATTGTAGCATTTGCAGAATATGCAGGTATGTGTGTATTAGGTTGGTGTGTGCTTCATATTGTGTGAAAGTGGTCAGTATGTATGCATGTTGAGGTAGGACCTGGTGGCCATTGCCCAGTACTGCTGATGACAGGGCCATATCTGCACATCTGCAGTGCCAAAGACAATTCCCACCAGTATAACACATACCAGGAGTAAGCCATTGTAAATGTATGATGGTAATATGTGTTACCATCTGAAAGACTGACATGACATGGCTGTTGGGCTAGATATACAAGCAGTACACAGGGGAAAGTACCACAGACATACAGTATATAATGTGTAACTGTGAAATGGACACACCCTTGGAACTGTACATACAGGTATGCATCACATTATCTGGGCCTGTAGTAGGGGATACCGGTGTTGTCTGCCCGAACACTTGCAGATCACAAAGGTGGTAGGACTGATGTATTGGGAAACAGCTGATGTACCTGCACATGCCAGCATAACTGGAATGCCTCATGCATATCTGTGCATCAGTTGCAAGTAGTGTCCATAGCACACATGCACCCAGTGCACCCATACACCACCCACAGGTACCTCTCTGGTCGTATCCCTGTTGTGGGAAATGGGTGTAATATGACTCCACCTGTATATGGCAATAGCGAAAGAATGCAGCATGCAGTGCAGGTGTCCCTAGCTGTAAGTAGCACCCTGCCAGCATCCACACAACCTGATCAAGATTGATAGAAAGTATTGGCATGAACACCTAGCACTCCTACCCTGTCAATCCAGGGGAATATACTGTATGGCATTCTGAGACTGTAGGACAGACAGAATGCAACAGATTGCCACAGCTGGCTCGCATCAACACCAAATGGCCTACAGGTTCTGCCAAAGGCCAGTGTCTCACACATATTGCCAATGCATGTTATGTCATGGACACCCAAATAACAACATAACACACCCCACATAAGCCATATACAAGGCCATGTGGACAAATCACAGTAACATGTCCACCATGCCCCACTGCATGAACTGTGGACCAACACCAAAACACAGCTGTGATGAGGTGATAACCTTAGGGAAAGTATCAGAGAATGTATGCATAATGTATGGAAGAGGATAGGATAATAGAGGGGGGGTGGGTGGTTGGGCAGCATGGAATGTGCAAGGTCGACACACAGTTGTGTGCACACACTCTCCCTGGCTGCAAACACATTAATGGGTGGCTACATACCTGCCCATATACCACAATAGGGGTAATGTCATGACTCAAGTCCCCTGCCTCTGGGTAACCTGTGTGAATCTGTACAGCTCTGAGGCATTGCTACAGCAAGATAAGGCCATACTGTCATGTTGATGGATGTACAAGTATTGGATTCTCTGCCAGCAATGTACCAAGGTGCTGAATTGGATGCACAGAGCCAGCAACAATTGTCTGCAGCTCCCCCTCGAGAATGGCATAACTTACCATGATGATGTAAGCATCTGCCCACAATACCGGACACATCTGCAGTCACCCTTGTCCCCCAGGGCATCACTGTGAGCAAGAATGTCCACCTGACAGTACATGAGGACATAAAACATCACATTGTATAACAGTACGCATGTCTGAATATCTCTGCTAACAGCAGTACCATGTAGCAGAAGCAGCACAGACACAATCACCTACAGTACACACTATCCCCTGCACAGTTTGTCCCCATATTGCCAAATGATCTACAGATACCCTGCAGAAACAGATTGCTACCTGTAGGTGTACAACACAAAGGTTGGCACTGAAGTACAAACTACCTAGAATGGATCCACGCATTTAGTACAGAAGGGCATACTCGGCATGCTCATACACTTAGAGAAATGAAGGCAATGTCAGACAACTTTAGAGAAATTAAGGCAATGTCAGACTACAACATACTGAAAGGTCATACTGGGCATACTCACACACAAACAAATGAAACCCATGTCTGCAAACAACAGTGGACCATCAATATCTGACAGTTGCAGATGTTAGTGCATACACTCCTCAGTATGCAACAGTCATGCTTTGTACACACAGTGGATAGGAATACAGACATACATCCAAGGACAACACACTATAATAAGCCAAATGTCGACATACATAGATGTGTGGAATAGAGTGACTGTGACAAAGAGCCATCCATCGTGAGGCGTGTCCCACCTAGAACACAGCCAAATAACTACAACCACATGATGTGTAAATGTCACTCACTGTAGACATTAGCCACCAGTATCCATCAGCATTACAGATTATGTGGTGCAAGTGCTAGCTGTGCAACATGACTGTACAAGGCAGTAGTCATCTAGCAGCTGTATACATGTACCTGAAGAATATAACCCTGTGTGTGCCCACATGTGGTGTGTCAACCTCTAGATGAATGGGTTATGACCCATGCACCCACACTGCCCTCCCTATAGCCCTACTATGACAAGCCTGTTCAGGTCATCCACTTTGAAATACACCTTTGGGAATGGAGTAGCTCAGTAATCTCTCTGGTGCATCTTAAAACTGCGTAATGCTATAGTATGATATGCTAGTTAAGTAGGAGTTCTAATCCCAGACATAGCAAGTGTGTGTGTGTGTGTGTGTGTGTGTTTCTCTGTTTGTGTAGGGCGCAATGGTTTTTAGGCTTGTCATGCTCACTACAATTCAAATGCCCTACTATGGCAAGGCTGTTAATGTCATTCACTGTGAAATGCACCTTTGGGAAACTTGTAGCACAGAAGTCTCAGTGGCATATCCTATAACTGCATACTGCTGTAGTGTGATAAACTAGTTAAATAGGAGTTCCAATCCCAGACATGGCAACTGTGTGTGTGTGTCACTGTCTGTGTAGGGAGCAAAGCTTTTCAGGCTAGTCACTCTCACTACAATTCAAGTACCCTACTTTGGCAAGGCTAGTGATGTCATTCACTGTGAAATACACCTTTGGGAAACATGTAGCCCAGTAATACCTGTGGTGTGTCCTATAGCTGTGTACTGCTGCAGTGTAATAAATTAGTTAGGTAGGAGTTCTATTCCAAGACATGGCAATTGTGTCTGTGTGTGTGTGTGTGTGTGTGTGTGTGTGTGTGTGTGTGTGTGTCTCTGTAGGGAGCAATGCTTTTGAGGCTAGTCACGTTCACTACAATTCAAGTGCCTTACTCTGGCAAGGCTGCTGATGTCATTCACTGCGAAATACACTTTTGGAAAAGGTGTAACCCAGAAATCTCTGTGGGGAGTCCTATAACTGCATACTGCTGTCGTGTGATAAACTAATCAGGTAGGAGTTCTAATCCCAGACATGGCAAGTGTGTGTGTGTGTGTGTGTGTGTGTGTGTGTGTGTGTGTGTGTGTGTGTGTGTGTGTGTGTGTGTGTGTGTGTGTGTGTGTGTCTGTGTAGGGAGAAATGCTTTTTAGGATAGACACACTCACTACAATTCAAATGCCCTACTTTGGAATGGCTGCTTGTGTCATTCACTGTGGAATACACCTTTTGGAAAGGTGTAGCCCAGTAATCTCCGTGGAGTATGCTATAACAGCATAATGATGTAGTCTGATATAGAGCTCTGGAAGGGGTTCTAGTCCCACACATGGCAAGAGTGAATGTTTGTGTGTGTGCTTCTTTGTCTGTGTAGGGAGCAATGCTTTTTAGGCTAGTCACACTCACTACAAATCAAATGCACTACTTTGGCAAGGCTGCTGATGTCATTCACTGTGAAATACACTTTTCTGAAAAGTGTAGCCCACTAATCTCTGTGGTGCATCCTATAACAAAGTAATGCTGCAGTGTAATATAGAACTCTGGTAGGGGTTCTATTCCCACACATGGTAAGTGTGGATGTTTGTGTGTGTGTTTCTATGTCTGTGTAGGGAGCAATGCTTTTTAGGCTAGTCACACTCACTACAATTCAAATTCCCTACTTTGGCAAGCCTGCTGATGTCATTCCATGTGAAAGACACCTTTGGGGAAAACATACTCCAGTAATCTCTGTGGTGCATCCTATAACTGCATAGTATAGGAGTTCTAATCCCAGACATGGTAGGTGTGTCTGTGTTTGTCATTCGTATACAGTGTGGAGGTGGCTGTGAGTGTGTAACAACTGGAGTCACTATGAATCGGGTTTTGCAAATTTCTTATACGGTGGCCCTAGTATATGTCACTATGTCCACCTTACAGGGATACCAGATGTGATACAGCCAAGAGGCTAGGGTGCAAATCCATACCCCTACATGTGATATCAATGCCTGGTGAACAAAGTTAGCAATCTTTGTATTACCCAGAGAACACTCTCAACCCATGTCTCATACACAAACACACTTGCCTAGGCAACAACTGCTATGTTGGTAGTACCCTGCATATTGCCCACAGATAGTAACTATGGTGTGATTGCAGTGGACTACAGAGGACATAGTACCCTGTCCATCAGTCCAATAAGCATGTACATGCAGACAGTGCACCTTCACTATGTTCCACACTGGACATCTGCAACACCTGTGGTGTCATCAAATGTGACCCACAAAGGGCATACCATTCCTCAAACACATGCCCTGTATGGACAGATGCCACTGACACCAGGGAATACCGTTAGCATGTTATCAATGTAGGTGGAGGGTCAACCTGCTGTCCATTACCGGTTCCCACCACATGAGGCCAGGACTCGCACATCTGATGATAACAATCTGTGTACACAATATGGGCCAGACATCCCAGATACAGTTCCACATGTCACTGTACATGCATGTGGGACATGAGCATATCCCAGACACTTTCCATGTCATGGATTAAAGAACACATATATGGCAAGCAATGCACAGCAATGGCCACACAAAATAGTTACCCAGGTGAGTGGATGTTGAATACAATACCCACCTGTGTGGGCCAATCCAGACACTACACCCCTGAGCCACACTGCAGACCATTGTCATGTGGCCTGATGCCAAGGTATACCCATCACCTAGCCTTGTATAGCCGTATGGCACAGTCGACCACTACACACCCGTGAAGCAATGCACCCATGCATGTCAGTACTGGCACCCTGTGTCTGTGTGTGTGGTGTATGATGCTTATGACCACATTCACACTCAGTACAACCTCCATTGGCATACTGAAGCATGCTGTCTGATGTCAGACACCTCCATATACCCTTTGCCCATATACCCTCCAGATAACCCTTGTGGTGCATGTGATACCTGCACAGTACTGTATTGTGGCAAATTAACTAGTGAGGAATTGTATTCCTGACCCTGCCAAGTGTGTCAATGAGGGTGGGTCCCTGAGAGAGTGTGGCTGTGTTGATGCTAACACCTGTTCATGTGGACAGGCACGTGTACTACACCTGCCGTATAGCTACCATATCACTGTTGCAGATGTCACTCACCATCACATATACATTTGGAGAGCTCCTCAACATGTAACCTATGTGGTGCATCCAATAACTGCATAGTCATGTGATAGCGATACATAGTCAGTCAGGCATAGTCAGTCAGGGGGTTGATACCCTGTACTGGTAGGTGTGTGACACAAACATGCTTAAGTTTTACTCTCCCAAACCTGCCTGACTTATCTTTGCCTTTGTCTGCTCTCTCACTGCCTCTCTGGTGGATGTGAAGACTTACTCCTGCTTTGCTTAGGCAGCAGCATGTGTTTTGTAAGTGCTGCTCATGATCAGCTGATGGCCTCTGCATGAATTGCAGCCCTCCGCTAGCTGATTGCCTGTGAAGCAGCTGTGGTAACATTCCCATAGCCAATTGCATGGAAACACACTCCAGTATCAAGGAACATAGGCCTATATTAGAACACCGAACATTCAAAATGTCGAGTGTTCTAATATGGAACCCTATGAATCGAAAATTTAAAGCATTGAACATTCAGAACAGCAAATTTTTTCCTAGGGAAAAAATTTGCTGTTCCAAAACACATACACACAACACAAGCACACCAAACAAACAGCAATCCACACACACATATACCTAAACTCTTATACCTAACCCTACACTAAACTATACATACACCACTAACTATCCACTTACCTTAACCCAAACCTAACCCTAAGGACCGTCACTATCGCACAGTCACCTGACCCGCGTCCTAACCCTAACTCACCTAACCCGCCCTAACCCTCACGTCCACACAATCACACACTTACCTGAACCCGAACCGTAACTTTCCACCACAGCGCTGAAAATACCGAAGCAACAGAAATGGAAACCAAATTCTTTCCCTAGGAAAAAATTTGTTTTTCTGTTTCTTCGATATTTTCAGCATTCGCTGAAAATGGGTCGATATTAGAACACTCGAAATTTTGAACGTTCGGTGTTCTAATATAGACCCTAGGAACATCATGTTGGTGTGGGGCCTTTTCATTCACTGTGAGCAGGACCTAGATCTGTTGTTTGGCAAACAGCATCACAGATGGATTGAGGATTTACCTCCAGCAACATACACTGTGGAAACAGGCCAACATGCAAGAAGGGGATGTGCCAGACATGACTACAGAATGTAAGTGTTGCTATTCTGCAGTTGGAGTAATGTTGGTTTAACAGGGTGTGTGTGGATATGGCTGTTCTGCATGTTGTAATACCTGTCATGACAGTGCTATGTTCCTGAGGAAACACCCATCTGTAGGTTCATCTGTAGACTGGGCAGTGTGTGGTGCCTTTTGTTTCTTGTGTTACCTACACAGCACCTATCTGTGAACTGCAAAAGCATAGTGTGAGGATTGCAGACAGTACATGGTGACAGACATGAAAGTTATTGACCTCACATCTGTCATAGGACGTATGTTGCAACAAACCCTGTTCCAACAGTAAATGTATGAGGTTATCACAACAAACAAGTCAATATTGGCCCTGTGTTTATTCATCCAGCCACAACTCTGTCAACCCGTGTACATATGTCATGCAGTAAGAGGCATATGTCCTGTACAACATCATTTATTGACATCATATCTGATAATAAGCCATTGGGATATCAGACTGCAACACATGATATGTATAGTAGGGGTTCTCTTTGAGAACATAACCTTGGCATACTGTGGTTGTGTGCAGTACTGAGGTCTGTGTAATTATGGTAATTGTCGACAGTGTGTGTATTGTGAATATGTTCCTTGGCCTGTGTACAGACTGTGGTAGATGTCATTGTTCTCGGTCCTGTTCTATCTGATGTTACATGCTGCTCCACTGTATGTTACCCTGTCGGCTTACATGTTTGTAGGGCCAAACACACACATGTCCCATACCACAGACAGGCATCGGACCACACTGTGTAGTGGCCCAGTATATGTAGGGTTAGTGTGTGAG
>NC_056734.1:26512930-26757930 GCF_019279795.1 Protopterus annectens | reverse complement strand
TTCAGGGAGTTCAATATCCACTGGGGGATGTGGGTGCTGTGTACACTGTCATTACACCAAGGTACACCCTGTATATGTCCCATGTACCATGTTATGGTTACCACTGTCACCATCAACCATACAGGTAACTGATACCATATTCCAGGCCAGTTATGCATGTGCTGTGTGCAGCCTACCTGTAACACATTGGACACATGATCATGTTAGTTAGCAGTGATAGGCCCTGGTCTTTCAGTTGTGTGTCTGCCTGTTATGTGTCTGTTAATGTGTATATGAAGGTATGTCACACTATGTATTGTCCATATACACCCATTACATCCCCCATTAGCATACTGTACATGTCTGGGGATGTTCTGAATGTAACATGTAACCTGGGACACACCTCACTTTAAACACTGTGTGGTGTGTGCAATGGAAGCCACAGACTTCAGTATCACTACATACCTAGGTAAGGGTCTAGGCCCAGTGTTGCCAAGTAACAGTGTACATGTATGTGGATGGGTCTACATCAGGTTGCAGATTATACATACCCCAGTGGGTCACCTCTCCATGTGGCACAGGCAATAACTGTTATACTAACCTGTGACGTGTTCAACTGAACCTCGGATATGTCACAGCCATGGTGTCACCACAGTGCCATACCCCATTGTGGAATATGACTGCAGACTATCCTCGTGCTGACACATGTACACCTTCAACACAAATGGTAAACATTATAGAGACCACAATCAACCAGTGCTACTAACAGCTATAATGCATCATTGCTGGACTGCTACACTACCTGACACATATGCATTACACTTTTCTCCTTACATGTTACACTGCAGTACTGTGGTATACTGTAGTACAGTCACCGTGAGCATCAGAACCATATTAGCCTATCCCTGCATTGATGGCATGGATGACAGGGATGCGGCACAGGTATCATCATATGCACAGATTGTGTTGTTGGTTTGCCAGAGGCCGAGGGTGGGCCATACATTTGATACCATGTGTGTGTGTATGAGGGGTGTACCAAGGTGAACTGGGCATGATGATGTGGTGCGTGTAGGTATGGGGTTGCCCTAGGTGTGTTTGTATAGTGTGTTGGTATGCATGCACACAGTTCTGCCATGTGACTGCCCTACACAGGTGTTTATGGACAGCTGCAGACCATACCTGGCAGGGTGTAGAGTTCTCTGCCTCCAGCCATGGACATGTGGACTGTGCCTACCAGGGGTTCCGTGGCCATGACCAGGTACAGGCCTCAATGTATTCTCACCTGATGATGCCAAATGTCTGCTGGTACCATGTCCCTCCTGGGACTGGCCAGGACCATGTGCTCATGGCCTGTTGTGGTGTGGACAGTGCCCCCTCTGCACTGCCAGGGCTGGTACTGCCATTACGGGAGCCCCTTGGTTTCCTAACACATCCATGTTGACTGCCAGCTGTTGTTGATGCTGGCCTACATCCATGTGGCCATCGCCGCACCCCCATCACATGTTCAAGTACGGACATACCACGATCGATGAGGACCATCATCTCACCACACCATCTATCCATGAGCTCAGTAGAAGCACAGATGGCGCCAGACAGTTCACAGAAGTTGTCGCTGGCAGATGTGAGAGCAGCCCTCTGCAGCCTCAGGCCCTGTCTGTTATAAAGTTCCATACATGCCTGCGTCACCATGACAGCCTGAAACATGCACCTGCTGCTACCAGCTATGTCGCCTCTGCCAGGGGCATGATGTCCAGTGGCCCTACCACGAGCACCCTGAGACATCTGCCTATGTGGTGCCCTGCCAGACATCTGGTTATGCCTGCTGCAACCAGGCACAGTAGGCATGGTTACCACACTTTCCTGTTCACTGCCACTATAGCCACTGGTGATGGGGTATGTATAGGCACTGAAACTATGTTCGGGGTTGGGGTGGCTAAAATGGGGATGTCAAATAATGGCAGTGTTTCAGCCCCTGACAACTCCACCTGTGCCTCAATAGTACTATCATCATCTTCGATGTCTCTATGGACACCAACATCAGATTGCTTGCAGGAGGGACCCTGACCCACCTCGCCACCTGTGGGGGAAAACAATAAGCACAGCTTAAAACTTGTACAGCATTGCCTAACAGTACACACACACACACACACACACACACACACACACACACACACACACACACACACACACACACACACACACACACACACACACACACACACACACGCACACACACACACGCACACACCACTATAATACCTACCTGTCTGTGACTTTACAGACAGTTCCAAGTATATTTCCATGTGTTCTCCAGCCTGCATCACACTTGGTAGCATACACACATCGATACCACTCATTAACATATCAGTCCTCTAAATGCCTAGACAAGTGATCACAACACAAGACCTGTTACTACATTACCTGCCTGACCTGGGTGTAGTTGTTTTATATGGCCTCACTGCTGTCATTCAGTGTTCACCCTGTGCATGTCCAGACATCATGAGCATGGCCCCTATATGTGTGGGCTACTATGTTCAATCCATAATATCACGCACTGGTGTGTCATGTGTATGTATTGCTCAGTACATGCCAGATATGCTGTACAATCAGCCTATCATGTGACAACTGTAATATATGGATACACTTCCTGGTGTTGACTAGTACTTCCCCAATGCATCTGTAGTGCTGCATACGTGAGTTGTAGGTCACCTCTCTGCTGAATGCGATATTAAGGGTATACCTGGTGTCTACCTTCCCTCTCAATGCCTGTTCCATGTTACAGACCTTATTATACTATCAGCTTTCTTGTGATTACATACATGACAAGTATTCCTGGTGTGTAATGTGGCAGTCCATGTCCATGGACTGCACGATCCCAAAGGGAGGTACTGCTGTATGAACACCCCACAATCACATATGTGCATATTGGCCACCAACATAACCACACACACATGCACACATGCATCCTACATGCATCAACCTCCCTCCACTTCACCAGAGTGACCCTACAGACAAACTAACTACCCACCAGGACACACACACAAACACACATACAGGTGATGTTGCACCATGATAGTACACACAGTCCTCCTATTACCTATCTGTCAACATGCATAACATATGGCACATAACAGCATGCAGTGCAGCTATAGTCAATCCATGCTAGCAACAGTATACATGTGTGTGATGCATGTGCTGTGTCACTAGGTAATGCCATTTCCCCTGGATACCACTGCACCCATGTACACAGTATTGCTGTGCACCTGTTCTGCACCCTGCCATGCACTGTGCACCACACCTCACAGGTGTATAACCCATTGCTGAATGTGTACTACTGTGTCAGTTATGTCAGCTTTAATGCTTACAACCCCTATGTTTTTCAGCAACACATACCTGGGATGATATGTGGACATATGTCATTTGTGAATGCCTGATGTCTGATTTACAACTTTCAATATCAGCGGACCATGTATGACCAATCCAATACTCTTACTTTGGCAACCATCAGAGCATACCATGGCTATGGGGGTGTACACACCCTTATTGATATGATGCACCCATCCTTGATCTGCCATGGGACCAAATCACCACATATCTTAACAGTACATGAGCCCGATATGTGATATATGTCCTGTACTTTCACATGCAGTGTCTAAGGAATGTGTTAGGTGTGCGGATGCTGACCACGATGCATACACTCCGTGTAGGCATATGTGTGCACACCCTTATTATGATGGTGTGTCACACCTCCTGTTATGTGTACAACAGCAGCCACTACTCCTGGCAGGGGTATACTAGCATAGGCCATCTGCATTTGCCAGTGTATATTCAGTCTGCCCTACACATGTCCCCCTAATCTGCATAATTGCAAGGTCTACTCATGTGCACATCCCTTGGTGTTCACACACTGCCATCACTATTGCTGTGGGGATAGGTTTACATCTGCCACAGTTCCTGAACCTGACTATGTGCAGATGCAGCAATTCTTAGCATCCTTAGGATCCCTGCTGCAGTGCACTGGTGTGCCATGCTGACACCCCCCTCCTTCAGCCTTTATGCAGATGCATGAGAAGTAAGCCCTGTGTCATTTTGAAGTGTCCCATACACTGACCACCACATGTTACAGCCTAGTCCCAGCTGAAAATGTGGACCAAAGTAATGCCTTATGCCATAGTGTAACTCTGCAGCATTTGCCATTGTCCTACAGGTGTATACACTGGTGTTGCACTGTAAATGGGTGTTGTTCCAAACATGTCCCTACTGTAGGCCATGTCTCCCACCATCATGTTACTCCCTGTGGACACATTCCACAATGACAGGATGTTAGCTATCATGCAGGTGTCTGATATACCCTTCCAACACCCCATCATGGTCACCCCTGTGATGCCGTGCATTTAACAGCAACAATATGTGCACATGTACAGCGTGCATTCTGGGTAGGTGTGTTAGATGTATGCATAAAATATACCATCGCCATTACTTGCCTGGTGTATTGGCAAGCATCTACATAAACCATACTCACCAGCTACAGGCTGCTGTCTTGGTGGTATCCCAGAGGGACTTACATAAGAGGGTGACAGATGTAAAGTCAGTGGCCACAACCTGTGGCATTGCTACAGGGTGGGTGCAGCATTATAATACATCGACAGTACATGTCCACAATACTGCCACATATGCACATCTGTTTATCACTACTATGCAGCAACAAAATATATCTATGACATGTCAGATATGCATGGTATACCACTACTGATGCAGATGTATATGCAATGGTTGTCTACTGATGTGCCCTGTGGCCTTATCTGCATGCTCCTTGGCCAGTGTGTGGGTGGCACCCACCTTCACAAAGGTGTCTACCGGTCGCTGGCTGTGGGGATGGGCAGGTGCCATGAGGCTGGCTAGGAGATCCTCCACATGTGTCGGGGGGTGGATGGCATGGCCCCCCTGTGGCGAGGTGATCCTCTTGGACTGCAGCAGCACGCCAATGGGCATTGCAGAGCAGGTCAGAACAATAATACTGGAACTGCTCATATCTGCGGTTGTGCAGTCAGACATCATTGACCCTGTGGACTAGGTCTTTCCACAGGGTGGTCTACTCCTGCTGCTCATAGACGGCCCATCAAACAAGATTGCATAGAGTTGTATGAGGTCATTCAGCAGGATTTCATTTTCAGCTGCTGTGTAGGCTGGCAGCCTTCCATGGGACATTGTGCCTGAAAGACATAAAGATGGACACAGGTGTAAGCAATTCATGCAACAAAGTTACCACAGTTCTTAATACACATCACTGTCACCCCCCCCACCATATCAGTGACAACAAACTGTACACATAACTCAATAGCTATGGCTACAGCATACCTACCAGTGGGGCAGATATTGTACTGTACCATGCTTTGTGCAATGTGTTTGTAGCCATGCTCCCTGTGTGGACACTAACATTGCTGGCCTATTACAGACAATTCACCTGCATGCCATTGTCAGGGCCACAATGGTTCCATATATGGTATGATTGCTATGTGTTTGCTGCACATGTGATATTCTGTGTTATTGGGGTTATCGATGCATGCTGTTGGACATGTTCCAGGATTGTGTAGACTATTACTACTGACATATGTTCTATAACAGTGACACAATAGCATGTATAGGTTCATAGGTTCATACTAGGCTATCTGCCCTAAAGCATTTATAAGCCTAGCCAGAGTGTGTTTGGCTTTCACCACCCATTTTAAATTAATTTTGTTATGCCCTTTTTCGAGGTTAGTATACTGTGCCTCTGTCTAACAGTGACACAGAAGTGATACCCGGGGTAAACCAATGATCTCCCATCCACTCATCAAGATTCCTCTTGAAGAGAGTCAGTGAGGGACTCTGCCTAACCTGGACTGGGATTTTATTCCAGAGTGAAGGGAGCCTCTGGGTTATGAATCTGTCCCTCCAGCATGTCCTATTTATTTCAGTGCTGAGGTTCAAGTCTCTCGAGTGCGTAGCTCAATGGGATTTGGATTTTCTGAGGTGCAGCATGTCCATTAATTCTGGGTTGGACATGGCTTTATTAATTCTGGGTTGGACATGGCTTTATACGTCAGGCACAGATCACCTCTGAGCAGGTGGTATGCCACTGAGTAGAGCTGGAGTTTCTTTAACCGGGCAGCATATGGCATCTGTTTGAGCCCTTTGATCCTCTTGGTGAGGTACTTTTGGGGTATTTCCAGTTACTGCAGGTGTCTGGTAAGGTACATCCCAAAAGGGGCATTGTACTCAATTATGGGCCTGATGAGGGATGAGTAAAGAGGCACAATGACCTCCCCTGATCTAGATGTGAATCCCTTCATGATTACGTGGGCTATATAAAATGTTTTTCTAACCACTTTGGCCACGTGGTTGTCAAATGAGAGATTGCTATCAACTTGGGTCCCCAGGTCCCTAATTACTTCTTCTGTACTTAATGGATTACCACCTACGTGGTAATTTGTGGGCACTTTGTTTTTGCCAAAGGGGATGGCTATACACTTTTTGGCATTTAGCTTGAGGCCATGGCTCTGGCACCAGTTGTCTGTTTCTATGAGGCCCTTTTGGAGGATGCTTGTGTCAGCTGGAGAGTCCATTATGGCGCCCAGTTTGCAGTCATCTGCGAACTTGGTCAGCCACAGTCCTTCCGTGTTGGCCTGTACCTCCAAGAAATATATACTGAACAAGAGAGGTCCCAGGACTGAGCCTTGTGGGATGCCACTTGTAACTGGTTTGGAGTCTGACATGGCTGCAGCAATTCTAACCATGTGGGTTCTGTCCTTGAGCCAGTTTGCAACTCATCTAGTGACATAGGGGTTTATATTTAAGCTGGTGAGCTTATCTATAATGCCCGAGTGGTGTATTGTATTGAAGGCTTTTGCGAGGTCCAGGTAGGCTGTGTGGACCACCTTCCCCTCGTCAATGGCCTTGGTGACTGTTTCAAAGAAATTGACCAGGTTTAAGAGGCAGGATCTGCCCTTAACAAAGCCGAACTGGGTAGGATCCAGTGTATGTAGGTCCCCAATATCTTTATTTTTGAGGTCCATGATGATCCTTTCCATAGCTTTGCAGACCAAGCTAGTCAGGCTTATGGGGCGATAGTTTCCAGGATCCGTTGAGGCATCACCTTTGTGGAGAGGGACCACTGTTGCTGTACGCCACTCTTTGGGTACATATCCTGTAGTAAGGCTGAGATTGAACAGTAATTTTATGTTTGGGTTTAGCTCTTCTTGGAGTTCATGTAGGACGCAGCCCGGGACACTGTCTAGTCCCATTGATGCTGTGTTTTTTGCTTTGGAGAGGGCAGCTCTTACCTGAGCATCTGAGATGTCAGGGGGGCAGCACTCTGCTGGGATAGATATTTGCCCTTTTGGTGGGGAGGGGGGGTTGTGCTGAACCTGTCAGCTAGGATGTTGGCAATGGCTGTGGGTTTGGTGTATTTTTTGTCATTTTGGACTAATTCTGAGCATATCTGGGAATTCCCACCCAGGTTCCTAACATAACTAAAGAAAGCCTTTTGATTATCCTTAGTGTCCTGTGCAATTTTTCTCTCGAAGCTGGCCTTAGACGATTTTATGAGTGCCCGTAGTTTTTTGCTAATACTGATCAGAGATGCCTTCCCTTTTTGGGATTTTGCTCTGTCATGTAGTAGCTTCCTCCTCCTTCTACTGTATAGTTTGTTTATGGCTGGGGTCCACCAGACAGGACGTCTGCCTTTGGAGGATTGGGTCTTGGTTTTATTTGGGATTGCATGATCCATGCATTCCTGAAGGTGTTCATAGAATGCGTTTATAAAGGATTCTGCGGTCTGGGCCGTATTTTCCACAGGCCCGGGGGCTTTAAAGGATTCCACCTCACTTTTGAGGAGTGTGAAATTTGCTTTAGGGAAAGTTTTCACTGTGGTTTTCTGGGCAGGGGCTGGGGTTGGGATGTGAATATCCAGTGAGATTAGTTTATGTTCTGATCTTACCAGTGAGGGATACACTTCTGGTCTGGAGCATCGAGTCCCCATGTTGGTGATGATCAGCTCCAGTATGTTTTCCCCTCTTGTGGGAGTGGTAACAAGTTGTTCCATAGCATTTGAGTTTATAAATTCTAGGAACCTTTGGGCTAGGGTGTTGGAGCTAGAGTAATGCTCCCAGTCTATGTTTGGGTAGCTGAAGTCGCCCAATATAATGGTGTTTGGAGAGACCTTCATATTTTCCAGTGTTCTCAGGAAGGCCGAGTGGGGTTTCTGGGTTTGGGAGGGTGGTCTGTAGCAGGCTATAAACTGGAAGGCAGTTTTACCCACTGTTAGTTGCACATGGATAGTCTCTGATGCTTCGTGCTGTGCCACCAACCTGGAGGTGTGGGTATCATTGACGAATATTGATACTCCCCCTCCTTTTGTGTGTTCAGTCCAAGTTTTGGGGCTGAAAAGCATGGTATGAGGTATAACCTGGTAGTGCTGGGGTGCTCTTGGGAGCCGTGAACCAGGTTTCTGTTACTGCACAGATATCGATGTTCTCGATGCTAAGGAGAGTTTCAAGTGCGTGCATCTTGAGGTTTAGACTTCTGGCGTTGAGTAGCATTACTCTTAGTTTCTTATCCCTTGTGATACCTATGGAGGTGGGTTTGTCTTTTGAGCCTTGCCTAAAAATGGCACTATGGGGGTAGCAAGAGCCTTTGCCAATATCCAAAAGCCCAGGGGTGACAGGTGCAAGCCATCCCTAGCGAAGCATCGTGGCTTGTCGAGCATGTCATCCCAGGCTGACAGGCATTGGATTCCCTTTGAATGACACCAATACTTAAGCCAATTATTGAAATTGATCATCTTGTCTTCATATTGTGGCATCATTCTTGGTGAGGGTAAGATGCTACTCAAGGTCAGGGTCATACCGGCCTGGGCTACATGCTCGGAGAGCTCCTCTATGTCTCTTTTCATGTAGTCCAGGGAGGTGTGTCTCAGGTCATTCACACCAGCATGGACAATGACTGAGTCATATTTGTGCTTGCCTTGGAGTGACCTGAGTGCTTGTGTTATGTGACGGATCCTAGCGCCCGACAGGCAGCTCACCGTGACCTTCTCCTTGTTCAGCCTGGTGAGCGGGACGTCAGTGTGCCTGATGATAGAGTCACCTATTACAAGTGTATCATGTGTGTTGTTTAGCCTTAAGGACTGTGACTGTTCTGCACACTGGCTTTGTGAGCTATGTGTTGCACGTGTTTTGTTTTGGGGTAGCGGTTGCTTGGGTGTCTGCTTTGGAGGTCTCTGCTGCTTAGGCAGATTTTTATTTAGAGCTTCCGAGTATGTTTTTGTGTGTTTATGTGTTTGGTTTGCTGTCGTGTTAGGTCTATGTGAGACTGGAATTGTAGTGAGTGTGGTTTCCTTCTCCTCCTGACTGGTTACGCCAGTACTGAGTTGAGAGAGCTTAGCCTCCAGTTTGGCTGTATGGTTGCATCTCTCACATGTGTTGGAATTTGTTGGGAGGAGGAGGGGATTGTCTGTGTATATGAGGCAGTTGTAACATTGCCTCAAGATTCCCAGATTCACCAGCTATACCAGAGAGGAGATTGACAACTGACCTTTGGACATGCTAGAATAGTATTGGGAATTCCTTTATAATTGAAAAAAAGGGCCGATGGGGAACAAGGTACTCAAGGGGAGTTTGTGAGGGTGTAGTGCTTTTAATTTTTTAGTGCTGACTTATATAATTGCTTTAGTGAGCATGTGCCAGGTAACTTAAATGCAATGTGTTACAGGTAACTTAAATGCAAAAATGACAAACAGTAACTTTCTTTCAAGTGAAACAAGGAAATAAGTACAGTAAGCAATGCAGATATCACTAGGGATCCACAGAAGCACTGAAAAGCCGCATTTTAGGTGAAATTAGCGTTTCAGGGAATTAACAAGCAAACAAACAACAAACATACAAACAAAGCTAGATTCAGCAGGCCTGAGTCTAGTCTATACTACAGCAAACAAGGTGTACCAATTTCAGTAAGAAACAGTTCAAATATGCAGGCACTATAAGCCTTTAACCAGAAATTCCCAGCTCAGGAGGGCAGAGTCCAGCCTCTCCTCCCATAAGAGTGCATATCACGAACCTTCTTAATATAAAATATATGTACTTTTGGCCAGCAGAACCATCTCCCCAAACTCATCTTCCCATATTACCAGGCCACATCACATGTGTGACCCACACTGGGGCCTCCTCATGTACTGGTCCAGCAATACCGTCAGGTGGAACCAACCCAGGGGATGTTGTCCCCCCCGGGGGAACAGACAGACATGTTCCTGTCCCTCTGAGGTCAGGTCCAGGATCTGTTCCATACCAGGCTCCACAGACACATGTGAAATGTGCTACATCACCTTGAGGCACCCAGTACACCTTCACAGGGCCCACATGCTCTTCCTGCTCAGCCTCCAGGCTAGGCACCTTCAGGACATGGACTGCTGTTGTGAGTATCAGTGAGTGGGAGGCTTGTTTCCATTGTGTCCATTTTGGGGCCCTTGGGGCATCCACATTACAGACCACACATACCATCCAGGGTGTTTACCCACCACATGTGTCACACACCACCCCTGTAGGCTGTCCTCTATATCTACCAAAACTGACCATCTCCAGAACTATACCTGCTATACTTCCCCATATTCCCATTCCATACTTCACAGACAAGGGCAATGTGGTCCCAACAAGGGGTTCACATGTGACATACCCATCCATGTTGCACACACTGACAGCTGTAGATATCTGTGTGTATTGCTATGTGTGCTGTTTCCTCACACATAGCATGCAGCACTGTGGTAGTAATATAGGGAACATGTATTTACATACATATATGTTTGTGTGTGTGTTTGTATATATGTAGACGTGCATATAGGTATATATCTATATATGTGTAGATATATATGATGTATATATGTGTTCATATATATGTCTACACAAGGGTATCTGTATATTTGTGGACATTCATGTATATATATATATATATATATATATATATATATATATCTATATATATATATATATATATATATATATATATATATATATATATATATATATATATGTGTGTGTGTGTGTGTGTGTGTGTGTGAGTGTGTGTGTATGTGTGTGTGTGTGTGTGCGTGTGTGTGTGTGTGTGTGTGTGTCCAGATATGCATACCTATATTTGGGGTACATTCAGACATCAGGTCCACAATCTCACAACACCTTCCTAAACAGCTACAGTGTTCTGCCTTGCTACAACACAGACAGGTGCCACATATGGACACATTCTGACATTACGGGGATATATGTAGGGCCAGATTGCAGGTAACCCTATTACACACCTATGGCATTCCTGCATGCTACAATACAGGTTAACCTGAGTATCCTGAAAGAGGTGGGCTGTGGAACTTGCGTGTCCACCACTGTGGCATTACTTCCACCACCAGCTATTGGCCATGTAATATACATACTTCCCATTACACAACACACTCTATGATGGCTTACATCTTATCAGTCAATGCTGCTCTGCATGGTTGATGGGTATGGCCCACTACCCACAGGGATGGAATCTATTGTCCTTAGCAGTTCTTCAGCTGAACATCATTACAGCACCTGAAGGCACAAATAAATCATTCCACATCATCTATCCCATTATGATGGACCAAGTACTACAGTCAATTACATACATATATGCTTCACATACATGTTCTGGGAATGCAGTCTCTTCTGGGTGTTTTTTTTTTTCTTTGCCTTACACGCACACTTTCTGTCTCTCTCTCTCTCTCTCTCTCTCTCTCTCACTCTCAGTCTCTCTCCAGTAAATGGAATGAGCTGCTTTGCATAGATTGCAGCATGGAATTTGTAGGTGATGCACATGATCAGGTGATGGCCTCTGCACCAATCAGTGTCCTCCACTTGCTACTTGCATGCAGCATGCTGTGTTGTACTTCCACTTACCACTGTCATGGCAACCAACTACTATAAATCCCTACATCATGTGAGTGTGGTCTCTTTACCTTTCCTGTATGATGGACATCCTTCCCGTGTGTGGACAGCAGTGTTACAGACAGCAGGTAGCAATACCTACTACAGGAGAACTTGCACACTCGGGCCAGCTACATATTTTCTAGGAGGTTCCAGAACTACAGACAGAGTGTGAGTAGTGTTGTTGTATGCATTGTATAGCACCAGTGTTACAGGGTTTATGTGTACATACTAGTTTAACTTGGAATGCAGTCTGTCTGCATTGCTCTCAACGGTGGGCCTATCCACTTGATGGCCAGAGCTGTGCCTATTATGATTTGTCTGTCAACCCCACAGGTCTTGTGTCATATATATCACTGGCAGTGTCTGTGTTGAGTGCTATCAGTACATGGCTACATCCATTTCTGTTTCTAACTTCATATTCCTGACTAAGGGTATGTTGCAGACTATCCTTTACCACAAGCTACTTGCTTAGCGTATGACAACAGTTTTACACATATGGGCCTGTGTTCCAGCCTCTGTCCTTCACCTACATACCAGGCTTTGTACATATGACATGCTGTCAGGAGTTGTTATGTAGTGGGCTGTGAGTATGTCATGCTGCCATTCCTGCCATCAGTCCACTGCTGTTCTGTCCCCCACATATACTGTGAGGTTGGGTCCATATATGTGTGGCCTTCACCTACACAATACATGTGTGCCCTTATGCACTCCCAAGGCCAGTGTATTTAACAGTGGTATATGGCCCTGTATTATTGAGTCTGGGGGGAGGCACCATAACTAACCTACACTGTTACAACATGTGGGGTTATCAGGGGTAAGCTGCCTTAAGGTATCTGGATGTAAATTACTATACAATTCACCTTGGGAAAATGCAGGCCTACAGCCTCCTGCCATACAGACTGTTCTCTATGTCACTGTGATTGTGATGGTGCCACTTATGCCTTGTTATGTAACAGATACATCCCATTGTGTCAACTGAGGTCTTTACCCCCTAGGGATTGTGTACAGAGTGTAGATAGAGAATGCTGGACTATATATCTGCATTACGTACTGTTGATTGATTGGTATCCTGTGGCCCAGTCTGTCTTTACTATTGTACTACTTGAAGGCCTCGGCCTGGACAGCAACATATGTAAACCTTTCCAGACTACTGTATAAATATAACTGTTTCAAAGTTGCATTACTCTGTTTATATGTATGTCAGTGTCTAAACAACTATATGACATGGCATATACAATTGTAATAATACACAAATAAAGCTTTCCCATGTATGCAAACCTGTGTGTGGTGTTATATCCTTTGACCTCTCTGTGGATATATGTTGCAGGCAACAATTTTCATTTGTGTGGGTGGCTCATATAGTGTCCATTTGGTAAGGTGGCAACTGTAGACATAGTGGCTGTTCCATATTGTGTGCACCTTCTACATATGTATCTTCCTATACATATCTATGTGTGTGTATGTGTAGATATATATATATATATATATATATATATATATATATATATATATATATATATATACATATATATGTATCTGCATATATGAGTCTGTGTATATATATCCTAGGAATGTTGCTTGCTTCCACATTATACATTCCCTATGGTAGCCAGATTGTACTGCATAATATGTTACTGATACCAGCCAGACATCATACAGGTGGGATGGAGTACTGTTAACATCTTGTGCCCATGTTGTGTCAGGTCCTGGTCATGGGATCTGCAACAGTTGGTACTGTATTGCAGGGCAGACGTGTTTGGCTGTGGGGGGTATATATACGTATGAGATGTATGTTGTTTGGGGCCCTTCAACCCCATTAACGCTGCATGTGGACGTATATGTTTTTGTTATGTTCTCATTTTTATCTACAGATGTATGTCTGTATATACCTATATAGATATATATTTATGCTTATATATATATATATATATATATATATATATATATATATATATATATATATATATATATATATATATATATATATATATATATATATATATATACATATAGATGTAGACATATATATCTATATATGTATGCATATGTATGTATATATGTTTATATATATGTATATATTTCTATATATGTATCTATATCTACATATATAGATATGTTATATCTATTTGGATAGTAATATATATATATATATATATATATATATATATATATATATATATATATATAGATATATACATATATATATATATATATATATATATATGGATCCCTATCACAACACCGACATGCCACAAAGCCGACACCCAAAACACCGACACCAAAAGACCGAAAACGCACAAAAACCGACAACTCACAAAACAGAACACCATAACACCAACACCCAAAACACCGACACACAAAACGTAAACTACACATTACACACAACTATGCATGCACTAACCGTAACCCAAACCCTAACCCTAAGGTCCGACACTACCGCACACTTACCCTACCCGCACCCTAACCCTAACTCACTTAACCCGCCACTAAACCTAAAGTCCGTCACTATCGCACACTTACCCTACCTGCACCCTAACCCTAACTCACGTAACCCGCCCTTAAACCTAAACTCCATCACTATCGCACACTTACCTTACCCGCACCCTAAGTCCGACACTACCTTTCCCGCACCCTAACCCTAAATCCCTCACTATCTCACACTTACCTGTCCACTCCCTAACGCTAAATCCCTCACTATCGCACACTTACAGAGTTGCGCTCACACGTTGCCCATGTCTGTGTTTCGGCTGTCGGGATTTCACCTTGTCGATCATCTGTCTCGTCGGTCTTCTGGAGTCGGTCTTCTGAGCATCTGTGTTTTGGCATGTCGATCAAGTCAAGGGGAACCATATATATATATACACACACACACACACACACACACACACACACACACACACACACACACACACACACACACACCTCTACATGTTGAAATACATTTCCTGTACTGTTGAATGACTGGGCTGGATGATATGTTTGTGAAAACATCAGGGTTATGTGTATCACAAATGGCTTATTGGTAAATCACTTTAGCTATGGTGTGCAGGGTCCTGGATGCGAGCATTGCAAAGGCTGTTTATTTTGCTGCTGGGCAGAACAAGGGCTGCTGGATCAGAGGGATTAAGGCACTTTTAAGCAGTTGTAAGCGGGTTTGTGCTGGTTTGCGCAAGGTAAGCACTGCTAACTTCTGGTTACAGTTTCTTATACTGATTTAGCTTCTCAATTGCTTAAACTGTATAGGCGTTGCTTACCCACTATGCAAACAGGCTTAAACCCACTTACTGCTCCTTAAAAGTGCTTACTCCTGCTTACCCCCACACTTATTTCTTTAAAAGAAAAGCAAAAAGGGTTGATAGGACAGTGGTGAAAAAGGGGCACAAAGAGGGAAAGACAATAGGTAAAATAGCTAGGGATGTGCAGCAGGATATAGGGTAGGTCCTTAGCTGCCAATTTCTTCTACAGCAACAGCTGTGCATATACAGTGACTTTGGAGGTAGATTTGGACACTGAAACCCCTGAGAGAAGGGTGAGGGCAACAATAATATGTTGTGATGTCAATTAGACCAGATTACATGTGTCCAGTGGACACATGTGCAAAATGGACAGCTATGTATGGGGTGAGATTTTTTTTTTTTTGGGAACAGATTGCCCTTTTTTTCAGGTGAGAATGGGATGTTGGGGAGGGAGAGTAGGTACATTTGGGGAGGTAGGTGGGTAGGTTAACAGACAAGACAAACAAGATGCATACAGGGGCGGTATATGACACATGTGGGGGTAAATACCTTGATGGGGAGGGGTGTTGGGAAATTGAAAGCCCATGAGCCCCCTAGTAGAAACAGTGGGGCTGAAATCCCCACCCATGGGCAGTCATCACTGCACCTTCACAGTCCTGAAGGTGGCTGTGCTGGGGGCTGAGTCGGAGAGCCAGGCCAACCCTCTAGTCATGACACATGGCCCTCGAGCTGGCGTAGAAGATCTCCAAACTGCTGATCGAGCTCTCTACACACCACAACCCGGACCTGCCAGTGGGTGACAGCTTCCTGTCTGCGCCCACTCCCGGGGGGGCGAGCCTCATCCCCTGAGGCGGTTCCACCCGAAGGTAGTGCAGGACCAATGGATGAGGAGGTCCTGGGTTTGGCCACAGACATGCTGGTGCCCAGTGCCACGGCCAGCTGAGGTGGGACGGGTAGGTCCACTGGGACCCGCATTCCCATAAGTGGTATGGTGTTCATGGTGTATCAACATATGTGGGTTAGTGATAGTCAACACATTCCAGGGTTAGGTATAACAGCATGCATAGATATTCCCATTAACCCAGACACCAGTTATGGAACAGTTGCATAGCAAATGGAACACATGTATATATGGGACCACAGTGGTAATAACAACAGCATGCAGGTACATTGATGGCACCATGCCACCAATGTCAGAGTATTTCAACATAGCACATACATAGAAACAGATTTAAATAATTATCAACCAATAGGACATATGTCCAAACATAACAGTGGAGTCATCACATACCAGTTGAGGTAGATATTTAGTGTATTGTTGGAGATATGGTGGGGGGAGAGAAAGATGTCAATTAACAGCTGGTATATTCCTGTAGTTCACATTACTTTCCTGGTCAGTGCTGTTATCTGTACCTTACAAGTATTACTACACTACCCTATTGCCTTAGTTTGGACAGTGATATGGCTGTCATCATCTTTATACATGAACTGGTTTTACCTACAGTGTACACTTCTTACCTGGTATACCTGTGGAGGAATTGTTTGTTAACAGTAACTGTTTCTACGCATGCTCCCAGATTCAGGGTTGATGTTATGCACATACCTGTCCATCTCTTTTTGCACAGACTCTGGCCATGTCTTGACCACATGCAGGTGAACCGGGACATATGTAGACTATTACCCTCGTCAACCTTTAGTGACTTACAACACTCTTATACAGGACTTCCTACACAGTTATATTATGTAGCACAGTGTGGGTGACAGTGATCTGTGATACCTTAGTATGCAGAACAATTGCAACATTCACAATTTCATACAGTGCCAGAGTAAACAGCACCAGTGCAGGGTATCAAGCTTTTATTTCTCAGCACAGTGCTCATATCCAATGTACCTATGGGAGCAATGTTGGTTAGCACTACCTGAATGTTGCAACACGAAGTACCATATTTCACATTAGTATTATGTACATACATCTCACTCTGTTACTGTACACACTCTGGTCACAGCTTGACAACATGGGGGTGTGAATGGGACATACGTGGCTTATTACTCTCATAAGACTTTGGGGAGTTGCTAGTGTGACAGGTTTGTTCTCATGGATGTGTAACAATCAGTTGTATTTCCTGTTTGCTGCCTAAATATCTGGGATCATCCCACTGATTTCCCAGGGGGATAGGATGACAGGCAGCAGATATGGGCCCATATACTGGACATTCTAGACTTATCTGTACAGTTGTGGGGTATGATTCTGTATGCAGCCTACTTCCACTCCCAGGATTCAGATCATGGCTGTGTCTGCTAAAACTACAACACTGACCATCACAGTTGTGTGTGCTATATAGATATTGCTGTATATCTCCTATCTGCTTTCTGTCTTATAATTCTCCTGTGGTTTTACATTCTGACTTTGTATTACAACACTCTTATACAGGATTTCCTATACAGTTATATTATGTAGCACAGTGTGGGTGACAGTGATGAGTAATTCCTTATTATTCAGAGCAGCTGCATCAGTCACAATGTCATACAATACCAAAGTAAACAGTAACAGTACAGGGTATCATTCTTTTATTTTTGGGCAGAGTGTTCATATCTGACCTGTGGGAGCAATGTGTGTTAGCACTACCTGAATGTTGCCACACAAAGTACCAGATTCAACATTAGTATTATGCACTTACATCTCATTCTGTTACTGTACACACTCTGGTCTCAGCTCGAAAACATGGGGGTGTAGATAGGACATACTTGGCTTATTACTCTCATAACAGTTTCGGGAGTTGCTGGAGTGACAGGTTTGTTCTTGTAGATGTGCGACAATCAGTTGTATGTCTTGTTTGCTGCCTATACATCTGGGATAATCCCACTGATTTCCCAGGGGGACAGAGTGACAGGCAGCAGATCTGGGCCAATGTATTGGACATTCTGGACATATCTGTACAGTTGTGGGGTATGTTTCTGTATGCAGACTACTGCCACTCCCAGGATTTGAACCATGGCTGTGTGTGCTAAAAATACAACAGTTCACATCTCAGTTGCATGTGCTATTCGGATTTTTTGCTTGTCTTTTCACTGTTTTCTGTCTATGCCTCTCTCAGTTGTAGTAAATGACGTCTGAGGATTACACCAGTCATGTACAGACATTCCTACACAGTCTATTTATGTTGCATAGTGTGGGTAACAGTGCTTAATACAATAGTACTATTAAGTGATTCCAAATCTACATTACCATATGATGTCAGAGTATAAACATGCAGTCCAGCAGTTAGACCTTTATTGTCAGGCTATTATGCTTTTATTTACATGCAAACTATATGAGACTCTTCCTGACATATTCTCCGGTGTATGCTGTACTTGCCTTAAACAATACAGGTTTTATACTGGCAATTAACCTACTAATGCTTTTAGATTTATTTCCTATGACAGTACACACAAGAGTATTACTAACCTGCCTCGCATTGCAACCTCTGCAAGTGACAGCCATGGGCCTCTTGGTTCGCGGCCCGCTCACTTGCCACTGTGATGGACATAAGAGGAATATTTAGCCATATCTATCCATAATATACATGAGCTGGCAATTATTAAATACATAGTGGAGTGATACTTAGGAACAGCCTCTGCCATTCTAGCCTCTTGGATCCACTGATCCAAGAGATTTCCCTTATGCCACTTCAGGTCAGCATAGTGATGCCTGACCTGCTCACCAGTTCGGGGTATGCCAGTGGCACTGGTGAGGTCATGGGCGAGACAGTCCTAGGCTTTTGCCTTATAATGGGAACCCTTGTACTTGCCCTGCAGCAGTCTCTGCTCATGGTCTTTGACAAGGAGTCCTGCCATGACTCTGGACTCCTGGATGCCCCAGTGCTGCACCCGAAAGCGCACCCCCTCTCCCCTCTCTGCCATGGTGTCTGCAAGGGGAATCTACAACCAGTTATGAGATGTATTCCTGCCTGTTGGGTTTAAGTAGAGCCAAATTCCCACACTTTGCTATAATTGGCCGGTTTTGAAAAGGCTAAGCTATGAGCAAACCTGCTTACCTAAGGCTGGCATTGTTTAAAGGGGTATACCACTGGGCAAATTGAGTTAGTTGGCCTACACATTGCTTACACCAACTAAGCTGGCCTGTGCAATGCTTAGTGTTGCTTAATATTTACTTAGCATTATATTTGCTTTTTGGCATTAATTTATTATTCATTACATCTTATATATATATGTCTGGTTTCCATGATTCATGTGTATGTACGCTGTATGGGGTCCTTGTGTGTAATAGGAGACTTCAACACTCTAATACAATTACATCTCACATCTGGGCTTACTTCTGTACTCCAGTTCGCATATTTATGTTATGTAGTAGGGTAGTAGGTTATAGAACATATGACTGTATACTAGTTCCTTTTTCACATGTTCAGTTTGATTTTACTATCGGGAGGATTTGTTTGGTGATACCTCATTCTTATGTACTGCTATGATGGCTTAGTGGTTAACTACTGTGACTATAGTGTATAGGGTCCTGGGTTCAAGCTCTGTAAGGCTGTTTATTTTGTTGCTGGGCAGAACAAGGGCCATTGGATACAGAGTGACTAAGGCACTTTTAAACACTTGTAAGCGGGTTTGCGCAGGTTTCTGTGAGGGTAAGCACTGCCAACCTCCGGTTAATGATGCTTACAGAGAGTTGGCTTCGATATTGCTTAGCTTGTGTGCACATTGCTTTCCCCCATGCAAATGGGCTTAAACCTGCTTACTAGTGCTTACATATGCTTACTCCCGCTTACTACTTCTTAATAGTGCTTACACTTGCTTACTAGTGCTTACTCCCGCTTACCACTGCACTAATTTAGTCAGTATGTGTAATGGTTCTTGGGAAGATGGGGGATTTAGAAGCTGTTTGGAGTTATCATTCATTACACATTTTACCTTCCATTTGTATCCATCATTCCTGTGTACCTATACTGTATAGGGCATATGTGATTATCTGTGGACTTTTCAACATTATGACACTGACATCTCACATCTGCATTTAATGTAGTACTCCATTTCACAAATATATGTTATTTAGGTGGTTATGCAAGTAAAAATATTGGTCATAAAGTGATTTGACATGGAAAATGGAATGTGCTGCAGTGGGACTCGAACTGGGAATAGCTGCTCATAAGGCGAATGCTCTGCCCACTACACTATTGCTATACTGGCTCATTTGCATATATCTTCTTTTTTATCCTCTTCAGCCATTTAAGCTGCATTAACCATAGCTAAGCATTGGGCAAACCTGTGCACCTACAGTTAGATTTAATCAGTTTCATAAAAAAATTGGTATTTTTATATTGCTTGTGCTTACTATTGCTGTTGGACACGTGGGGGATGTTGCTGGGGGTATGTGGACCCCTATGAGCAGTCTCACTCATTTTTTGGGCTTTCTGCTGCTCTTCATTGTAGGGGCATCTATATTCTGAGATCTCTGCTCTCAGCCACACCCCCTGCACTCTTACATGCTCCGTGTAAGATTAGGAGCTCAGGCAGCGCGACTTCATTAATATGCATGGTGCGCTGCCATCCTGCTCCTAAACAGCCACTTCCGTGCAGGACTAAGCTAGTCCTGCATGGAAGAGTAGTTAACCCGGGGGATAATTATTTTTTTATTGCTACCCAAAATAGATTATGCCAAATATTCTAACATATATGTCTTAACAGTATTATTATTATGGTAACTAAGAAGAAAGCAAAAGGACACAGATAATTAAGTTGGATGACATACCTACAGAATACAAAATTTACTACATCACCCTGAACGATTTCAGAATGCTTAGCAATGTCCTTTCATGATTCTTTTATTGTAACAGTATGAGAATTAAATGTATATCCTAAGAGATACTTTCAACAATCCTGAAAAAACAGACTTATAGTGTATCAGCAGTGCAGTTGATTTTGTTTTGTAATATTTGGACTTCTAGTGCATTAAAGGCTTTTTGTCTAAAATGCCAGGTAAAGCAGAAATAGACTGATTAATTAATATAATCCATGTTTATGATCAACTGATGAGCTATATTTGCCATTGGTTAATGTCTGTAGGAAATTTGCACTGTATCTTCCTAACCAGAAATTTTAAAATGACAGGCACATTGTGATGACATAATATCTATGCCACATG
Organism: Protopterus annectens; assembly: GCF_019279795.1. Classification (NCBI taxonomy): domain Eukaryota; kingdom Metazoa; phylum Chordata; order Ceratodontiformes; family Protopteridae; genus Protopterus; species Protopterus annectens. The sequence goes on along the minus strand of NC_056734.1, from coordinate 26,736,604 downwards.
CATAAAGATGTAATTCTATGCAGCATATATAAATTGTGGCCTTTAATATCTCCCTGTTGGTAAGTGCTCCACACTGCATAATATGTACATATCTTGGGTGGGGCAGAAAAGACTATAATGGTGATAGAATAAAGAGCTGAATGAAGATATAAGGAATGTATAAAACAAGGAAAATATAAAAGTTGTAAAATGGTGTAGAACAATAATATATGAGTGAATTTTTGAGTAACTCAGGAAATTCCACTGTAATATGAAAGGTTTCTGAGTTCCCAAAATAACCAAGCTTAGGGTGGTAGTCATAGTCCTGAGGTACACACTTTCATAGCACTTATCTGTAAAGAGCATTAACTTCATAGGTCTGATACAAAACATGAATATACTGAGCATACAGCAATGACTACAGCAGTGAGAAAGCTACTTTGAGGAAATGCCCAGTTTTATAAAATGTTTAAAGTTGATAAAGTAATGGTTTAGGTATGTAGACATGACATATTATAATGTAAAGGTCTGGATGAATTCTGATATCATAGGATATTATAGGAAAGCATGGCTGTGTGCTACCTTGTAGGGGAATTGACAGGTAATTAAGGCAAGCGGTACCCAGTGCAGCTATTTATAGTGAGGTGTCCTTATGTTGATACACTGATTGTCCCATTGAAAGGTGAAAAGGGGAAAATGGGAGACCTAACAAAGATTCAGAAGGAAGATATGACAAGGGTTGTGCTTGAGGAGGTGAGAGAGGAGGAGTTCTATATTTTTGAAGGGGGATAGACTCCCTTGTCTTTCATTTTTTTTTTTTTACATAAGAGGGTAGTTTAAGAAGGAAGTATGTTAAAGGGTGTAGGAGACAGGAGTAGGGAAGAACTACGGTCATGAGGAGTTGCTGCCAGGAACACCCCATCCATATAACCTCAAATGTTTCCATTTCCTGACGCTTGTGTAGGGGAAGATCCCGATGATGAGGGGGTGGAGGCTTGTGGTGGGTCAGTGGGTGGAGCTGACCAAGGAAGTGAATTTTTCTCCCGATGTAGAAATATGTTTATGGGCCTAAGTTGCCTCTCCATTGCCAGCTCCATCACATCCCCTACCAATTCTTAAAACTCTAAGGTTTCCTGGCTAACCAGGATGCACCATGTCAGGTTGCCTACAGGACCAGAGCCACCTTTCAGCCCCTGGGAGGATGTGCTTCATTAGGCAGAGGGAGAACTTTCCCTGACTAGATGGTAAGTGGTTCGGCTGCTCCTGTGATCTACAACCTGTGGAAAGATGAATGTAAATGGCAGAGACAGGAAAATTAAAGTACTGGATAATTAAAATAAGAAAAAGAAAGAGGGGTATGGAGACACAACACTGAGATAACACATTTGATCATAATTTGGTGGTACTTCAGTATATATTTTATTAACAGTGCTTACTTAGCATCTGATAAGCAGGTATAAAATATAAATGGCGGTACATTTTTACATGGGGAAAATGTTCTGGAAATGTTTCATATAAGCATCTGATAAACAGATTTAACATATGAAATGATAGTACATTTTATTATGAGAATTCATTTTGCAGTATGGTAGTGATAAGCATCAAATAAGCTGAATTAAGATAAGGAATGGTAACACATTTTACCTTAAAACATTATTCAACATGGTACTGAAGTGGATTATGTTTGAATCATTTAATGTTAGCACGTTATTTCTACAATTATATTTCATTACTACATACATTGGATTGCTTACTTAAAATAAAAAAAAATACTTCAGGCCATGTTCCACTAAATGCTTAGCTTAATTGTACATGTTTCTTTTCAAAGTACATACCCCCTCCCCTTATCTCTAGGGTGCAAGTCACCACTGCCCTCTCAAAGGCAAAGAAATACAGCCTCCATGGCACCCGATAAGATCCCAGGTTGCATCCTACATGAACTCAGGCAGGAACTTACAGCACCATTAGGCACCCTATTCAACCAAAGCCTGAGTACCAGCTTCATCCCAGCTGAGTGGAGGACAGCTACTGTCATCCCTATGCACAAAGGTGGAGCATCTACCAATCCAGGAAATTATAGACCCATCAGCCTAACTAGCCTGATCTGCAAGGCCATGGAGCAGATTATCATTGACCTCATCGACAAGGACATTGGCAAACTCCAGACACTTGATCTGGCACAGTTTAGTTTTGTCAAGCAGTGATCATGCCTGTTAAATTTGGTTGACTTCTTTGAGATAGTCACCAAAGCCATAGATGAGGGGAAGATGGTGCACACCACCTACCTTAACCTGGCCTAGGCCTTCGATACTATTCCCCACTCTGGTATAATAGATAAACATTCTCAACTAGGCATTGATCCATATGTTACCAGATGGGTAGCAAACCGGCTTACTGATAGAACTCACCTAGTCAAAATAGGGGAAACCACCTCAAGTAGTAGACCCGTAACAAGCGGTGCACCCCAGAGATTGGACTTGGGGCCTCTGCTGTTGGGGATATACTACTCAGAGGTGCAGGCCAAATCTAGTGGGCTATGGCTGACCAGATCTGCAGATGACTTCAAGCTGGGTGCTGTCATCAATTCCCCTGGTGATGCGGACATCCTCCAAGAGGGTATCATCCAAACAAATGACTGGTGCCAGAAACGTGGCCTCAAACTGAATGCCAAAAAATGCATCATCATCCCTTTTGAGGAAAATGACATTCCAACAAATTATCACATTGATAATAAGGCAATAAGCATGCAATCAGTTAATTGGGACTTGGGAACTCAGGTTGATAGTAAACTGACGTTTGACCACTATATTGCCTCCATTGTACAGAAAGCCTTCCACATGGGTGATGTCATTAGTAAGGGTATCTCATCCAGGGAGAAAATGATCATACCACCCCTGTATTCTTCCCTTATGAGACTGATTATTGAATACAGTCCCCCTTTCAGCATGCACCTCGCAAAGCAAATGCAGCAGCTGGAGAGACCACAGAGATTCCTCACCCTAAGAATCCAGGGCCTCAAACATCTACCCTACAGAGACAGACTAAAAGCCCTGTCCCTCTACTCTCTCACCTACAGACTCCTCAGAGTTGTCCTCTCTCTGGCATATAAAGCAACCTCAGACCCCGTCCTGTTGGGACTGCTGCATATCCGCAAGTCAAGCTCCACTCGAGTAACCCACACGTGAGACCTCAGCCTGGTCTTTGACATCAATAGGACTTGTTGTCAGTACAGATTTGTGTCCCAGAGACTCCCCCTTTTGTTGAATAGACACCCTCTCCTTTTTAAGTGCAAACTGGATAACTGGATGGGGAACAGAAAATACACACCTGGGATTTCGCCTATGTCCCTGCTGGACAGTTGCACAGGGTGCTGACTTGTTGGAACATGGGTTAAATTCTTGGCTAGGCTTGTAAGGGCCTCAGGGCCAATAGCCTAGTACCTTTCTATGATCTTATGATCCTAATGTTTGCATACACACTAACAACATTGGTAAGCCTTTTTAATCTTCTCTGTGCTTAGCAATGGTTAAAATTATTTCCTCATCAGCTACAGAAAGAAGAAAGGAGAACAAAGAGTGAATGTTTATTTACTTATCATACATATATATTTATGCAGCTCTGTACATTATGATTACATTTATTAATCAGCACAGTATGCTTTTATCAATATACGCAAAATCCTCAGAAGGAGGAAATATTTCTGTTTATTCTGTGACATTTTTTTTGTCTTCATAATAAAACCCATTCCTAACTTTGGTTATTACAAGTACAAGCAAAAGAATGTCATAAGTTTATCCTTTTTGCAACATTTTTTTTTCAAGCTCCAGCTTGTCTGTTTGGGAGAGGGTTATGTCTTACAATCTTTGCATTGTTTTAACATTAGTAATGTAGTTGCCTGCTTCGCAGTCTGGGTTGCATTGTTTACCTGTTATTTTTTTTTTTTCTGAATAGCAAGTTTAATGCATTTAAGGAAGACACTTTCTAAAATATCACAAACATTGAACACTGCAGCATGCACTAATATCTGTGCAAGTCATTCAGTTGCTACTCCCCCCCTCCTTGATTCCATCTAGTTTGTAGCAGCTATCTCTGGTCAGCCATCTTCTATACTCATCAGTTACTTTGAAAATAATGACTGTCTTAGAAATTATTACATTGATAAATGATTTGTGGCCTACACAGAGCAATGTATTTTTAAGAGCTTTCTGTCTGTCTTACAAATAATTCCTTAACTAAAAATTACAGTATATTACAATATATTGAAAGTGTATTTTAAGTATATATGTGCCAATACATAGACTCCCCTGTTTTTCATTTTTATTATGTAAGAGGGTAGTTTGGGAAGGAAGCATGTTATAGCATGTAGGAGAGAGGAACAGGGAAGAACTAAGGTTATGGGGATTTGCTGCCACCCAATCCAATATATATGTGTGTGTGCATTTATATGTTTTTACATATATGTACACATATCTTTGCATTCGCACTTACATTTCTACTTGTACTTAACTCCATTATGTAGCATACCTTTTCATACTATTGTTATATTATTTTTTAAAACCTATAAAAAGTAAGATGAAAAAGCAAAATATTAAAATACTAACTGTACAACTCTGACCTTCTTAGTACTGCGGTGGTGGTGCTGCGGTAGCGCTGTTGCCTCACAGTAAGACGTTGTCCCGTTCGATTCTCAGCTAGAGCGTGTTCTGTCTGGAGACATGCATGAATAGGCGTTCCTTCATTGAAGTTTGTGCGTCAGGGCTGGCAACTCGGCACGTAAAAATCTACTGCCAATCATTAGCGGACCGGAGTTCCGCTGTGGCGACCCCTAACCGGGAAAAGCCAAAAGATACAACAACAAAGAACTCAGACCTTCTTGTGGTAAGCTGGGAAACTCATTCAGCCAGTAGTTTAGGCCTGTGCCTCTGCAGGACACCATATCTGTGCTGACACTGGTGACCACAGTGGGTGATCCCTATCAAGGGTGATAGGTTATGACCCAGCTCTTGCCAGATGCTAATATTCTTCTACTCAGTTCCAGCCACCACATTTTTGATTTTCTACAGGTATGATACCTAAAAGAAGTAGACTTCTATGTTAGTCTTCCTATCAGACCACCTCAGAGTTCGACAGTATGCTTTCACAGATACAGACAACTTTAGAAGTATCAAAACCAAATGAGTGATGTAACTACACTGCTGTGGTTCAGAGGAGGGAACCACACCCTGTGATTTCTAACATCACCATGCCACACCCATTCAGCCAATTTACCTATGGGTGAGATATGTTTGTCAAATTATGTTTACCAGCTATAGAAGATACATAAATATATATATATATATATATATATATATATATATATATATATGTGTGTGTGTGTGTGTGTGTGTGTGTGTGTGTGCATATATATTTGTATATATACATATCTATATATATATATATATATATGTGTGTGTGTGTGTGTATCTATATTATATATATATATATATATATATATATATATATATATATATATATATATTGTTTACTTTATAATCTCGAAATACTAAAATACCGAATTTTAGATTTTTGAGACTATAAAGTCGAAAGTGCAGTTACGCGAAACTGCATAATGTCGAATGCGGAAATGACAAATCTGTCATTGTTTTGTCGCATTTGTGATGTGCGGCATGGTTTGTGGATTTAGCTGGGGATTCAGGTAAGTGGTGTTCTTGTAAGGGTATTGTGTAGGGATTTTACTGAATCTGAGTGTGTGTAGTGGTGGGTTTTATTTGTGTGTGTGTGTTTAGTGCGACCTCAGAGCTAGTATATATATAAGTAGCCGGGGTGTGGTAGGTGCAGGGGGGCTTGCCCCCCTGCTTATAGGTAGAGTAGGTGTGTTTGTTTGTTGTGTTGTGTTTATGTGTGTTATTTTGTGTGTTGTAGTGTCATTAGGTAGGTGTATGTGTGCTTGTTTGTGTGCTGGTGTGTGTATTTGAATGATGATGATTTTGAATTTCGCGATTGTGTGTGTCTGTTTTTTGGGCTTTTAGTTTTGTAGTCTCGAGATACTAAAATTTGGTATTTTAGTATTTCGAGATTATAAAGTGAATCCATATATATATATATATATATATATATCTATATATATATATATATATATATAATTTGAATGAATATGTACTGGTATGTCTGACATGAAATTACTGATTACTGCATTTCTTTGCTATTGGCTTATATGTGTATTTCATTAAGCAAACTAATGTTTTCATCTGAATTCCATACCTATCATGATAATGCATTACAAAGTAATGGAAGCATGAATTTTGAAGGAGGGCTTGAGGTAATTCTTTCATAATTAATGTTTTATAAGTGAAAGTTATTAATATCAGGTCCAGTCCAGTTTTCCATTTACATAAAAAGTGAAAATGAATTTCCATCAGTAACTGTAATGCTACCATATTTAACTATGATCATTCAGGTTTTGTTGTAGTTGCTTTGAAAAAATGCAAACTTTTTAAAGTCAGTTAAAAACAGCTTTACACTTATTATTAACAAACTATGGAAATTTAAATTAATGGGTATGTTTATATCATTATTTTTTTACACTGTAGTCAATGTTATGAGCTGCTGCTGTATACCTAATACAATGACAGGAGTGGTAAAGACAGGAATTGGAAATGTGAAGTGTCATAAATATTAAAAACTGAGCATCAATGGCAGTATAATGCATATAGGAAATGCATGGCGAGATATCTGTTTCATTTTGTGCGTATCTATTTTCATACACATGTACAGACACTGGAAATAATAATTCCATGCAATATGTTTTCATTTATGGATAATGACATACATGTTAGTAATGCAAAATTTTAAGGGAAAATGTTCAGTTGTGAATTCTGTTCCACTTTACTTATATGAATGATGTACGCTGTCAGTATAACTTAATGAAATCACTACTTTTCCTGTACTCACTCCTGTTGTTATTGCTGGTATAATTTTTGCTTGCATCATTGAATTTAAGTTTTTTTTTTTTTTGTTATTGTGTTGCAGACATGATTTGGAAAGGGATTTAGGTTTAAGGAATGTAGGCGTGCTTTCATGTCCTTTTCTGCAATGGTAATGAGTACATTTAGCTTTTGTAAATCAAGCATCACTAGTGCTACTCTTTTATGTTGTTTCAGGTTAATGCTTTGTGCAGCAGCTGCAGGGATCTAGGTAGAGAAAAGACAATTTCAGCCGGAGGAGAACCATGTCCTCATGGGAGCCCTTAGAACATATGTCAAGCATCTTTTTGGAAAAAGGAACCAAAGCAAGCTGAAAGAGCAAATGCATGGAACCAAGTGACTATGGATATAAATGCTGTTGGGGGAAAAAGGCACATTGACAAAGTGCAGAAAAAGGGCCAAAATATGGTAGGATGTGACAGAGTAAAGCAAGACAGAATGCAGTTACCCATAGCATTACTGAAGATGGACCTTCTACACTTATTCCTTTAACATCTGCTAAGGAATATCTCCTCTCCATACTAAGAGATGACTATGACATTGATGAAGATGGCACCGGCATAATCAGTGGTGGTGTGGACACTGGTAACTACCCTCCTCAGCAGCACCACAGACATTGGTGAAGAAAGGTTAGTGCATTCACCATGACATATTCAAATTACGATGACAAAAGCAGAGTTTAAGTGATTACATGTAGCACATAACGTTTATCATCAACAGGCAAACCCTCCATTTCTGACAATCATGAAAGTGACGTGAGAGCACATGGTAAATGTCCTTCATACCTCATAATACAGTTGCATGCTACATTGTCTCAATACTAATTCAATCTATTTATTTTTCACAGGGTCAGCAGTAGCAACTAGTATTTACACTTTAGCAGCACAGCTGGATGATGTCAGTAGCAGAATGACTACTGATGATGATAACATAATTATATTAATCAGACTGCCTGATGACAGTGGCATGCAATCACAAGGTATATCCACAAGATCACACTCCCCTCAGCTGGCACATAACTCTGAAGGAAATGACAGTTGATCACAAAGTCAAGTAGATGTGGACATTACATTGCAGGCTGTACAAGGAATGAACCCATGCATCTCAACACCAGTGTTTCACCAGTCATAAAACACCTTCTGGAGGATGGCACCATCTTATAGGTAGCAGTGTCCATCTAAGACTTGTCCAATGGGAGTGGCATATGCAGGCATATTTCACAACCCCCTCCTGAAAATCAAAAAGCATTGGCTGCTCAGCAGCAAATGTGCTATGACATTGTTCCAACTCAGGCCACTGCCACACAGGGTCAGCAAGAGATGGTCAGAGTATTTCAGGGGATATGTGAAGATTTCCACCACTACATGGAAACTGCAGAGAGAAAGGACACTGCCAATGTCACACTCATGTGAAGTACAGTAGCATGCACAGCAGCCATCTCTGTCTCCATACAGACACCAGTCAGCACCTATCAGACTCATATAGGAATAAGTTGTTGACAGGGACAAGGCAGATACTATCTTGACATGTGAAGACATTGCATGTTGAACTCCAACTGCTTAGTAGAAAAGTACTGGAAATACTAGGGGGATCATAACACAGCAGAAGTCATGCAGACCATCACCATGTCAGAATTCATCTATATGTAGCAGAACCTGTTATGCAAGGCTTAGGTAATGCAGCACTGTGTGATCAGTGTCTGCAGGATCACCTGCATCCAGTAGTTCATGCTATTGCAGCAAATCAGCATGAAGCTCACATGCCAGCACATGTTCAGGATCTTGGGTACCATCACCTGCCCAATCATTAGAGTACATTGTTTATAACACATTTGAACTTTAGAAACTCAGGCTTGACATTGCACGGAATGAAAATAAATGACTTGTCAAGTCACCAGTATGCGTTTCAGTAGATGAGTGTCACTTCTTAAGCAAATAAAATTTTTAATAAATTTATAGATAGATGTAGATATATATATATATATATATATATATATAGATATAGATATAGATTAGATATGTGGAATGAGGTGGGAAGGATGATTTCAGAATGCAATGTACTTCAGTACTAAGAGGCTTTTATTCAGCTTGTATTTGAGTTGACTAATGGAATGATTACAGTAAAAGAAAAAAAATGCAAGTGTAGAAAAAAAAGGGAGAGGGGGTGAGTTGCAGACTGTAATGTATAACAGCATTAAGGACATCATCATGAGTGTCAGCTTAGTAATGTCACCATTGACAGTTATAGACAAGATAAAAAAAAACAAGAATCTATACATACGGAATGTGGAGAGGCAAGATGAAATAAAACACAGAGCTTAGCACACAGTGGTAAAAATGATGATATGACCAACAGTCATCCTGCCATCAGCACTAACACTGCTGCCACTTCACCCTCTGCACTGCGCACATGATGATTCATATTACACATGGCTCAATCGCCATGGCATAGTGAAATAGTCTGATGCATAGTTCCTCACCAGGGAGCACAGAATTATTTATTTGTCAGAAATAAAAGTGGAAAAACATTACACCATAAAAAAGAAATGTGATGCAATTTCTTTTCATGTGCAAGGTAGCGACTATTGTAAAAATGCAAGCTGGAATATAGCCTGATGCATTCTTAAATACAGAGAATTTCTTCCACCAGTTCAGTCAAGTACTGCAATAACAATTTTTATTTAATGAACAATATAACAGAAGAAGAACATGCATATTTTAATAGAGTCCTTAAGCAAAACACATGCAGCAGATCTGCAGAAAACATTCTTATTCTTTACCTGATGGAAGTTCTACTCACTGCACAGATCTCAGTGAACAGCTGATGCATAACTCTTTTTTATCATTAAATGTAGGCACTATATGAGTAACATTATGGATAAAAAATATATATATTGAAAGATAAGAGGAACTGTCTGATGATCAGTGGCAATAGTACATGTGCCCCATGGCATAGCCCACACATACCAATGCATGCATCAGTTATACTCTATGATTTTTATAATGAGGAAACCCAAACCTGGAGTTCATTGCCCATATTTGTGGATGAGATGCTGCCACTTTACCTTTCTATTCATAATATGTGTATAAGCCTGATGCATAAGGTCCCTTCCTACTCCTGCTGGATGCCCATCACCAACATCATCAATCATTGGACCTTATTGGGAGCTGTAGTTACATCATGGAACATTTCACCACCAGAATGGTGTATGACTGTATTGTACAGAATGCAACACTTGGAAAAAAAAAACATCCTACATTCAGTAGCAGGGTCATATTGAAGGGGACCCCATGACTCATCCAGGGAATGGAAATGGACTTTCAGCAGGTCAAGTACTGTCTCAATAACAATATATGTCTGGGACAGTGCCTTCTCAGCAATTCCATTAAGGTTCCTCACAGGTGTTATAAGCCATGGCTCAAGTAGACAGCCAGCAGCACTCAGATAACACAAGGAAATAAGTGAAAATGGGGACACAATAAAGGACGGGCAGTTTAGTAATAATAATACATTTTACAAAGGATAAGTAATTAGATGATTAAAATTAAAATTTCCACCTAGCAACAAGATGATCATGGGGCATCCTACCATACAGTAAGATGCAGTAGAGTCTGGTTACTAGATAATGGAATCATCTGAACTACCAGGATGTTGACTGGCATGTTGGTGATGCACAGCCCATGCATGAAACACTACCTAGCTTTTGATGGAATGGTAGCCCTTACTATTTTGGTGCCACTTCACCTGTGATCCTGATGGAGCCCTAATGTCAACATGGATGCAATCATTCATAGCAAGCTTCTCAGGAAACTGTGCCATCCCATAAAAGGCATGCAGATTAAGAAGTCTGAGAAATACCCAACATGTAACCAGTCTATCTCTGGAAGATTCCAGTGGCAAGTATAGTGACTGCTATAGATATCTTAGTATCCACTTGTGTACGAAGAAGACTCATCCCGTCGTTCCCATCTATTGGCTACACACAGTCACCAAAGCCCTTAAAATGTCCCTGTCTACTGTACCATTCTAAATGTATTAAGAATTTTCTGACAATCAAAGTTCTAATGATTTTTTTAGGCTTTATTTAACTATCCAACCATTAGAAAAATAAATAAATAAACAGATCTCCAAACATTGCACATACAAATTGTGGTGGATGTCCCCTTAATTATCATTTTTGTGTCATTATACATGAGGATCAACCCAATACTAGAGTAGCAGATATGGAAATTAAAATAACCTGGAGCACAACACTATTTTTGTTACTTCAGAGGAAACACCAAATCTTGCAGCCTAAATCCTGTTTTTTCACCCCTAATGTGTGTCCTATTGCCATAGCCCCTAGATCTCCAACCATAATGTTTCTACCTTAAACTATTTCTATGTTGGTTCTGCCTTATGCCTTTCCCAAATATCCCACTTTTTTTCTGATGAAAGTGGTGGGATTTGTATTTTAATAGTGATTTTTTTTTTACTCTTTTGATTCTCCATAAAAAAGTCTGTCTCTCTCACCTCAAGCTCCAATCCTATCCTCCATTTTCTTGTTATTACCTTTATTGCTATTTGCTAATTTACCTTGAAGACTTTTCCAACTTAGTAAATACTCTGTCTACTCTATTTCTGTGTTTTCTCCTACTAGTTTGTCTAATAATTCTTGAAGTTCCTTCTTGATATTGTTCAGTTTTTATATCCAAAATATATGTCTCCAATCCCTCTTGCTTTTCTTGCATCTCAAAGACTTTTCACTTATCACTGAGTGTAATCTATCAGGACTGTACAAATATTTGATGAGGCACTTTCACACAATGTTTCAAAATTTTCTTGATTTTTGCGGCTTCCCAGGGAGCAAAATGTATGCCTGTTGAACTGCTGTCTGTGATTATGCTCTCTAGTTTTTCTTGCCAGCATTGTTTTTCTCTTATCTTGCCCTGTCCATGTATCCATAATTAGAGGTTTATATATCGTACTAATCAGCTTCTTTGTATTTCCAAATTCTGATCTGGCCTTCAATATTATTTGAATAAACCTGGTTGACTATCCAGTTTCTTCAGCATTTCTCTGTCGAATCAAACTGATAATTTGTATGGGCCCCTTCATATTAATTGTTCACCTGAATGGAGATTAAACCATTTTTTTGTTTCTGTCATTCTCTCTTTTCTCCTATATCACTTATCTGTTCACAAAAGTAACAGTTAATTTCCATTTCCACCAGTTCTGCATTATAACCTTGTTTCCTTTCACTGGATTTCTGAGTACTCCAAAAGGCCACACTACAAATCTTCATTTGCAGTACGTGGCATGTTTAAAATTGTGGTCAGTTTTTGTATATAATATTTTAAGTTGCAGACCCTCCTAACAGACACACACACACACACACACACACACACGCACGCGCACACACACACACACACACACACACACACACACACACACACACACACACACACACACACACACACACACACACACACACACACACACACACGCACATGCTATCATCTACTGCCCGTGCCCATAAGTTTAGTTTCTCACTTGTATTGCTATTCTGTGCATGATCTAATTCTTCTTTTCCCAGTTATAGTTTCATAGGTTTGAGGGGATTTACTAGGCTAAACACCACAAATGCCTTTTGAAGCCTAGCCATCCATTCCAAATCTCTGAGAAGTACTAGTACCCTTTATAAGTGTAAGCAGAGGCTTGGGCAATAAAACATTTACATGTTGCCTGTGTCTATTTGAGGCATAGGTGCCAAGCCAGGATGAATTTAATGTTAACCATCCAATTGTCCAAGTTACATCTAGATTAGATTAGGGAGGAACTCTGCTTCACATGGATGGCGAGCCTGTTCCAGAGATGGCATTGTCTATGGGATACATACCTGTCGCTTTAGCAGGTACTATTTATATCACAGGTAAGGTTAAATTCTTTAGAATGGGTAATCCTGGTACTGTTTACTTTGTGGATATGCAGGAAGACCATCAGAGTGTTGTCTGACAATATCCTGTATGCCAGGAATAAATCAACCCTCAAAAGCCAGTAGAAGACAGAATACAAGGATAGGGGCTTGAGGCTGTCTGCATAAGGCATTTTACTTATGCCCTATATTCTTTTAGTGAGGAAGCTCTGTGGATGTTCCAGTTGTTGGATAAGCCTGTTTAGGTACATACCAAAGGGGACATTGTACTCAATGATAGGTCTGATGAATGCTGAATGCAGTGGAACAATGACTTCCTTGGACCTAGATGTCATACCTTTGTTTATAAGTTGCACAACATAGAATGATTTCCTCACTACTGTAGACACATGATGGTCAAAAGCTAGATTACTGTCTATGTGTGTTCCCAAATTCCTGACTACTGGGTAAGCTCTAAGGGGTGTGTTGTCAATAAGATAGTTACCAGGAGTGGATGGCTTCCCAAAGGATACTGTTATGCATTTCTTGGCAGTTAGTTTTAGTCCATGGTTCAAACACCATTTTTTGTCTGTGTCAGCCCTTCCTGGAGAACATTTGTGTCAGTGTGGGATTCAATGATATCTCCTAATTTGCAATTATCTGCAAATTTAGTCAGCCAGAGACCACTGACATAGATTCCAAAAAGGAGCAGTCCAAGGACCAGTCCCTGAGGGACTCCACTTGTGATTGGCCTCATTGCAGAAGTGGACTCTCCAGTTCCAACTTCCTGGGTGCTGTCTGTGAGCCACTTGGCTATCCACCTGGTGATATAAGGGTTTAAACCTAACCTCTTGAGTTTGCCAATAATGCCTGAGTGGGGTATTATCTCAAATGCCTTGGCCAGGTGAAGGTAGGCAGTGTGAACCATTTTGCCCTCATCCATTGCTTTGGTAACCTTCTCAAAGGAGTCCACCATGTTTACTAGGCATAACCTGTCCTTGATGAAACCAAACTGGGTGGGTTCCACTGTCTGGAAGTTTATTGTATCACTGTTGATCATTTCCATAATAATTCTTTCCATGGCTTTTGCATATGAGACTAGTGAAACTTATGGCTCTTTAGTTTCTAGGATCTGTAGATGTCCCACCTTTGTGTAGAGGGATGACTGTTGCTGTACTCCACTCATAAGGCTTGAAGCCTATTTAGAGGCTACAGTTGTATAGCAATTTCAGAGGGCCTGATATGTTTCATGCTGTTTAGCAGGCATCCTGGGATATTGTCTGATCCCATTGATACAGTGTTCTTGGCTTTAGAGAGCGCATTAAGCACCTGTCCCATAGTGATAGCAGGGGGGTTATATTTCATGGTATTTCCTGAGGTAAGGTTGAGGCAGTGAAAGAGGTAAAGTTGGAGCTGAATTTGTCAGCAACTAGGTTAACTATATCTTCTGGCTCAGAATAGGTGGCTCCATTTACAATGAGGTCTGCACACAATTGTGCACTGCCTTTGAGGTTGTGGACATAGCTAAAGAATGCCTTGTGGTTGTCCTTGGCCTGGGAAGACAAATTTGCCTTAAATTTGGCTTTGATAGACTTTATTTGTCCTCTGAGTTGTTTGTTTACTTTGATGAGAGTGCTTTTATCCTGCTGGGTGCTGCATCTCCTAACTTTTGCCATAATATTTTTCCTAATGTTATACACCCTACTGATTTTGTGATTCCACCAGGGTGGCTTGTTTTTTGAGTTAGTTCTGTACTTTTTCCTGGTGGGTACAGCTGCCTCTATGCAGCTATTAACATGTTTTTATAGGGTTTCTGTGAACAGTTCTGTATAGGTAGCAGTGTTCTCATGGTTTATAGGGGCTTGAAATTTTGCCTGGTTATCACTTAATAGCAGGAAGTTAGCCTTAGAGTAGCTCCTGAATATTCCAGGGTTTGCTGGGAGGTCCAGGTTTTATTTTTACTTCAAAGGACACAATTTTTGTGGTCTGACCTTACCAAGGAAGACATTGCCCTAGGGGGTGTGCAGAACTCTACCATATTAGTGAGAACCAGATCTAGTATGCTTGCACTCCTGGTTGGTGTACTGACAATCTGACCCAGAGAGTTTGTGTTTACAAAATCCAGGAATCTCTGCACCTGTACATCTGGTGTTGTATAGGATTCCTAGTTAATAGTGGGGTAATTAAAATCACCCATGGATATGGTATTGAGTTGCATGGTATGGGATTTCTGGGTCATAGATGGGGACCTATAACTTGCAAGGAAGTGGTATCGAATTTTGCCTACAGTGATTTGAACACGGAGTAGCTCAAGTGCATTGTTCTATTTGACCAGCCTTGAGGTATATTTATTTTTGATGTAAATTGAGACACCTCCACATATAGTCCTTGTTTGTGTAGTAGCTGATCTAAATGTGTGGAAGGCATTACAACCTTGCACTGTCAATGTGCTCTCTGTGGCTTTGAACCATGTCACAGTGAAAGCACAGATATCAGTATTCCCTAGGGTGAAGAGAGTTTCTAGGGGGTTCAGTGTTTTGTTTAGAGTCCTAGCATTGAGCAGTAATACCTTTAGATTTTCTTGGTTTTGATTTGCTATGTCGGAAGTACTTTCAGTCTGGCATTGCCTAAAAAAAGGCGTTATGGGGAAGACAGTGTTTTAGCTAATATTCAAAAACCTGGAGGTGAGCAGTGCAGACCACCCCTGGCAAAGCAGTGTGGTCTGTTGACCATCTCCTTCCATGCTGACAAATATTGCATCCCCTTAGAATCATACCAAAAACTAAGCCAATTATTAAAGTCAGTCATCTTTGTTCATATTGTGGCATCAGCCTTGGGGAAGGAAAAAGGCAACTCAATGCTAGGCTCATACCAGCTTGGGACACATATTCTGAGAGCTCCATGATGTCCCTCTTCATATACTCTAGGGAGGTACATCTCAGGTCATTTACACACACATGGACTGTGACTGAGTCATACTGGTACTTGTGGTCCAATGTCTTGAGTGCATGTATAATGTGGTGAATCCTAGCCCCTGATAAACAACTGACCATGACTTTTTCCTTACTCAGCCTGGTGAGAGGAACATCAGTGTGTCACAAGCTGGAGCCTCCAATGACCAGAATGCTGGATTGTGTGGTGGTTTGTCTTATGGGCTTAAAAGTAGAGGTTCCATAAAATGTGGCTGCATGTTTTGATGTGGGTGGTGTTTTGAAAGAGTGCATTCAGGCTGCTGAGAGTATTTGTTATGTGTACTTCATCTGGGAGGTCTTTGATATTTTGGAAGGTTAAAGTGCCTCAGTGTTTGTGGGTCTATATGTCTGCTTTGAATTGTGTGTGATGGGTGCAGCACGTGTACTACTGACAACCTTATTGACATTGGGAGCATTTTTATGTGAGAGCTTTGCTCCAGTGACATTATGCAAATATATCTCTCACATCCCATATCAGTTTGTTTGAGAATTATAAAGCAATGTCAGGAGTATCCAGTTTGCAGCTCTGGGGACAGTGCTTTTTTTGCCAAGTAATTTGGATTTTTTTATAAGATAGACTAGACTGAGTTAAACAGCCTCTTTCTCCGGGGCAACATGAGCTCCTGTTACCATTCCCTAGATCTTTTCCCTCTCCATGTATACCTGAGTATATTCTGCCTCTGTCCATCCCAAAATTTTCCCTGGGTCATACAGAAGTACTTGCGCTGAATATAACATTACAGACACTATGATCACTTTTACCACCTGAATTCTTTGATACTTATCCCAATCAATAAGTTTTTATTAATTTTGTTTGCCTTTTATTTTTGTTCTGTCTGAACCCAATTTTCTCTTGGTGTATCCTTTGATTTTTTTTTTATGACATTCCTAGATACTTAATCTTGTAATGTCCTTATAGTTGTGGAAACCTTTGTACTAAGCTCCATGCCTGGGTATAATTAATACCGAGAGCCTTTGTTTTACTCTGCACCCTGAAATAGTACAAACCTCAGTGAACATTTTGAGTAATCCAACAATATCTCTGTTTATGTCAGTTAAATATAAAAGTATGTCGTCAGAGAATAATCTTTTCCTTCCCTTCTCTTCTTCACCAGTACCATCTCTTTATCCTACTTTGTGGTATATTTTTGTGCAAGTAGTTCTAAGTATATTACAAATAAAATTGGTGATAGGGGGCTGGCTTGTCTGACTCTCCTTGTAAATTCCTCAGCTATCCTGGCACTTGTTTTTATAACTGCCGCCCCTCCCTCATAAATGTTATGTATTAGCTTTAGGGCAAACCTATTTTTCCATTGCTGCCCATAAGTAATCATAGTACAGCTGTCCGAAAGCTTCCTCAGCATCTAATGACAGTAATATCAAGGAGTTTTATCTTCATCTTTGCCTTCTTGGTTAGCTTACACTGCTGGATGCCTGCAATTTTAGTTAAGCCAATACAAGTAGCTCATACTGAGAAATAGCTACACTGACAGCAACAGCAAGCATCTTCACAATATGTAAAGTAGATAGAAAAAACTTGATTTTGCCTTTTATAACACATCTGCAGATGGCACAGAAATCACAGACAGGCAGGAAGAATGCTTACTAACATCAGAAATTCTAAATAATTTCTCACTTGAATGACAGCATGGATTACTGTTTACACATATGTTTAACGACTATGAATACCAAATGTAATTGCAGGTCAGTTATTATATGCTCTATAAGATTGTGGATATTTACTGTGTTTAGCTCAAAAGGTACACTCCACTTTCAATATCAGCACTACTATTACATACTTGTCTGTAGAGAAAATATGATTCATATATAAAAAAAAACAGTCATGTACATTTTAAAGTGTGATAATTCAAGGAAGTGTACAACTTCCACAGATAACAATACACAGATATCCTCCAGAAGGGCCTCACAGAAACGGATAACTGGTGCCAGAGCCATGGCCTGAAGTTAAACGCCAAAAAATGCATAGTCATACCCTTAAACAAGGTTACCCCTAGCTACCATATAGGTGGCAATCCACTGAGCACAGAAAAAGTCATCAGAGATCTGGGGACCCAGGTTGACAGTAGCCTTTCGTTTGACACTCATGTTGCTAAAGTAGTTAGGAAAACCTTCTATATCACCCACCTGATCATGAAGGGATTCACATCTAGATCAAGGGAGGTCATCGTCCCTGTACTCATCACTTATTAGACCTATGATTGAGTACAATGCCCGTTCGAATGTATCTGACCAGACACCTGCTGCAGCTTGAAAGGCCCCAAAAGTTCCTCACCAAAAGGATAAAGGGTCTCAAAAATATGTCTTATGCTGCCCGACTGAAAGAACTCCAGCTCTATTCAGTCTCATACCACTTGCTCAGAGGTGACCTGTGCCTGACATATAAGGCCATGTCAAACCCAGATTTGATGAATATGCTTCACCTCAAAATCTAGATCCCTCAGAACCACAAGGGCGGAGACTTAAACCTTGACACGGTTATAAATAGAACGTGCTGGAGGGACAGATTCATCACCCAGAGACTCCCTATGCTGTGGAACAAAATCCCGGTACATGTGAGGCAGAGCACCTCTCTGGCCTTGTTCAAGAGGAATCTTGACCAATGGATGGGAGATTGCAGATATACCCCAGGGATTACTTCAGTGTCACTGCTTGACAGAGGCACAGCAAAATGATAGGCATAGTTTTTATTCAAACTAAAGGGGTGGCGAAAGCCACATAACTATGGGCTAGGCTTATAAATGCCCTTGGGCAGATAGCCTAGTATGAACTTATGAACCTATGAACCTATGAACTCATGAAAAACATTCATTCCTTCTCGTATGCTTTCTATCGTTAAAGAATTTGAATCTAAAATAAAAATATAGTTTATAGTTTGTGAAGGTTAAAAAGTTATTTTCTAATCAGTGTTATTTACGTTTTATATTATCCATCCATAGTTCTACAGATTGGTGTGAGTAATTAGTGCTCAGTGAGGAAGGAATAGTTTGTATAAAGAAATAACTCCTAACTAATTAGTGTGTCAAGAAAAGAGATAATGGGCAGAATTCTGAAAGTTTACTGTGAAGAGTTAGCCCATTTCACCTCTTACAGCAACCATTTTGGATTCAGAGACAGCCATACAACACCGCTGTAGCACGGGATGGTGCAGTATCACAGTATGCTGTCTCACTGATCTACATTAAATGTTAATGAGGCAATTCAAAGGAGCAGTCTATGCTAATTAGTCATATGCTCTTCCCGCAGAAATATGAAACTCTAATGTCTGGTATTATTCACTGACAGCTATGGTCCACGGGATATGATATGCAGGCACATCGGTGAAGGTCTGTCAACTCAGAGACTGGAAAGAGGTATGTTGGTGTGTGTGTGTGTGTGTGTGTGTGTGTGTGTGTGTGTGTGTGTGTGTGTGTGTGTGTGTGTGTGTGTGTGTGTGTGTGTGTGTGTGTGTGTGTGTGTGTGTGTGTGTGTGTGTGTGTGTGTGTGTGTGTGTGTGTGTGTTTGTGTGTGTGTGTGTGAGAGTGAATGGGTGGATGCTTGTGCCAAGGCACTGCATAGGCCTCCATTAGTTACTATAGCAGGAAAATGCTGGCTTGCACTTGCAGTAATTATGGGCAATTTAGGGATGTGAGTCAGCCGATAACCAGGGCTTATTGTGGCTAATGTTTTTCTGAATCACATTTTCCACCAATGCAGGAACACTCCCATTTGAGAATATTACTGTTCTCAGGTTCTGAATCATGGACTTTGATGAATATCTTTAGTAAACATCCACAACAGATGAAACAACATATTTATTGAATAAAATCCAGAGATAAGCGCTTTTAGGAAACTCTAACCTTTTTCCTTCATCAGATCAGCTATAAAACAGAACAGAGCACTATTTATACCTTCAAGTCAACCAATCAGAATGCATCCATATAACACACACCCCATACAGCTTATCTCTGGATTTTATTCAATAAATACGTTGTTTCATCTGCTGTGTCTTTCTGTGTGCACCAGTTTTGTGGACATTTAATACATATATGTTTTTCTGTGGGCAGCACGCAGATTTGCCTAGTTACGTGGACTTATCTGCTTGGTTTGTTTCTGTTTTTGGTACCACGTACTTGGGGATATGGCAGAAGGCTTTAGTGGAGATGTTGTACCTGAACACCAGGCTATGGGTCCTAGAATTAATCGACTAGTCAGGTTTTTGGTCTGAAAAGAGAACCCATTGCTCAGTCTGATCTTCATAGACATTGAAGAACAAGCTGGTGAGACGGTAAACATGGGAAAAGCAGTTCATTTTAAACTACACACTTAAGAGAACTACCTGTACTGCCTTAAAAGCCTCCAATTACAATGTTTCCACCTGGAGGGGTGTTTGAAGCTGGGAGACATGCCATGGGGGACTGAGGATACTTAAAATGCCCACCTATGGGGATATTTATCCCAAACATCTAGCAAAATGGCAAAGGCTCAATCTAGAAGCAAGTTTTGATTATCTTAGACGATTGAGTGAAAAACTTTTCAAAAGCAAACTTCTCGTTACTTAAGACCAAGGTGGAAAGTTTCAAAGCCCCCATGCTGAAGGATAATGCTGTCCAAGCTGCAAAATTCTTTACTAATGCATTCCACTGGCACCTACAAGAATGCATGGATCATGCCATCCTAAGCAAAACCAAGACTCAATCCTCCAAGAAAAGGAAAGCAGTCTGGTGGACTCCTGCTATAAACAAGCTATACAATAGAAGGAGGAAACTAGTACAGAAACGAGTAAAATCCCAAGAAGGGAAGACATCCCTGATCAGTATCAGCAAGAAACTATGATCCCTCATAAAATCATCCAAGGCGAGCTTTGAAAGAAAAATTGCCAAGGACTCCAAAGATAACCACAAGGCATTCTTTAGCTATGTCAATAATCTAAGTGGCAATGCTCACATCTGCTCAGAGTTAGTGCAGAATGGCATAAGATGCACTGAACCGACCAATATTGCCAATATCCTGACAGACAGGGTCAGCGCAAACTTCAACCCCCCTCTCACCCCCAAGAGGGCCCAAAACCATACCAGAAGAATGTAGAGTCCCTGAAATCACAGACACTTAGGTTAAAACAGCCCTCTCCAAAGCCAAAAATACAGCATCAATGAGACAGGACAGTGCCCCAGGCTGCATCCTACACGAGCTCAAAGACAAACTAACCCCTCACCTAAACACACTGTTCAAATTCAGCCTCTCCACAGGCTACGTACCCATAGAGTGGTGCACAGCAGCGGTTATTCCACTCCACAAAAGTGGAGCCCACAACAGACCCCGGGAACTATCACCCTATAAGCCTGACTAGCTTGGTCTGCAAGGCTATGGAGCGCATCATCATGGAGCTCATTAACAGAGACATTGGGAAACTCCAAACACTGGACCCTACCCAGTTCGACTTTGTTAAGGGCAGATCATGCCTCCTAAACCTGGTGGACTTTTTTGAGACATTTACCAAGGCTATAGATGAGGGAAAGGTGGTACACGTAGCCTACCTAGACCTCACAAAGGCCTTCAACACCATTCCCCATTCTGGTATTATAGACAAGCTCACCAGCCTGAACATAAACCCCTACATCACAAGATGGGTTGCCAACTGGCTCATGGACAGAACCCACATGGTGAGAGTTGCGGGAGCTAGGTCCAACTCTAAATCGGTTACAAGTGGAGTTCCCCAGGGCTCAGTCCTAGGACCCCTCCTATTTGGCATATACTTCTCAGAGGTACAGGCAAGCACAGGACTATGGCTGACCAAGTTTGCAGATGACTGCAAACTAGGGGCTATAATTGACTCTCCGGCTGAAACAGACATCCTCCAAAAGAGTCTCACTGAGATGGATACCTCATGTCAAAATCATGGCCTCAAGCTAAATGCCAAAATGTGCATAGTCATTCCTTTTGGAAAAAACAAAGTACCCACAAACTACCACATAGGTGGTAGTCCCCTAAATACGAAAGACATAATAAGTGATCTGGGGACCCAAGTAGATAGTAATCTCACCTTTGATAATCACATTGCCAAAGTGGTTAGAAAATCCTTCTACATGGCCCTCCTAATCACAAAAGGGGTCGCATCCAGATCAAAAGAGGTCATTGTGCCCCTCTACTCATCACTCATCAGACCCATCATAGAGTACAACACCCCATTTAGGATGTATCTTACAAGACACCTGCAACAGCTGGAAAGACCACAAAGGTACCTCACGAAGAGGATCACTGGCCTCAAACAGATGCCCTATGCAGCTCGACTGAAGAAATTACAGCTGTACTCGGTTGCATACCGCCTACTCAGAGGTGATCTCTGCCTGACATACAAGGCCATGTCCAACACAGAATTGATGGACATGCTCTACCTAAAGAAAACCTTACCCCCATGAGCCACACACTCTAAGGATCTAAACCTCACCACAACAATAAATAGGACGTGCTGGAGGGATAGATTCCTGTCTCAGAGACTTCCCATGATTTGGAACAAGATCCCAATGTACATTAGGCAGAGCACCTCGCTAACACTCTTCAAAAGTAATCTTGACGAGTGGATGGGAAACAGAAAGTTTACCTCGGGGATCACTTCAGTGGCTCTGCTGGACAGAGGCACAGGAAACTAATCTAAGGGGGTGGTGAAAGCCAACACATTCTGGCTAGGCTTATAAATGCCTTCAGACAGATAGCCTAGTACCTACTGATGAACCTATGAACCTATGATGCCACTCATTTACTACGGTGGTGTAGCTTCCTTTTTCTAACAGGGTCATAGTTAGCAGACCATGGGCAAATTTAGGATTCCCCTTTCACCGATCCAAGTTTTGCTTGAATAAGTGCAACAAGGAATGCTGCTTCAAGGATGGGTTGCTTTTTGTGCTGGTCATGTGCTTTCTCTAGGTGGATAGAGTTGTCTTAATGCAGCTCTTTACATGATTGCATAGGGCTTCTTTGAATATTTCTGCATAACCAGTTGTGCTCTCATGGTTTGGATTCATTGAATTTTGCCAAGGTCTCACTTAATAGTAGGAGGCTTGCCTTAAGCAATGCCCCATATGATATCCTTATAAGCTATAGGCCCTTTTCCTGATATAGGAAGCTCAAAGGTATTTCTTAAATATTCACTCCCCATTAAGTCTAGCACCATATTCATGGGTGACTTTAACTACCCCTCTAAACTGAGAACCACAAAGAACTCCAGTTATAAAGGATCAGAGATTCTTGGACTTTGTAAACACAAACACCTTGGACTAGATAGTCTGCATGTCTGTATGCCCAGTAATGGTACAGACATCCTTGACTTAGTCCTCACAAATACAGACTGAACATTGTACTCCCATAGAGTAATGTTTTCACTGGTCAGGTCAGATCATCAAAATGATTCCTTCAAAACAAAATTAAAAAAGAAACCACAACTAGCCCAGACACTATAAGGAATTATTCAATGATAATTTGTACTTGGAGAAGATCAAGTGCATCATACCATTTGACAAGTCTTGAGATGTGTTTGTTTTTTGTGTAAATTAAAGCACCTCCACATTTTGTCCCTTCCTGTGCAGTGGCTGGTCTAAATGTATGGAAGGCATTAAAGACCTGCACTGCAAGTGTGCTCTCTGCAGTTTAATCCATCCCCCGGATTTACTAATCTTCCATGCAGGACTAGCTTTGCCCTGCACGGAAGTGGCCGTTTAGGAGCACCATGCATATTAATGAAGGCATGCTGCCTGAGTTCCTAATCTTACACAGAGCGTGTAAAAGTGCACAGGGCGTGTCTGAGAGCAGAGCTCTCAGAATATATATGTCCCTGCATGAAAAACAGCAGAAAGCCCAAAGGAATGAGTGAGACCACTCATAGGTGTCAGTATAACCCCAGCAACATCCCCCCATGTGTACAACAGCAATAGTAAATACACAATATAGATATACCATTTTTTATTTTTATGAAAAGATTAAATTTAACCATAGGCACGAGGGTTTGCTCATCGCTTAGCTATGGTTAATGCAGCTTAAATTGCTGAAGAGGATAACAATGAAGATATATGCAACAAAAGCAATCTAGCAATGGTGTAGTGGATAGAGCATTCACCTTATGAGCAGGCATTCCCGGTTCAAGTCCCATTGCAACACATTCCAGTTTCCATGTCAAATCACATTATGACCAATATTTTAGTTGCATAACCTACTAAATAAAATATATTTGTGAATTGGAGTACTGCATTAAATGCAGATCTGAGGTGTCAGTGTCATAATGTTGTAAAGTTCACAGATAATCACATGTGCCCCATGCAGTATATGTACACAGGAATCAGGGATACAAATGGAAGGTAAAATGTGTAATGAATGATAACGCCATACAGCTTCCAAATCACCCACCTTCCCAAGATTCATTAGACATCACTGTCTAAATCAGTGCAGTGGTAAGCGGGAGTAAGAACTAGTAAGCAAGTGTAAGCATTTTTAAGCAGTAGTAAGCAGGAGTAAGCATATGTAAGCACTAGTAAGTGGGTTTAATCCTATTTCCATGGGGGTAAGCAATGTGCACACAGGTTAAGCAATATGAAAGCTAACTCTGTAAGCATATTTAACTGAAGGTTAGCATTGCTTACTTTCACGCAAACCCACGCAAACCCACTTACAAGTGCATAAAAGTGCCTTAATCACTCTGTATCCAAAAGCCGCTGTTCTGTCCAGCAACAAAATGAGCAGCCTTGCAGGTCTTGAACCCAGGACCCTATACACTATAGTCACAGTAGTTAACCACTGTCCAAACTAAGGCAACAGGGTAGTGCAGTAATACTTGTAAGGTACAGATAACAGCACTGACTAGGAAAGTAATGTGAACTACAGGAATATACTAGTTGTTAAGTGACATCTTTCTCTTCCCCCACCATATCTCCAACAATGCACTAAATACCCACCTCAACTGGTATGTGATGACTCCACTGTTATGTTGGGACATATGTCCTATTGGTTGCTAATTATTTAAATCTGTTTCTATGCATGTGCTATGTTGAAATACTCCAAAATTGGTGTCATGGTGCCATCAATGTACCTGCATGCTGTTGTTATTACCACTGTGGTCCCATATATGCATGTGTTCCATTTGCTATGCAACTGTTCCATATCTGGTGTCTGGGTTAAAGGGAAAATCTATGCATGCTCTTATACATAATCCTGGTATGTGTTGACTATTACTAATCCACATACGTTGATACACCATAAACACCGTAGCATGTATGACAATGCGGGTCCCAGCAGACCCACCTGTCCCACCTCAGCTGGCCGTGGCACTGGGCACCAGCACATCTAGGGCCCAGCCCAGGACCTCCTCATCTGTTGGTCCTGCTCCACCTTCAGTGGAACTGCCTCAGGGGATGGAGATCACCCCCCCCCTGGGAGCGGGTGCAGACAGGAAGCTGTCACCCATCACTACGTCTGGGTCACAGTGTGTAGAGAGCTTGATCAGCAGTTTGGAGATCTTCTACACCAGCTCTAGGGCTGCATGTTGCGACTAGAGGGTTGGCCTGGCTCTCTGACTCAGCCCCCAGCACAGTCACCTTCGGGCATGTGAAGGTGCAGTGGTGACTGCCCATGGATGGGGATCTCAGTCCCACTGTTTCCACTAGGGGGCTCATTGGCTTCCACTTTCCCAGCACCCCTCCCCATCAAGGTGTTCATCCCCCACATGTTTCATATACCACCCCTATATGTGTCTTGTTTGTCTTGTCTGTTAACCTACCCAACCTACCTCCCCAAATATACCTATTATCCCTCCCCAACATCCCACTCTCACCTGAAGAAAAAAGGGCATTCTGTTCCCCCCCAAGATATTGCCCCATACATAGCTGTCCATTTCGCACACGTGTCTACTGGACTCATGTAATCTGGTCTATTTGGCATCACAGCATATTACGGTTGTCCTCACCCCTCTCTCAGAGGTTTGAGTGTCCAAACCTACCTCCAAATCCAGTGGATATGCACAGCTGTTGCTGTAGAAGAAATGGGCAGCTATGGACCTTCCCTACACCCTCCTGCACATCCCTAGCTATTTTTCCCACTGTCTTTCCCTCTTTGTGCCCCTTTTTCACCACTTTTCTATCAATCCTTTCTTTTTTATTTTAAAGAAATTAGCACAGGGGTAAGCGGGAGTAAGCACTTTTAAGCAACAGTAAGTGGGTTTAAGCTTGTTTGCACGGGGGTAAGCAATGCATACACAGGTTAAGCAATTTAGAAGCTAACTGAGTATAAGAAACTGTAACTGGAAGTTAGCAGTGCTTACCTCCACGCAAACCCATGTAAAGCCGGTTACAACTGCTTAAAAGTGCCTTAATCACTCTGTATCCAATGGTCTGTGTTCTGCCCAGCAACAAAAGCCTCTGCAAAGCTCGAACCCAGGACTCAGCACACCATAGCCAAAGTGATTCACCACTAAGCCATGTCAGGTACAAATAACTCTGATGTTTTCATGAACATATCGTCCAGCCCAGTCATTCAACAGTACAGGAAATGTATTTAAACATGCAGCTGTATGTGTGTGTGTGTGTGTGTGTATATATATATATTTATATATATATATATATCTAAATAGATACATACATGTATATATATATATATATATATATATATATATATATATATATATATATATATATATATATATATATATATATATATATATATATATATATATATATATATATATATATATATATACATATATATAGGTATATATATAGATATATATGTCTACATCTATATGTATATATATATATATATATATGTGTATAGATATATATGCACACAGATATATATATATATATATATATATAATGTAATCATATATATATATATATATATATATATATATATATGTAATTATATATATATATATATATATATATATATATATATATATATATAAGCTAGGTGTTTGTGCCAATACCTTCTATCAGTCTTGATCAGG
Organism: Protopterus annectens; assembly: GCF_019279795.1. NCBI lineage: Eukaryota > Metazoa > Chordata > Ceratodontiformes > Protopteridae > Protopterus > Protopterus annectens. The sequence goes on along the minus strand of NC_056734.1, from coordinate 26,709,793 downwards.
TGGTGTGGATGCTGGCAGGGTGCTACTTATGGCTAGGGACACACATGCATGGGACACCTGCACTGCATGCTGCATTCTTTTGCTATTGCCATATAAAGGTGAGGTCATATTGTACCCATTCCCCACAGCAGGGATACGACCAGTGAAGTACCTGTGGGTGGTGTTTGGGTGAGCTGGGTGCATGTGTGCTATGGACACTACTTGTATCTGACACACAGATATGCATGGGGCATTCCAGTTATGCTGACATGTGCAGGTACATCAGCTGTTTCTCAATACATCAGTCCTACCTCCTTTGTGATCTGAAGTGTTCGGGCAGACAACACTGGTATCCCCTACTACAGGACCAGATAATGTGATGCATACCTGTATGTACAATTCCAAGGGTGTGTCCATTTCACTGTTACACAATATATACTGTATGTCTGGGGTACTTTCCCCTGTGTACTGCTTGAATATCTAACCAAACAGCCATGCTATGTCAATCTTTCAGATGGTGACATATATTACCACCATACATTTACAATGGCTTACTGCTAGCATGTATTATACTGGTGGGAATTGTCTTCGGCACTGCAGTTGCAAGGACTTGGCCCTGTCATCAGCAGTAGTGGGCAATGACCACCAGGTCATACCTCAACAAGCATACATACTGACCACTCTCGCACCATATGAAACACACACCAACCTAACACACACATACCTGCATATTGTACAAATGCTGCAATCTATCCTGCTATCTTGGCCACCTCTTGGCATCTGTGCTCCACTGGAATTATACCTACACATTCATGTTACTACAGTTCTACATACGGTTGCGTGGAGGGGGGCACACCAGACCGTTACTACTTTTCTAAATAGGTTTGGGGTAGGGTCACACCTGACAGTTACTACATTTCTACATAGGATTGGTGGATCGTATTGTGTGGCATGGCACATCCGATGATAATTTGGGTACATGTAGCTGGTGAGTACTGCAAGGCTCCACCGGATGTGTCCAGGCACCGGAACCGTGACTTGAGCATCCCAAACACATGCACTATTATAATTCTGGACTGTGCATATGCCTCATTATGGAGTTCTTGTTTGGGTGTGTGTGCATTTCTGATGAGTGTCATCAGCCATGGTTCCAGTGCGTAACCAGCATCCCCCACTAGATGACCGTAAGGGATGTCCCCATTGACAAATCTCTGGTACAGCTGCATCAGATGCCAGATGTGGGAATATGTGATAGCTTCCAGGGCAGCCAGCAACACATTCATTATTATGCCCTCGGCATCGCACATGACCTGGCAGTTGATGGAGGGGAAGCCCTTGTGGTTGATGTCGACCCTACCACAATCACCGGGTGGTGCTTTGATGCATATGTGCATGCAGTCTATAACACCCACTACCTCAGGGTATTCTGCTATTTGGTGGAATAGATGCATATTGCTGGCCAACACCTCACGAGTGTTGTGGAAATATACATGCTCACCGGCATGTGCTGACATGGCATCCAGGAACTGGTGGGTTACCCTGGATGCTGATGCCTGTGAGATCCCCATCATATCCCCAGCTGACCTTTGGAAAGTACCTGTTGTTAGTATTCTTAGGCCTACACATACCTTGGTATCCACTGGGATGGGTTCCCCTCTGTTAGTTCTGTGTGTCAGGTGTGGATGGCACAGCTCAACAATTTGCTGTAAGAGGTCCCTGTCCACCCTATAGCGCTCCACTATCTCCAGCTCATGTAGCCCCTGGTAGGTTACCCTGGGTCTGTACACTCTTCTCCGTCTCCTCACTGTGGGTTGGTCTACAGCATTCACATCCTCACCACCTTCAGCTTCTTCCACATGTTGTATGATAGCTATTGCAGCCCCTATCATTTTGTTGTTTTGTTTGTTAAAAGTTCCCCGCTTGTATACACCGGTGGTGTAGAGTATGGGAAAAAACAGACTTGCACCAAGCTATTCCTGCTTTTACACTGTTGGGTGTTGACTAGCATGCAGGGGAAATCTGTGATTCAGTATAATTCCCCTCATTTGCATAGGATTGCCTGCTGATGCATAGTTACATGTCCCACACTGAACCTCCTCCCTTAACAACCACTATTCACTGGCCATGTTGTCTTCTGCCTGCCATTGAGTATAATGGCAAAATAGTGATTTTGGTTACACTGCTTATTTTATGTTTTTTTTCTTATTTTCCACACGATCCCATTTGTGCCCTGCTGCTCTATGTTTAAACAGCTGCGGTAAAAAAATAAGTTGATTTTTAATTTTGTTAATGTTTTCCATGCCGATGGCCTTAAAGCTGGCCATTGGCATGCTTTCTACATGATATCCACCCTTTATTTGGAGCTGTCATGGCTCCATTTTGTAATTTGCAGAAATGAACTATGTTACTGGCAGAGTATATTTCTACAAATTACACTAGTCCTGCATGGCCGGTTTCCAGCTTCCTGGATAGCAAATTAATCTCATTCACCTGGATTTCTCCTGCAAATGGGGCTATTTGCATACAGGGGCTGAGTCCATGCAGGACTAGTGTAGGAGCACTTGTGCACATCCCTGCAGGTTATTCCTGGATCACACAGTAGACATATTGCCTGCTGGAGCTCCTGCACTAGTTCTGCATGCCGTGAAGGACTTGCAGAATCCGGGGGCATGACTCTGCAACTACACTGATGTCTATGGTCTCCAGGGTGACAAGAGCCTGCAGGAGTTGAGTTTCTTGTTTAGACAACTGACATTGTGCAGAAGCACCTTCAGATTATCTCGGGGTTGATTTTACTATGACCTGCTTTAAGTTTTTAACAAAGATGTCTTCAAGTTTTAGTAGTCAGAATCTTCTCTTCACAATCATAAGTTTTGTTCAAAGGAATATATGCTGACAATATTTTCCTTTATGAGTTTCATAAAGATGCATTTGATTGTCTTGAAGACTGCTTATTAGGCTTATTGGTCCGTAATCATCAGAATCAATGATTGGATCTCCCTTGCGGAGGGAACAATAACAGCTGTTTTTCAGGCTATAGGATGAAATCATTTGAGTAGCTGAGGCTAAATAGATCCATGAGTTACGATGAGTTAGGCATGAGTGAGGCAGTGCTTTGCAATGACATGAAAACATCCTGGCAGAGGCCAGAAGTGTAGCTAGAGTGGGAAAAGCAGGGCAGACATCATGGGCACAAACTGAAATTAATGTTAGTACTGCATTTCCAGTCAGAAATGAAGCATTTTATCAGTACATGTGAGACTTTATCTGTAGCAGCTCCTTGTTACAAATGTTGCGAGAAGCTTAATGCAATTTAAAAGAAGAGCCTTTTTGAGATTTTGAGCTTGATTTCTTCCTCAAGTATGATAAGCCGATTTAATTTTGTATTTTTTGCTCCTGTACAGTTTAAAGTTGAGTGGGAGCTCCAGATCAGGGGTACTGTACCAAGCACCAGAATAGCAATCTTTTTCTGGGAGAGGCATAGTCAGGGAAGGGGAAGAAGGAAGCTGACATGGGTGCAAGGTGTTAGGAGGTGTGTGTAGCAGATTCTGATAGTGTGGTAAAGCAGTGGTGAAATTCAGAAATGAATGGTCATACAATATAATAGCACTGACATATTTTACCTGTAGCAAGCTACTTATTACAAGTAGTAGAGCTTTTTCTGTTCTCAGTTTAAAGCTGAGAGTGGATCCAGGTTAACAAACTGTACAGGGTTCCAGATAACCTAGCTAAGGTTCTTCATCCTGGCAGATTGCCAGGGCTCATAAACATAGTATTCTTTATCTCAGAGGTGCCTTTATGACATATCCTAGTGGTGGGTGTGAGCAAAGACTCATGCAGGATAAAACTGTGTGTGGCAGTGAAGAAGTGTGAACTAAACTTATCTGCTACTATGTTGGCTATTTTTCCAGATTAGCAAAAGTGTTAATATTACATATCAAAATGATGTAGTAGGGTATTGTTTCTAAGGTTACTAGGATAGCTAAAGAAAGGCATATGTTTGGCCTTGACAGAGGTAGTAGTTTTCAATTCATACTCGGCTTTGGTAGATTTGATTTTGTATTAACCTGGTAAACTGATACCCAGACTAGAGCAGACATGACTCACAGGTCAAATACTAGGCAGTCTGTTGACTATTACAAACCTAGGAAATAACCTGAGGTTAAAATCAAATTCTGTATCTGATATCTGCGAGATGAATACCTTAGTCATTATGCCAACCTTCCCTCGTAAACAACTTGCCATCAACAATAACTTCAAAGCACACTGACATTACTGTTGGGGAAAAAAAACATTGATTTTTATTCCTACCTATCACCTTGGCAAAACAGACTTCTAGGCTTATATAGTCTCCATTATTCTATTAATTACCAAACATTTTTTTAAAGAAACATCATCATAGAAATCCATTTACTTGGCTATTCTTTATGTAATATGTATGACATATTCCATTAATTAGCTGTACTACTATTATAAGACAAATGCATTTCATATGTGGATATTTGAATTCAATATTAAAAACTCTATAATAGAAATGTACTGCATTAGTCTTTAAACTTATCCCAAGCAGCACCTGTACTGACATATTAATGAATCAGAACTCTGCTGTAGCATTTCATTATTAACACCCCTTGGTAATATCACATTATACTTCAGACATAACCTAGTTTCTATCATACTTAAAGCTAGTAGTTTAACACTCCTGCTTAGTAAATAGGGTTTGACCTAGACAAAAAAGACAAAACTATAAAATTTTCCTTCATGGTGTTACTATGCAGTCACTATGACAAGAGTAACAAAATTAACCTACCTAACATAACTTTTGTTTCCCAGGCAATCTTAACTTGACCGTACTCTTAGTCAGTCCAGTAAACCACTAGGGAACATAACAGATTCATTTTATTCCATACACTACCATTTCTGTCTGACAATTATAATATTAGCTAAAGTGTACCAGTTTAAAATGAATATATATTGTATTCATGGGTGCCACATTGGTGTAGCGGATAGTGTTGTCACCTCACAGCAAGAGGCTCCTTGGTCAATCCTTGGCTGGGATGCCTTCTATGTAGAGTAAGCATGTCCTCCCTGTGTTTGCATGGGTTTCTTCCATGTGTACCAGTTTCCTCCCACATTCCAAAGACATGCAGTAGATGGATTGAATACTCTAAACTGGCAATAGGTGAGAAGGTGTGTGCAAGTGTATGGTGTGGAAAAACCACAGTAAGGCTAGCCAACTGGCAGTGTAAACCTTGGATCCAGTGGATTCTCACAGTTGAAGTGTTATCCCATCCCCATGTAGAAAAATGGGAAAAATGGGGATGCGGAAGGATGGACAGATATATTGTGTTCCTCTTCATTACATTGCTGCATATATATACTACATATTCCACATGTGTGCATACCTTCAGGCAGTCCAGTCCAGAACTCTTCAGGAGGCAATGATATAATTGAGTACTTTACTAGCTCTTAGTTATTAAGTAGGGGTGACTCTATGGCTAAAAACACAGAAAGGAAATTATGTGGATTAAACAAGGAATAGGTAACAGTATCTGTATTATATGTTTTAAAATTAATAGGTAATCAATAACATAGCCAAGGTTGATAGATGCAAAGATAATATACAATAAAATAATAATACACAATGGAGCAATTGATTTGAGAAACACTCATTAAATGAAGTGAAATGAGTGGTATTAGAGGCTGTGGAGTTCCTAGAAATTAATTCAGTCCATGTGACAGTAGTGAAATCAGTCCATCTCTACAATGGAATGATTATACATTCACAAAAGCATATCAATTTAACACCTGGCTACAGTTAAGATAATAGATTTAATAGCTAATTGGGAGGACTGTGTTTATTATTTGCTTATGCTTGTAAAATATTAAATACATTAATCTGGGTACATTACTGGAAAGATTTCTGATCATATCCAACGATTTACTAGGATACAGAAATATGGCAGAAGAAAGATTAGAGAATGTAATAGTTTTGGAAAGCATATTTTTGTAATGCACAAACCACTGGAAATAAATACAATGAGGTGACAACCCTCATAAATGATGAAAAATATAAACGTGTAGCAATAGCTGAGTTCTGAAATTCTTTTAATTTGAAATTTCCAGAATTTCAAAAATATGCATGTTTGAGAGCTGAAAGGGTGATGGCATCCTACTACTTGTTCATAAATCAATAACATCTACATTGATTTCCATAAATAAATGCATGGGAAACTTCAACAGTTGATTTATTTGATCATATGAACATAGTTATACTATTATTACCCTACTGAACTCCAAGTATAGAATCCATTGAAACATGAGAAGTTTTAGTTCACTTGGACTGCAGTTTGGAGCATAAATCTCTATTTCCCTTAGAGGAATGTAACTACCCAAATACAGGTGAGAAAATGTATCTTTCAAAATTCAAATCTTTATAAATATTTTACAATATGTTGACATGCAGCAGATGGTTGAAGGCAAAACTAGAACTGATAAATTAGACCTAATTACAACAAATAAGATTGAATTAATCACTAATGTACAAACTTGTATATCTATAGGAAAGTCTGCCTATAATTCAATAAGATTTGAGCTAAAAAGTGTTCAAAAGCCACCAAATTCATCTATATCATACAGTTATGGAAAGGTTTACTACAAGGACATTGAAAAACAGATAAGTAAGATGAACTGGAATGAATTAATAAATTCTACTGTTACTACTTTTAGTCTGTATTGGAGGGTATTCTGTGGAAAGAAATGGAGGTTTCCATTGCTAAGAAAAAGCATATTAATAATAAACACAATTATCAGTGGAGTAAGATGCTTACTAAATTATAAAAAAAGAAAAGGTGATCATTGTGTGTTTTTCAGTGTTAGCAATACAAAGTTAATCAATGCAAACACAATACAGTTACTAAAGAACTATAGCATAACATCAAGATGAAACATCACATCTGATGTTAAATTGAGATCTAACTGGCAAAACAAGAAGGTATATTACAAGCATATAAATTCAACAAGGAAAACTAATAACCCTGCTATTATGGCTTTAAGTATTAATGGGATGTTAATAACAGATCTGATACTGATTGCTACATAATCCAATATCTACTTTACTACTATATAAAATTAATTAAATGCACCTGGAAGTTGGTCTGAATTAAATGTATCTCATGCAAACATGGCTGGTGATAGCCAAGAGTCAGTAGATACCGCTATAATGAGACTAAATAAAAAGACAACAATGGGTCCTTATAAAATTCCATCCATTATGGTAATTAACGTAAGCACTGTATGGGATCTTGATTTCTAAGTATGTTCAACCCACTATTAAAAACAGGCAGTGTTGCATATTTCTGGAAAGGAGCAATTATAATTCTTATGTATAAAAAGGATAAAACAACTGAGGTGACAAACTATAGACCAGCAAGTTTGACACTTTATTCTAGAAAAGTAAATCGAATGCTACTTAAAAGATCTAATGGAAACTAATAAGATGGAGAATAACCAAGTGGAAATTTGCTAGTAAGGTTTCACAAAAGGAAGACAGCAAGATCTACCCAAAAATGTTGTATTAAATTTTATAATCAGATAAAATCAGCCAGAGGAATGATTTAAATTTTGTTAATAACTATGTGGCTGAAATAGCTAAGTGGGCTGATAAATCAGGAATTGAGTATAGTCTGAATATATGTAACACTATGTTCATCAGAAAACAGATGCCTAAATAACCAGTGATATTAGAAGGCTTTCCACTAATGGAACACAATGAGTATATGGATGTGAGTATAATTATAACACCACATTTCCCTTTTTTAAGACATACATATTTTGTGGTATCCAGAACAATGAGATAGGATTTGTATCTCATCATGCTATACATATCTTAAATTGGACCAGCATTCGAATACAATAGTGCTTTTTGCTCTTACTCAGCTGGTATTTAAAAATGATTAGAGTCTGTGCAAAGGAAGTGCACTAAAGATTTGCATCAATTTCAAAGCCTTGACTACAAAGAAAGATGCTGATCTTTAAATTTTTACACAATCCACTACTACCATTTCAGAGGGAAACTTATTCTATCTTACAAACCACTAAGAAATAATAAATTACAAGCTATATTAAATTTAGAGATTGGCAAAACAACTATAACTTACAGTAATTCTAATTGTGTCTTTCAGGTTAAACATTATAGGACTAATCTATGCGGTACATTTATTGCATAAAATATTATAATAGTTGTGATGCTTGTGCACTGGCCCAGTAATCAAGGAGCGTCAGTCCTCACCACTAACACAAGTAAGGGATGTGCACATTGGGGGGGATAACAAGAACACACACAGTAAAGTACAATTTCCCTTAAGAGCACACAGAGATCACAGTCAGTCTGGGGCTGGTTTCTCCATTTCTCTCCAGATCTGCAATAAGACTCCCCACTGGCACAACTATGGAGTTCAGATCTCAGCCAAGTGGTCAAGACAAAACCTCCAGCACATTCTCTGTCCAACCAGTGTTTCATGTCCCTGCCCAAGTAGGTGACACACACACACTTTGAGAGTTGATTTATATACAAACACACAGACACTCCTGGGGAAGGCTATCTCCTCCCTCAGAGTCTGTTTGACTCTCTTAGGCACCCTATAAGGGGCCTGCATAATAGGCTTTTGGGGTCCTGTATCCACCTGGTGCTGCACCCCATGGGTGCATGCTGGTTTCCCAGTGAACATGTCCCCAAACTCCTGTAACACTGCTTGGATTTCTCAAACCTGGGTAGGAAATAGCTGCTGGGACATTGCTACCCCTTCCAATGAGGTGTCAGTCCAAGCCTGACTGAAGAGATCAGTCACCAAATCTCTCTCAGACTCCTCCTGCAATCCACCGCAAATACTCAGCACAAGGGCCTCCCTATCATGGTAAGGTTCATCATGTTAACATGGTACAATTTGTGCCCCTGCTTCCTGCCTAGCAGTTCTACCATGTTGTTAACATCACTGACCTTCCTTACCACCTTGTAGGGCCCCTCCCAAGCTGCCTGCAGCTTGTTGTGTCTGACAGGAATGAGAACCATTACCTGCTTCCCTACAGCATACTCTCTAGCTCGAGCATTCCTGTCATACCAGACCTTTTTTCTGCTTTGGGCTTCTGCCAGGTTCTCCTGGGCCAAGCACATGAGTTCCCTGAGCCTTGTCCTGAGGTTTAGGAAATATGCTACAACAGACTCCTGGTGAGATTCACACTGACCCTCCCACTCATCACAAATTAAGTCTAGAGGCCCCCTCACCCTATGCCCATGGTGAAAAACCTGGGGATTCCTGGGGAACCTCTATGTAAGCAAACAGCAGATGGAGCAAATATTTGTCCCACTCCCTCTTAAACTGGTCTACAAATACCTGTAGTGTGCACTTGAGTATAGAGTTTAAGCTCTCAACAAGACCATTAGTCTGTGGATAGTAGGGGGTGGTCTTTAGGTGCTTCACCCCACAGTACTTCCGCAGACAAGCCAGCAGGTCTGAAGTGAAACTGGCACCCCTGTCAGTCAGTATTTCTTTTGGGAAACTTACCCTGCTAAAAATCTCTAACAAAGCATTTGCCACCTTTTCCGCCTCAATGGAGGACAAAGCCACTGCGTCAGCATATCTTGTAGCATAATCTACTACAACTAGGATATACTTTTTCCCTGTGGAACTTGGAGTACTCAGACGCCCCAAAATATCCATAGCTACCATTTGAAATGGCTCCTCAATCACAGGCAAAGGCATCAAAGGAGCTTTCACCTTATCTCCTGCCTTGCTTACCTTTTGACACTGCTCAGAGGTCTTACAGTACCCTGTTACATGTCTGGAAATCCCACGCCAATTAAAGTTCTTCATAATGCATATCTTTGTACATTTTATGCCCATATGACATGCAAAGCAAATATCATTGGCTATGTCTAGAAGTGCCAGATGGTAGGCTCTAGGTACTACCAGCTGTTGTTTTCTCTCACCCTCTAACCCTCCCTCAGGTGTCCACTCTCGATGCAGTAAACCTTTGTCCCAGTATACAGATTCCTCCTTCCCTTGAGAATCAGGTACTTCACTAGCTACCTGCCTCATGCCATGTAATGTAGGGTCTGACAGCTGAGCCTGTCTCAATTTTCTCTTTGTAACCCTTCCCAGCTCTTCTTCCACAGGAATTCTAGTATCCTCTGACTGCGGTTCCTCATTGTCAGCCTGGGTACTACTACTCACATCTACCCTTGCAGTCATTCTGTCTAAGGAAACATCAGTACCCACAAGCAGCTGTGATTCACCTTCAATCTCACTGCTGCAGGGTATCTCCCTCCATGAAGTAACCACCTCCCCAGTCCTGGCTTCAAGTGTGCAGTCTGTCTGGGTCTCCCCCAGGCTACCAGACCCAGATGCTTGTCTCCAAGCCTGACTGCATGTAACTGAAAAAAACACATGGTGCTGCATCATCAAAATCCTTCCCTACCAGGACATCTACAGGATGGTAGTTTGGTACCCCTGTTGTCTTAAGACAACCTACTGTAGACATTTTGTCTTTCCCACTTACAGTCTCTCCCATCTTTTGTTCCGTACCTTGCCTCCATGGTCACCTATATGTTACATGGCCCCATTGTTTGCATTCAAAACATTTAATCCTAGGTCCTGGATGTGTACCTGGACTAGTTGCTTCCCCTGGTACTGGCAGATTCTGTTGGGGCAGTCTGGGCTGCCCACCATGGGTTCCCTTAGACCCATGAGTTGTACTGGGCATCCATTTCCTGTGTAGTGATGCAGTGCTTGCTAGGTATAGGTCTCCCTTCTTCCCTAACTCATCTGCAGTAGGGCATTGTCTATCAGCAAACCAGATCCTCATGTCCTCAGACAAAGTGCTAAGGGCTTGTTCCTTCACCCAAACGTTTGCCAGCCCATCAAAAGTCGTGACCTGACATCCACTTACCCACCTATGAAAATAAGTGCTCAGTTCAGCAACATATTCAAACACACTTTCATCTGCCTTGTGTCTATGCTCATGAAACATTTTCCTATAAGCTTCCAGTGTTAGCTTAAGAAATTCTAGCAAATAGTCCTTTGAGACATTATAATTTAAAAAGTCAACATCAGATAGTTTGGAAAGAACATTTAGATATTTGGTCAACATCATACTCTTTACATACCCTCACAAACATATGAATGAAACTATCAAAATTATCCCCCTCTGTAAACTGTGGAAATAATTTACTGACCATTGTTGCTTCTGGGGTTTGGTTACTCCCTTCCCCATTACTTCCATGACTCTGGTGAAGAGTTAGCATTTTCTTTTCATGTTGCCTCTGCCTTTCCTTTTCCTCAACTTCTATTTCCAAACGCCTGGCCTCCAACATAAGTCTCTTTAGCTCCAGATGGATTTTTTAAGTCCTCTGTAGAAAGGTTGAGCTGTCCATTCTCTTAGTTTTGTACATCTCCACGGCCAGACTGATTATCCTCCTGGTTGCTATTCTCAGATACAGCTGTAAACAAAGCTGCAATCATGTCTGCCTTAGTCAGGTTTCCATGCACCAGTACTTTAGCCTGGCATATCTCAGCTAATTGGCTTCTTGTCAGCTTGCCATATGCCTCTACAACCATGCTTGCCTGCTCTCCCTGACTAACGTAGCTAACAAAAGAAATAAAACAATTGTGATGTGAACTCTGAATGTTCACTGCATGGCTGATTTAGAGTACAAAAACACCTTCAGTGACCACTGTACACAAGCTAGAGGAATTTACTATCCACAAGCCATACAAGCCAATTAATATGTGGTGTGACTATCTCACCATAATCAAACAATTAATATTTGATGTGGATATCCCACCACTGCTAAACAATTAATATGTGATGTCCATGCACTGGCCCAGTAATCAAGGAGCCTCAATCCTCACCACTAACACCAGTAAGGGACGTGCACATTGGGAGGATAATGAGTACACACACAGTAAAGCACAATTTCCCTTAAGAGCACACAGAGATCACAGTCAGTCTGGGGTGAGTTTCTCTCTTTCTCTCCAGATTCCCAATAAGACTCCCCACTGGCACAGCTATGGGGTTCAGATCTCAGCCAAGTGGTCAAGCCAAACCTCCAGCACCCTCTCTGTCCAACCAGTGCTTCATGTCCCTTCCCAAGTAGGTGACACACACACACTTTCAGATTTGATTTATATACAAACACACAGGCATTCCTGGGGAAGGCTGGCACACATTAACTAGCTATGCCTATTCTGTTCATACTAAAAGGTAATACCAACTGCCACCGACCACTTTTTATCAGTTACTTTGAAGGCCCTTACCAAAGGTTGTCCAACTCTACTGTGCAATGTTACTTTTATCCAATTGGTAATGTGACTAAGGCCAAGACTATTGTAGAGTGGCCTGTACAGTATCACAAAATACATGCAAGTACTCTAAGAGCTTAAATTATCTCCACATAAAACAGCCACAGATAAAAAGTTTAAATATATTTAATAATAAATAATAAAAGCACAAGACAATACTTATTGACTCAACACAGTGACAATAGAGAGTTCACAATTCACAGGAAATACTTTAAAATAACATGGTAGGACAGTCTCACATAAATATAGAAAACATCTACACTAATCTTGCTACATTCCTATCTATCTCTAAGAGGAATACTAAGATCTAAGTCTTTCTTACAGAGCAAGGCAAGTGCTGGTGATTTGTTGTCTGATTCAGAACAAAATACAAAATCCACTCTTTTTCTCTCTCAGATAGTTCTTAATTTAATAATACACATTACTGCTGGGTTAGCTAGATGACATCACTATTTGACACTTGCATATCGTTCCCAGGCTAAACAGATGCCAACAGAATTTAGCATGCCTCCATCAAAAATCCTTATCTCTCAGATGTACAGCTCCTAGGAAATCACAGAGCAATACAAAAACACTTAACATGTGAAATCTAGTAATTATTTCTGTCTTAACACAAATATAAAGGAACTCCTAGCCTAGACATCCTGTCGTCTCTTAGCTTGAGATAAACTGACTTTACAACACATCATAAAAGTCTTTACTTATCAACTTATTTTCTTAGAGTTTTGCAAGTTAACTCTGTATATCCCAATTTCTACATTGAAACATACATTACATAGGCATACAGTTTATACACATTTCTGCTTTCTTCCAGCAGGCTGCACTGTGGTTACAATCTTGAAGCTCAGCACAGCACATAACACAGTTTTCTTGCATTTATAAAATAAGCCTGTGGATCATATTAATATTTACAATGATATATAATTATTTACAAAATTCTATCTAGCTAGGCTGACAGGCTTCACCCTTCACAATTGTATGCAAAAAACCTTCCATTGCACCTATAAAAATCTACATCATTATTTTTTTAATTGCCTTCATAAATGAATGTGACATCAGATAAGTTATTCTACTTTCTAAGAATCAATGCACCTTGATGGCTTTTGGGCCAAAACACTGTAAACAGAACTTATAAACTTATGAACTTGATTAATTAATCATTATCGTCTCTCAGTTTGCTCCTATCCATAACTTTATATTCCAAATTATTGTACAGTATCTTATATCACATTTTCAGATTTTATTTCCTGTTCACTAACACCATATTATAACCTTTATCTGCTTTACCTACTATTGTTATGAGGGGCTTTTAAGTGTATTTTCTGAAATACCCATGCTAAAGAATACCCTTTTTATGGGCAATTTTAACTATTTATCAGTGAACTGGTACACATACACATAGGAAGCTGGGTATGACCAACAATTCATGGACTTAATAAATGAAGAATTAGTTATTTTAATCCCACCAGATGGAGAAATATTCTAGACATTGTCTTTACAAATATAGCCCCCTCATGTATTATGTGTACAGTGCCTGTACCTCTGTTTTAATCTGACCATAAACTAATTATCTTCTCCCTTTATGTCATTCCACCCCAAAGTGAAAAAACCTATTCAAACTCCATTAGGATGATTTAAAATTCACTGCAATATCACCAGCTCTCACACAGACTCAGCAGCGGAATTCTACAACAATGCCTCTCAACTGTCCAGATTTTGAGAACTGTCCAGATTATTGCCTCATAATTTTGATCTGTTCCCCATGATGTTTGTGGATTTCTGGCTAAACATTGCAGATTAATGTCACTAACAAATGACAGGCATTTGAGTTTCAGACTACATATTCTTCAAACAAATGCATGATAATGCAAACCCTGTCATTCTATCAACTTTTGAAGTTAGCAAGAGGAATATTTACAACTTGTCTCTGACTGTAGGCTATCGTTCCTTCATTGTTTTTGGCTTTGTCCATATTTTGTGAGCTAAGAGTTTGACAGGTATGTCTACATCCACTAAGAAAGGTGTTAAGACCTAGTTGTCCCTACTATAACCAAATATATTATGAAATTTGAAAAATCACCACGGTGGTCTAGCAGAATAAACAACCTCCATAGCAAAAGGGAAAAGAAAATGTCTATGTCTAATGTCCTGTAATAAATCTAAAACTGACCACATTAAAGACCCCATCAAAAGGCTCGACAAAGAACTAAAAGTTGCCATTAGGAAGAACAAAGCTAAGCATGAGCTGTAGCCAAGGGCAGTTATAAAGCCTTCTATAATTATGTGAAAAAACTGAGAAACTGTAACCAATAATGCTATGAATTCATCTGAAATGGCATCACCCACTGAGACCCAAAGGACATAGCAAATATTGTTGAAAATAAGTTTATTGCAAATGTTACTTAATCACAAAAATTCTACAAATTTCTGAATCCTTGTTGCCACCTATGACCTTAAAGGATCATGTCTTTAACTGCGTTTTCAAATGCCAAAGGCATAAAGTGGTCCCACCACAGATCCCTGAAACTATAACCCTATCAGACTAACTAGTCAAGTTTGCAAGGCCACAGTGTATCCTAAGTGATTTCATAAACTGCAGTATTAAAAATATCTTACACTTTGACCTCAGCAGTTCATTTTTGTAAAAGAGAAGCTATGGTTGAGATTGGCAAAATGATTAAGGTGCTTACCTTACAAGCACAAGGTGCAGGGTTTGATTCTCACATGGGGTAAGTGGCTAGGCTTAAAATGGCATGAAAGGTAGTTGGTCTAGTGCCAGCCTATGAGCCTGTGTCTTATAAACTTATTGAAACTCCTCAAGAAGGACATAAAGGTTCTGAATAGTGGTCAGCAAAGCCGATCTGGATTTGGCTAAGCCATCTAACACCATCCCCAAATCTGGTATTATAAATAAGCTATGATAATTAAATGTAGATCTATGCAAGTTAAGATGGACAGCAAACTGACTGACAGAAAGAAACATCATAGTTAAAGTAGCAGATGCCACCTCAGAGAGCAGTGCTGTTCTGAAGGGTTTGGTGTTGTGACCCTCTTACTTGGCATTTACTTCACTAACCTGCAAACAATAAATCCAGATATGCGACAAGCAAAGTTTTATGATGACTGTAGTTTGTGTCCTATTATGCAATCATGGCTAGATATGATCACCGAGCTGAAATTAAATGCAAAAAATAGTTGTATTGTTATATCTGGCAAAACAAAACAAACAAAAAAAAAATCTTTTCTAACTTACTCCATTAGTTGCATCACTCTCTAAAATAAGATGGCAATCACATACCTTGGCATATGGGTCAGTAATCTCCTGTATTTTGACCACAATGTTGCATTAGTAGTCAGAAAATCCTTCTATTTAGCATAAGTGGTATGCATGGCTGGCTCACCAATATCTAAAGAAGTTATTATGCTGTTGTATTCTTTCCTAATTAGACCAGTTATTGAGTACTGCCATCTTTTTTGGTCAGGAAACATTGCACAGCTAGAAAGGCCCTAGTATTTCCTATCCAAAACAATTTCTGGTCTAATAGCCCTTAGCTACTGAGTCATGTTTGAAGCCTTATGCCTATGCTTGGTCTTGTGTCTCTTACAGAATCTTACATAGTGATGTATATGTTGCGTTCTGTTCGGTTAAGGCCAGAACCCTCTGTGATCTCTTATATCTCTGTGTGACAAAGATCTCCACTAAAGCTAGAAGTAAGGATATGAATTTCTACCGGCATATAAACAAAACTTGCTGGAAGTACTTGTCACCCCATTTTGCAGTATATCTGATATAAACTGTAATTATATGTTAAATAGAAGGACACACTTGCATCCTTCAAGACTAACCATAATGAGTGGGTGGACATCTGCACTGTCCTCCGGGGCCATAAATGTTTTTCCCTTCTAAAAGCGGGAGGGGGTTACATAACAAAGGAGGGTGTCAGTCTTATGACTTACTTGCCTTGTAACTTCTATAATTCCTATGATCTTATGACTATTTCATGTTTGAAATCTCTAAATCTTTTCAATGCTATCCATTCTCTTTCAGATAAATAAAAACTTTTTCTACTACTGGCTTGTTCAAAAAATGCTTTCTTAATTTCTATTGAATTTCAGTTGGGAAGCAGTGCCTAGCTAACACTGTACAACACCTCACCTTAGTACTGATATGAGAGTGAGTCTAAGTACCATATCCGTAGCACAGTAGTTCATAAACATGTAAAATGCTTTCCAAGTAGCAAACTCTTAAAAGTACTCAAAAGAGGAACTGTCTTGTCTGTAACTCAAAGGACAGAGAAAGACACATTTATGTAAGCAGTAATTTGGCCCACATCATTTTTCTTAAGTTTGATCAGCTGAGGGCATGTTTGTAGTCCCTAAAAATATTTACAAGTAGAATAATGTTTGTATCAACTTACAAGAAGTAAAAAAGCACATATACAAACAGTAATGCCTTGATATAATTGAATTGCTGTGGTTAATTTGTGTCATCCTGACATCTGCTTTGTTTTATTTCTTCTTTATTAGTTTTATAGGTTCATAGGTTGGTACTAGGCTATCGGCCCTAGGGCCTATACAAGCCTAGCCATAACAATTCCCTGGCTATTTCTCTCCACCATATTTAATTCCCTGGACCCCTGTCTAGCAGGGCGACTGACATGATCCCTGGGGTGAATTTCCTATCTCCCATTCAATTGTCAAGGTTCCTTTTGAAGAGGGCCAAAGAGGCGCTCTGCTTGACATGCATGGACAGTCTATTCCAGAGTCTGGGGAATCTCTGGGTCAGGAACCTATACCTCCAGCATGTTTTGTTCATTGTGATGACAATATTTAGATCCCTGGAGCATGTGGCTTTGAGGGATTGGGATTTTTTTAAGTGTAGCATGCCCAACAGCTCTGGGTTTGACATAGCCTTGTATGTTAAGCAGAGATCGCCTCTGAGAAGACGATATGCACCAGAGTATAGCTGGAGTTTTTTTAAGATGGTCAGCATAGGGCATCTGCTTTAGGCCTGTGATTCTTTTAGTGAGGCATTTCTGCGGCCTTTCCAGTTGTTGAAGATGTCTTGAGAGGTACATACCAAATGGGGGGTTGTATTCTATAATGGATCTAATGAGGGATGAGTACAGTGGGACAATGACCTCCTTTTTTGGATGAAAAGTCCTTAGTGATGAGGTATGCCACATAGAAGGATTTTCTGACTGTTGTGGTGATGTGGTTATTTGAAGTTGAGACCACTGTCCAGCTGGGTCCCTAAGTCTCTTATCACACTTTCGGTGTTTAGTGTACTGTCACCTATGTGGTCATTCATGGGTACATGTTTTTTTTCCCAAAGGGGATAACTATACATTTCTTGGCATTGATCTTGAGCCCATGGCTCTGCACAAAGCATTTGTATCTGTAAAGCCCTTTTGTAAAATATCCACATCATTTGGAGATTCAGTAATGGCTCCCAGTTTGCAGTCATCTACGATCTTTGCTAGCCAGAGTCCCTTAGTGTTGGCCTGTACTTCAGAGAAGTAGATGCCAAACAAGAGCAGTCCCAGGACTGAACCCTGAGGTACTCCACTTGTCACTTGTCTGGAGCTGGATTTGGAGTCGGCTACTTTTACAGTGTGGGTTCTGTCAGTAAGCCAGTTGGCAACCCATCGAGTGATTTAGGGATTAATGCCCAGCTTAGTAAGTTTATCTATGATTCCAGATTGGGGGATGGTGTCAAATGCCTTGGCAAGGTCCAGATAGGCTGTGTGGGCCGCCTTACCCTTGTCCACAGCTCTGGAGACTGATTTGAAGAAGTCAATCAGGTTCAGGAGACAAGATCGGCCCTTCACTAACCCAAACTGGGTGGGGTCCAGTGTTTGAAGGTTGCCAGTGTCTTTGTTTATAAGTTCAATGAAAATATGTTCTGTGGCCTTGCAAATCAGGCTTGTCAGACTGATGAGGTAGTAGTTCCCAGGATCCAAGGTGGATCCCTCATTGCGTAGTGGGATAACTGTAGCTGTGCCCCACTCAGTGGGCATGAAGCCTGAGATGTGGCTATGATTAAACGTAACACTAAGGTGAGGTGCCAGTTCATTTTGTAGTTCATATAGTACACAGCCCAGGATGCTGTCTGGTCTCATAGATGCTGTATTCTTAGCTTTGGAGGGTGCGTTTTTTACCTGTGTGGCCATTATTACCGGAATTTGGCAATCTTTCATTATTGAGATTGACACTTTTGGGGGTGAGAGGGGGTGAAGTTGGCACTGAATCAATCTGCCAGGATATTGGGAATATCCTTGGGATTGATTACGTAGCTTTAGAAATGCATTTGAGTTGTTTGGATATTTTGGGTGTTTGTTGTTCCTTTTCAGTGATTTACAACTTTTGAGTATTTCTGTGTTAAGTAGTTTGTCATTGTTAAATGACACTTCAAGCTGGTGGCAATTTGTTGGATTACCTCTGCTGTGTGGGGGGAGGACACTGTAATGGAATGTGAGGTCTAGATGGCCTGCACTAGTTTTCTCCTGTGTGGTACAGCAGATTTGATGCACAGGCAGCTAGAAGTCTGATTTACCAAACATTCCTTGCCCATTTTTTAAGAATACATTATACCTAGAGGTGTGTGAAAAGAACATGCTATGGCATAGTATGTTGAATTTACTCTGCAGTTCAACACAGGTGATAGTTGATGAGTGCAGCCAGTTGCATGAGGGGGTAACGGAAAGGGATGATATAGCAGTGGTATGTGCATATTATAGAAATGATAAGTGGCAGTCACTTGCTATAGGCATTGCAATATACAGTTATTAGCAATCTTTTCCTGTGTTTTGGGTTGGGAAATGTCTGCCTATCTGTCTAATGTACTGCTGTCTAACATCTCAGTAAAACTTTGCAGTGCTGTGAACAAGAATATTGCATGGGACCCTACACCACATTTCTAACACTTTATCAAATGTGGTCTGCCATTGTTGCATATCAATGGGGTAGCTTTGTGTTTCCTGACTGAAGTGATGGTGGGTCTCATACTTGGCTCACTAAAGTGCATTAATGCCCACTTCTGAGTCACATGTAGCATCCAGCAGACTGAACTGCATTTTGAAATGTATAAATTCATTAATCAATAAGTATTAAATCAAAAGAAAGTAAATAACATCCAACAACACCCCTTTGTTAACCAGGTAGGCCTACTGGACACAACATCTCTTTTCACAGGAGACCCAGAGACAGTGTGTAGTTGAGTGACTTGCTGACATTAGCCAAAGGAGGACTAAAGTAAACAAACCCTGTTCCATAGCACATACATCTTGCAGCCTTTATATCTGCTCCAACTGCCAGAGATTCATAGCAACTATAACTAGTAAAATGCATTTATCCTGCTGATAATGTTTTAAAAATGATTGAATTGCTTAAATGAAGTTGTCTGTGTGCCTCTGAGCAAGTCACTTAACCACATACCACTCCCAGGATGAGTCTGAAAATGGTCCATGAAATTCAGTGTTCTACTCTGGGAATTAAATACAAATAAATAAATGTATAAATAAACAAGGAAAGAAAGAAAAGTAAATAATTATGAGGCAAAACTACCACAAAACAGAAGAGGAATGGCATTCACAGCATTATTCCTCAAAAAATGAAACTGTGCATATGTAATACAAATAAGCTAAGTAGAGCTGGGATGGGGCATGCAATACCATGCATAAAGCACCAGGGATTTTCATACCTAGTTTTGCAGGAAAACTGGTCAGGTATGTCATCATCATGCTACTGTACTCAGGAAATGATAGCCACATCCCAAAAGATGAACAGCAGAGTTACTGGCAGATGGTCACCGCAGTACACAGAAATGGTTGTTACATGTTGGTCTAGATCATCTGCTTCAGTGACCTCAGCAGGAGGTAGGAAAGAAAAGGATGGACAGCAATTAAATGGTGTTTGCTTCAGAGCTTGTAAAAGAGTTTATAATAAACTTTACAAAATGTAAGAGCAGAAAGTGCCATTTTTGATGAAGTATCAGTTTGTGGCTGACTTTGTAATATGAAATACTTTAGCACTTGAATTAACACCTGCAGGCTTGCTGACGGAAAGGTCAGTTTATAGACACACTGAAAGTTTTAATCACTGCAGTCAGGGAACTCTGAGGGGGAAAAAAGTCTTGAATGTCACTGGAAGGACTATCTGTCTTAATTACAAAATAGCAACATTTAACTCCACTGGCCCTGATTATCTAGAGAAAGATGAAAGGATGCCTGTTAGCTAAGAGATGCCCTGTATCCAAATATGAATTGTTAAATACAGCATTCAGGTCTTACTTGCTGTCAGTTAATAACGTGTTTGAATGTTGCTGTCCTTGAATAGATATCCTGACACCCTTATTCTGTCCTAGTTTCTGAAAACTTGTTCTATAGTTACATAGTTCTATTTGCTTTAAGGGCTTAACAAAATGCTTTCTAAGATTAAGATATTCTGGTAGGAGCAAATACTTATTACCTTAAAGTGTCATCTAAAATCTCCTAATTATAAGTTCCTGGCAATAAGTGGATTACTATTATTAACTTTATTATAAGTAGTTCAGCAAGTACCACACTGGTCATTAATGCCGGGAAGATCAGAAGAGTTTTGAGTACTAATCCCCTACTAGGTGCATTGATTATTATTTCAGTCATGATACCTTGGCATGATATGAGAAGTTTGTCACAGTCTGCAAGTCATTCATTGTCTTTGGCTAAGGACTTAATCTGAGATCTCGGATGTCTGTGCTGATGTTAGTGAGAACAAATAATGACAAGATGATGATGAACGATTGAGGAGTTTTCATCAGTATTTTGATCATTCTTATTAGTCTGTTAAATAAAAGTGCCATTCTTCTCCAAAATAAAATGTGCAATGATAAAGTAAAGCAAACAAGAAGTAAACTTGTAATTACACATCTACCACTATATTTGAACCTCAGTGCAGCAGATCATTAAAAGAACTACTGCATGTTTATAATTTATAGACAAGGAGATGGGTAGAAGTTGAAATCTAAACACAGAAGAAAACTAATAACCTCATATTTAGTCTTTAACAGGCAGAGTAGTCACATTATTATGTAACACTTCAGATCAGATTCACTTAGCATTAAAAGCACACTGGAAGTATGCAGTCATTTAAAGATTTGAATTATATAAATAATGCAGAACTACTGATTTCTGTCTTACTTTTTTTATTTTATTTGTTTTACTTTTATTTTCAAATATTCCTGATAGCTATAAACATTCATGACATTCTATGCATCATATAGCAACTATATGTTGAATTTGAAAATACAAGATGTGCATCTGTGCATCCATGTATATATACGGATAGTCGCATACATATTTATATGCCAGCAGAAGTGATGGAAGTGATGGAATAATCACTGAATTTGGATTTGGTTTCCCCTTGTATTTGCCATCTCCTTCTTCCTTGTATGATTTTAAGTTTTGCAGTATTCAATTACTTCTTCCCATTGCCTTTTCATATTTCCCTTCCCTCCTTTACCCATTCTAGTCAGTTTCTGCCATCTTCTCCCAATGTCTAGGGACCAGTTGTGTAATTCTTGCTACCATATTGTTTTTGTTCCCTTCCAGTTTCGAATGATGATGGTTTTAATTTCAGTATTCACATTTTGATAATGTTGATTTCTCACTTTTCCAGATGCTGTCCTTTTTATTTATGTCCTGTGTAAAGAATTCCCAAGTATATTCTGCTTCTTTTTGAAATATCATTTCCAAATCATCTGTGCCTGCTTTCAGACTTCTTGTGCCCACATACAATTCAAGAACATACGCATTATTCCCACCCCTACCTCTTGATACTTCCAGCATCTACTTTCCTCCTTTCTACCTTTACCAATTTCAGAGGGGTTAAATACCATCTATGTGGTGTTCTAAGACTTTGATTTCCTGCTTTCTGCATGTGCTTCACTATCTTTACTGTTTTTGCCAGTATTCTGCAACTCAACTCCATCTTTCTTCCCTCCCGTAATTCTTTCTCATTCTCCATTCTTCTACCTTGCCCCTTCTTTTCCCTAATGTTTCATACATCTCTTTGGTCCTTTGCTTCCCTGTCATATTCCATGTCGTCCTCTCTGCAGTCCTTTCTGTTTTTACTCTTCTTTCCTGCCTGTTCCTTTCTTCTGTTTTCCTCTCTGTGTTTTCTTTTTCCAGGTTTCCCTAAGTGCAAAGTAGTTCCACCACTGGGCCTCTGATATCCTGTATTTTTGTTTTCACTCTTCCATTATTTTAAATCTTTCCTTGCATCCATTTCTCTCTATACTGAATCTTTGACTTGAGTTATTTCACTTCACCTCCAGATTTCTTATTTTTCTTTCCTATCTCCGTCCCCTCCCTTCTGTTCTCCATTTCTTGCATTCGAGTTCTTTTAGTACTGCAACATCTATGTGGTTTAGTAAACGTTTGCACATCACCCTGTTGCACTCTTTTGTTTATTAACCCCCTTCTCGGTTGTTTTTGTACAGTCAATCATGCTACACATCATTGCATGTGTTGGGATAGTGGGAGCTCCCGGTCCCCCTTTTTCTATGCATTCTTATATTTGCCCTGCTCCTACTGACCAAGCCCTCTGCATCTTTTTGTATTTCCTATATCCTTTTGTACCTATGGTCTTTTTCTATGTTGAGGAGTGGGTGCAGAATCATTGATAGTGTAATCATCCTTGTTGTACTATTTATCCCAATTAATGTATATATCTTCTTCTGTCTCTCTCTGTATTGTATTCCTTACTTTTCTGTAACTTCCTGTAGGTTTTAGTTGATTGCCTTTCTTATGGTATTCCCACCATAGAGCACCAGGTACTTGGAGAATTCCACCTCTTTTTTATCACTTATTTCCCACTTCACTTTTCCTAATCCTACTACCACTATATTTTTTTTGCTGCATCTGAGTACCACCACTACCATAAACTTCTCAAATGTCTCTCTTACAGTTCCTGTTGATAGAGCCACATCCTCTGATATTAGCATGCAGTCATCTGCATGTAACACAAACTGAGATTTTATTTCCTTCTTTTCTATAAGCATTGCTAAATTGTGTCGGACATAACTGCCAGCTCCTCGATCACAAGCATATGCAGGACCAGAAATGGTAGCCCACCTCTGTCTGGTTCTTCTCTCTATGCTTGTCTCCTCAGTTACTCCTGCATTTTAGACAATTTAAGTTTCTGGGTCTTGATGTATGGCCTGTATCCAACTAATGATCTTTTCCCCTACCTCACTTTGCTGCAGTGTCTTCCATATGAATTCCCACCATACTACATCAAAGGTCATTTACAGGTCATGGAGTACAATCCCACATCCAAATTTACCTTTACTGATTCTTTTTCCTCCTGTGCATAAATTCCATCAGGTCTCATTTTTTTTTTTTTGCTTTTTTTCTCTTGCTTAAGACATTTTGCTCTGTTTGTATTATTGCTGACAATACTTCATTCAGTCTCCTGCCAACACTTTTGCCAAAATCTTTACATCTATATTAATGAAAGAGATAAGCCTAAAACTTCCCATATCTGGCTCTTACTCTCTGTCTTTAGGTACCTTGGTCTTACTGGTCCTAATTATACTCTTACAGTTCTGTATTCTCTTGTATTCCTTTTCTAAGACCATCCACATTTCCTCCCCTCCCATTTGTATAACTTTTTGGGAAATCCCTCTGGTTTTCCAGCTTTGTCACCTCTGTGTTCAGCTTGTTTCTTGGCTAATACTTCAGGATGCATCCCTCTACATTCTTTTCTCCAGTTGCATTCTAAGACTCCTGTCCCTTCCTATTGCTGTAACAATCCCTGTAGTACTCCGTACATCTTTCCGTGATTAGCTTATCCTCTTCTAAATACTTTCCATCTCCTTCCCTTATCCTCTGTAAGTCTCTCTATGCCTGCTTCTTCCTGTATTTCTTAGCTGGTTGTTTCCATTTTGCTTCCTCCACTATTCACCAGTAGTCCCATCAGTACCATCATTATATTTCTTGCTCCATAATAATTTTACTCTCCATTTAATTCTTATTGCTTTTTCCCCACTGATCTGTAGTGTTTCCCTTCTACTTTTATTTCTTCCAGCTTCTTCTTTACCACAACTACTTATCTGTCTCTCTCTCCTTGACTGCCCTTCCTTCTTTCCTTCTATTTCCTTCTGTGCTCATTAGTTTCCTCCTAGCAGTGACCTTGATCCTGTCTCACTGATGTTGTATTCATTGCAGTGTTTCTTTGTCCTCTTTCTTTTTAAAGCTATCCCACCTCCGACGCCTTCTCATTATTTTCTGTTCTTATACACTTTTCTTAAGTCTCATTGATGCATGAACTGATATGTTTGTCTCCCCTTATTTGGATCTCTTCCATTATTCCCATTAGGTTTTCCTTCTCTAAGAACCTGTCTAACCTACATGCCTGCACCAAAATGTTTCTTCTGAAAGTGTATTCCCTCTCATATGTATACCTTTCCCTCCATGTATCCAACCATCCACCCTTTTTCATTCCTTGAGCTACTTCTTGTGTCATGTTTTCCTTATATCCTCCTTTGATGCAACCTGCCTTTTTGCTGTTCCTTTGTTACATTGTGGTCCCCCATTATCTTTATTCCATCTGTTCTGGTCTGTGTTATGTTAGTAAAAAAAATTCTTGTAGACTCTTTTTCATTTTATCCAGCATGTACCATCCACCCTCCCCTGCCAGATGATTCACCTAGCTAGCTCCCTTTTTATCACTTTGTTGTTGTCTGAAGCTGTCATTAAAATTCAATTGCTACTCCCCTCTCCCCCTAAGCCCTGCTGTCCATTTCTACATGTGAGTACAATAAACTCTCAGTTAACCGGCACTCACAAGGATTGGTTGTTGCTGGACACCTGTAGTTTCTGGTTACTTGAGAGTTACTATTAAAAATAAGCCTGACTAATACTGTACTCTATACTATACCATACCATAGACACTGTATTGATTTGATTATAATATTGAAATACAGTAATTAAAAGCCTGGGGGGGGGCACAGAAAGTGCAATGGATGAAAATTGAATTGAATTGTTCATACTGTACTGTATTCCTTCGATTTTTTTTTTTTTTTTTTTATGCCGGTCGCTTGAGAGTGCTGGTTGCTTGAGTTCTGGTTAACTGGGTTTACTGTAGTCATAACACATTATCTTCACCCCAGCTCAGATTTTAATCTTGTTCCTTGCATTAGAACAATGCCACCTTCTCCCTTATTAACTTCTGTATTCATCTTCTAAAAGGATTTGATGAATGCTCACTGTTCCGTGTAATTAACTGTTTTTTCCTTGTTGCTTTTGACCTCCCCCTCCCTGTCTTCCTAGCTGCTGCCATCTGACATAATCCTTTATGCAGGCCTAATCTGCAAGCTGAACATTGTGTATTTTTGGCAGCTGCCTACTTTCAGACTTTCCTCCCCATCCGTGCCCTCTAGATTTCTGACCTTTCGTTTTTGCATATGTCCTGCACATGGACCTTTCAGGACTTTCTTTTGTTCCCTTCCAATGTACCTCACACTAATACATAGCATGCCAACCCATTACTTATATGACAACAATTTTATATTACAGCAGTCCCATTCATTGGGCTTCCCATTCCCCAGTTGGTCACCAGTCTGGAGTGCTAGGTTTGGATGTGTAATATTTAATCACTTTTTTTTTTTCTTTGCAGCTGTTTACTATGTTGCATAAACACCACTGTTCCTTTATTTCACATTTGTCTTTGGTTTGTTGTTTCCTTTTCTCTCATTTTTCCTATAAATTTCATGTAATCTCCCCCATTTGTAATATTAACAATGATTACCTATTTTTCTAATGCTTAGTCATTAAACGTATATTTATTGCAGTTTATTGCTCATCAATAAGTAATTATGAAAAATATATATTTTTTACATTGGTGACTTGCTCTTTTGCCCCCTTGTTGCATTGCCCATCATTGCCATGGGAATTAAGTTATTTCATCCCATAGATTGTAAAGTTTTGATGTCACAAATTCCATTCTGAATTGCCTGAACAACCCAAGACACCATTCTCCCAGCTCCTTATACCTCTTCTTCTTTTTCTCTTTTTATGCCAAAATCTCCCTTGGGAGTGGCTTCTTTTTCTTCTGTCCTTTAGATTTATCTCTTCCACTAGTTTCCGTTCCAGCTACTTGTCCCTTTTCTCATCTCTCTGTGCTTGTTTTTGTGATTTGTTTATTTCCTGCTCATCTCTTTTGCTGCTATGCAACTCCTGTGTACTTCCTGGTCATGTCTTCTTCACTGCAGGGGTTTCAGCATCAGATATTACACATCATCTTAGAGTATCTGCATCACCTCTCCTACACTTAGACTTGCTGTCACTCTCTATGTTAGGCAATAATTTCAGATATTTATAACTGTGGTCGTTAAGCTGTCTGTGATACGTTTGCTTAAACTTGTGAATCCCCTCCATATTTTGTAGTCTGAATCATTTCCCTTCTTGATTTCCTCCCAGAATTGTTGGGTATTTTAACCAAGCAGTTGTTCCATTCACACTTATTCATTTAATAATTCCAACATAGCTTGCTTTTCTTCTTTTGTAGAGTGTTTCCTCAATCAGCTTTATGAACATGAATAGCCTCGTAAAAGGATAACTGTAAGTCATTTTATTGTCTTATTGTTTCATTTTTTTTATAACAAAGGGATGGAAACAGGTTAATCATGCCTGGGTCTGCCTTCTGCTGCTGCCTGATTCCCCATTCTGTGTGTATCCTCAGTATTAGTGTTTCTTTATTTCTTTGCATTACAGATCTCTAATGCAATAGCTGCATTACAAATTCCATTGCATTACAAATTCCTCTGTTTCACTGGTGCACACTCTCTCTTGTCTTCCAGTTATCCTGATGTCATTTCTTCTTGAGTGATTTTCGTGTCATCCATTTTTTCAGCTTGCCATTTTATTATATATTTTAGTTCCTGTATTCTATGAATTTGCTTCTGCAGCTCAGCTTTAATTGCTGCTTTATGTTTTGCCAGATCTTGCAACTTCCCCTGTAACCTTTCTAATTCTCTTTGTTATTGTTTTTTTTTTCAAGGAACTCACATCTTGCTCTACTAAGACTTTTCTTTCAAACAAAATGCACAGTTGCTCCTTCTTGTTTACAGCTTTAAAGGGAGACATATGTTCTTCCTTTTGTCCCTGCCTACTCACCTTTCATTTTGGGTTGCTTTTTTCTATCAGAACACTGTTTATATCCAAATTTCTGCAGGCCTAGGCGACCATCTCAGCTGTGCTCTGTAGTGTCCTGGCCAGGTATTAGTTTTTGCCTTCCCACAGAAAACAAATGTTGGCTAAATGGCAGGATCCATGTTAAGCAGCAGAAAAATTAAGTGATGTTAACTACCTGGTTAAACAGACTGTTAGGATATTATCAGAGCAAATGTATTGTATCAAGTTCCTGAAACCATGGAAAGATGCACAAACTTCTGTAGATATTTGGCAATAGAGATTAATACATCTTGGGAAGAAAGAAAACTGACATATATGCCTATTGTTCAAGTAGCTGATAAAATATTTAAGCCACAGAAACAAGTCATTAATGAGTGTATGTTAAGAAACAAAGAAGCATTTTCAGAACTGTCTGCCAGAAGAGATGCAATGCAACATCATATTGAGACTATTCAAGGGGAAAAGGTTAACTTTAAACCTTACAAGATGCCAGAGTAGCAGACAGAAGTAAAACAACAGAAAGTGCAACAATGATTAATATGTCTGTAATGGAAAGTAGTGAATACAATAGCCCCATGGTCTTAGACTCAAATCTGGGCAGAAGAGCCCTATACTGTTAGACTCAAATCAGAATGAAAAAATCTAATTCCGTAATGATTTTAGGAATCTTAATATTTACAATTTGACAGCTACCCAATACCATGGACTGATGACCTACAAGACAGTTTGAGGAAGGCATGAATCTTGAAGACATTGCAACTAGCAAAGGGATGCAGGCAACTCCATTGAATGGATAAAGTAAAAGATGAGACATTCTTTTCAGCACTGGTAGACTTGTTCTAGTATGCTGTCCTTCCTTTTAGGTTATGTAGTGAACATGTTAGCTTTCAGAGATTAGTGAACTGAGACTTAAAACCTCATGTTATATATGATACTGCTTATCTAGATGGTGTAACAATGCACTCAGATGATTAGGACTCTCATCTATCTAAGGTATATCCTGCATTAGACTCTCTTAAACAAGCTGCATTAACTGTCAAAGACTCCAAGAGCACAAGACTGTAAAGTGTCTGGGATAAGCAATCGATAAGAGAATTTTTAGATATCAGGGAGAAAAAATATAGAAGTGTAAGAAACAGGCCCATTCACAAAACCAAGAATCAAGTGAGGGCATGCTTGGGATTAGCTGGATTCAATTAATAATTTGTATCACATTTCACACGAAGAACCCACTCCTTACAAAAATAACAAAAGGGTTAGTGCTCCTTAGGGAAAATAGTACACTAGAGGCAGACATTGATTTTAATCAGCAGAAGAAAATACTATGCTTAAAACTAAGCTTAAGATTTCCAGATTTTAGCAGGCCTTTTGCAGTTTATATTTTATACTGCGACATCAGAGTTGGGTGTGTGGCAGTGTTGCCACAAACCTTTGATGTCGAACAACATCAAATATGTTTTTTGTTTGTTTGTTTTTTGCATTAAAAGCTAAGTAGATGCTGAAACTAAGTATTCTGCTACTCATAATTAATGACTGGTCATCAAGTCAGCACTAGACTCACTACAGAAATACCTTCTAAGCCAAGAACTTATTTGTGTTATTTATCTTAGCCAATCATTATGGCTGAACAGGCAACAGGATGGGAACACAAAACTTTGTAACTGGGCATCTTCCCTATTCCCTTTCAAATTCATGATAAACCCAGACTAAGCTTGACTGATCATATGGCAAAATGCCTGCCTAGAGCTCACAGCCTATCTAGTGGGCTGAAACTAAAGGTTTTAAACTGGGTTGTGCAAGGAAACATTGTGCTGATGGTTTTTGCCAGGATAGCATCTAAATGGATGTTTAAATAGTGACAAAATAATTTCAAACCATGACAAACTTTGCGAATAAATACAATGACTTAAAAAATGAAGGAAGTCAGCATAACTACATCCTGTATTGCTTAGTCAGCTTAATAAGGAGTACCAAAGACATGAAGGACAGAACAGAAGGCTATAACCCAATCAAACCAGATATACTAGCTACTCATTGAAAGGGATTATGATCTGGAATTTCAGTTCTGTCCCAACATCAGCAGTAAGGGGAGAGAGAGAGACAGAGAGAGAGAGAGACAGAGAGAGAGAGAGAGAGAAATAGGGAGTGATTAAAAACTGTGCATGAAAACAACTGCCCTTGCATGTCGGCACCTTAATTCAAAAGTCCATGATCTTCATGCCTCCCTATCCCTATATTCCCCTAATATTGCTGTACTCACCGAAACCTGGCTACAACTGGAAATTAAAAACAACTAAATTCTCCCTCTGGGATATAATATTCATAGATGCAACAGAAAAAGAAAGCAGGGAGGAGAAGTCACCATAATCTATAAGCAGTATTTAGAACTAGTATTTATTATTCTTAACAACCCTGAATTTGGCAATGCAGAGATTCTATTTACCAAACTAGAGATCCACACAAATAAACATCTAATATTAATAGCCATTTATATTCCACCCAGCACAACTGAAGAAATACTTCATTGGACTTTCTCAATATTCCCTTAGGAAGCTATCATTATGGATGACCTCAACATTGATTGCTTTTCTTGTAACTCTGAAGGTCCTACAAGTTTCATCATCCTACATGGCTTTACTCAGTTAATCTAAACAGCAGCTAGAACCAACAAAACCTCCAAAGGGCAATCAACACTGGATTGAATCCTCACAAACAACTTTCTGATCAGGCTGCCTCTCCAATTGCATCAGTGATCGTCACCTTACATACTTGATCAGACATCATCTCAATCCCTCCAGACAAACCTGTTTCCATCTCATTCGTAACAAAAAGAGCTTCATTCCTCAAACATTTTCTTTCACTCTTACAACTCTGTGATTGGACCCCCACTTAAAACTTTTCCCCTCGACACAGCAGTACACTACTTTAACAGCACCTTCCTCAGAATCATAAACAGAATAACCCCCAGTAGAACTGCTAAAATAAAATTCCACTATGTACCATGACTAACAAATGACACTAGAAATGTATTAAAACAAATAGACAATGCTTGGACTCTCTAGCAATCCAACAATAACCAAGCCAACCTACATCAATGCAAATGGCTTTGTAAAAAAGCTAAGTCCCAAGTTAAACTAAATAAAAAAGTACTACTCTAACAATCAGCTACTGTACCACAACAATTCCAGAAAATTCTGGT
The DNA here is from genome assembly GCF_019279795.1 of Protopterus annectens. Lineage (NCBI taxonomy): Eukaryota > Metazoa > Chordata > Ceratodontiformes > Protopteridae > Protopterus > Protopterus annectens. The sequence continues at coordinate 26,679,080 of NC_056734.1, read as the reverse complement.
CCTCTATAAAAAATTTTCTTCAACCCAGTAATACATCCACCCCTACCCCATCAACTACTTCCAGCACTATCAGTATTGCTGCACAATGTAACACTTTCTTTACAAATTCCATTCACTGTTTTAGTAAATCTCAACTCAGTGCTCTTTCAGCTGTCCCAACACCATCCAGTGACACCAGCAACACCTTTTCCTTCAAACCTGTTCAAACTCTTACCATACAAACTTACTCTCCAAACTCAAACCCAAAACTCTTGCAGCAGACAACCTCCCTACAGAATTCCTAAAAATAGCAGCTGATGCTATTGTCTATAACATTATTATACCAATCAACCACTCTATCTCTAAACACTATGTCCTCCAAATTTGGAAAATATCTTAAATTATTCCCCTGCACAAATGGGGTAACTCTATTGAGCTATCTAACTACAGACCTATCATTATCCTACTACCCCTCTCCAAAATTCTAGAAAAATGTATCCACGGGCAGCTTCTAAACTATCTAATATCCAACAACCTCTTATCTAATGCACAATACAGGTTCCGCTCACACCAAAGTACCACAACTGTTCTCCTAAGCTTCACTAATACCATTAACCATCATAGAAATAAGAGGCAGCTAGTCTCTTCCATCTCCTTGGATCTCTACAAGCCTTTGATGCTGTCTCCCACCAAATACTACTTGAAGAACTCTCTATCATAAGATGTAGTCACTCCTCTCACTTGGTTCCACAGATATTAATTTGGCTGACATCAAGCTGTAAAATGGCTACAGGATCTCTCTTTCCTATTGCCTGTCAACATAGGAGTTCCCCAAAGTTTGATCCTAGGTCGCCTACCTTTTACTATTTTTAACAGCCGACTCCACAGATCTACTCCCCTCACTTCCCTTATTCAGTACGCAGATGACCCAACTCTTATCTGTGCTGCACCCTCTCTAAAACAATTTGTTTCCATAACTCAACAGTCCTTCTCAGCAGTTGAATCATGGTTATCTGAATTTCAGCTAATTCTGATGCCATCCAAGACTAAACTGGTGCTCTTTCACCCCAGCAAATCACATGATCTCACAACTCCATTCCAAATACATTCCTCCACAACACCATTATGTCAGCTGTCACCCAAAATAAACTATTAGATGTTGTAATCAACAACAGTTTGATATTTGATTACACATATCACAATTCATCAAGAAGATTAATATTAAACTAGGTTCACTATATAGAATCAAGCCCTACCTTGCTAACAACACAAGACAGGCTATAGCCCAGACACATCAACTTTCCACCCTACTATATGCCTCTCCTATCTTTGAAAACCTAAGCAAAAATAACCTAACCAAGTTGGAAACCTGTTGAAAATCGCAAAAATCGCTACTAACACGCCACATAGGTCCCACCATTGCTCTGCCTTGCACCAGCTAAACTGGCTAGAACTACCCCACTATTTAACTTACACTCTGCTTACTACAGCTCACAGAATAGTATGTCAACCTGATAAAACCCCTGCCCTTCAACAAATGCTCCAACCTCATACTAACACCCACCATTTCTGATCCACCAACAAATTCTTACTACAGGTCTCCAAATCCAGCAATAAATCTGGTGACTCTCTTTACTCTATCTACATCTCTAAAATATGGAATAGCATCCCTCAAGCTATATTAACCACAGTTAACCCATCTCACTATAAAAAAAGTCCTAAAAGATTTCCTCTGCAACAATTGGCTTTTCTCAAGTACCAGTCCTGGCTAAATCCATTTCTTATCTATCAACTCTCATAATCTAATATGTATCACAACTATTTCTAGCTTCTGTTCTTACTAACCCACCACCTTTCCTTCCAACCACATTCTTTATACTATTCTGCAACCCTGCTTTTACTATTTACAGTTTTAAGTATAATACCCATTTGATGAGTATTCACTACAGGTAAAATTAAGTAATCTAGCTAATCTCTGTCACTCATTCTGCATGTAATATTTGCATGTTGATTACCATTCATTGAGGCTGTTATATCTTATGTCTTGTTAAAATTGTTTATCTTTTTTAAAATTTTGTCAAAAACATTGTTAAAAAATAGTGTTTTATTTATTCCTGTGGAGCTTTTCTTCCCAGGCCTCTGATGAAAATGAGCTTTCACCCAGTCAGACTATCTTGGTAAAAAAAATAAACTAAATAAATAAATAAAAGAAATACTGCACTTTTATTTCCGTGAGAAGTGATTGCAGACTCAACTCTTGTGTTATTTGTTGCATTTCTTTTCATGTTTATGAGATAACTGTAACAATATAATACTGTGGTGGACTTTTGTGCTTTTATATTCCACTATACACAGATACAGACACACACATACACAGACTTTATATATGTATATATATATATATATATATATATATATATATACATATATAGATATATATATAGATATATATATGGGTCTAGGACACATGCTCGACTAGCATATGTCCGAATCACAAAACATTGAACACACATACACGAAAGCACTTAACATCAAAAAGTGCTTCTGTGTATGTGTAATTCAAAAAAAAAATCTGCATTTCTGCAGGGGGGCTTTGCCCCCTGCACCCCCCCACTTTATTATTCTCACTCTGAGATCGCACTAAAGTGGGGAAAAGGGAATTTTTCCTTACCCGCACTGTAGTCTGATCTACGAAACAGGCACACATACACGGAAGTGCTTGTTGATGTTAAGCACTTTCATGTATGTGTGTTCAATGTTTTGTGATTTGGACATTTGCTAGCTGAGCATGTGTCCAGATCCCATATATACATATATATATATATATATATATATATATATATATATATATATATATATATAGTCATGCCTACAGCTTTAATAACTAAGTACATGGGAGCAGAAGACTTAACGGGTTTTGGTCTTAGTGTACGCTATATGCATGGAGGAAATCATGCAAGCTACTGTAGTCACATTTATGCTCCAGTATGCATTTTAGTAAATGTTCACTAGACACTGTAAAGGGGTAGTAGTCCACACACACACCAATTATAAAGGCACTGCCCATTCTTCACTGCATTTGTACTGCCACTGATATGCCCACTGGCCAGCCTGCAGCTGATGCCTTACAAACTGTCTGTTGTCTCATGTTTCCTTGGGGACCATGGATATTATTTTACTCCTGTTCATTTGGTTATTGAAGTTGGGGGCATGGCACCACGTTCTTCTCTTTGCCCACAGGAAATTTGCAACAGCCACATTTTTCTGCAGGTGAATGTCACTTTGGCCATGTACCCCCCCCAACCGGATGTACCACAGGGGAATATCTTGCTGCTTAGGTGCCTGAACCCATGCAATATATGCACACATCAAGGATTGCTGGCTGCAATCTGTACTATAATGTGCCTTTGTTATGAAGTGGGCAATATTAAAAGTAATAAAGACATTTTTTATGAGTTTGTAGTGTTAAAAGTAAAGGTAACAGAATAGAGTCAAATAATTTTATCAATGCTTTGTATGTCACATATGAAGTTACTAATGTTCTCCCTTTCTTCAATTACTCCAACCCTTATCTTCTCTCTTTTTTATTTTTTTTTTATTTTTTTCCCCACAGCATAGTGGGGTAGGCCTGTCCCACAGGATCCTCCTACTCCCACTCCACCAGCTACAGCCTGTTGCCCAGCACATCTGATGCATGACCTGATAGCACCCCCACTGCTGGCGCTGTACTACTCGGCCCCTCAGGTAGTTCTGCGCTGGAGGATGGGCCTGTGGCTCCTTCTGGGAGCAGTTGCAGAGATGGTGCCTTTATCACCCAAGAAGAACTGCCAATGATGGTGCTTAGAATTGTGCGCCACACTATGGGTGCACGCCTATGCCAGATGGAGCACCTGCTCTCCATCCTCATTCAAAATACCCTGAAGGAGATGCAGATGTTAGGCACTGCAGCTATGAGGACTCAATTCTCACTGTCACCCAGCTTGACATGCATGGGACCTTGATTTCACCACCCTCTTCCCAACCACGGTGTTCACCCTGCCCTTTTGTTTTTCACCATCCATGTCTTTCTTCTTATACGTTCTGTCTGTCTACCATTGCTTCCTCACATACCCAACTTACCTGACCAGACATACCTACATCCCTTCCAGAGCATTTCTCTCTCTTGCAAAAAAAAGGGGGCACCTGCCCCCCCAAAACAAATGTCCCATACATAGCTTATCACATCACACACATCTTCTTGACACCCTAGATTCGGTCTAATTGTCTATACAACATGATTATGTTGCGGTCACCTTCGCTCTATTGGTGACAGTCCAAATTCAGCTAATATTCTGCATATATTATCGTGTTTTATTGTTAATGAACTACATAGCTGTGGTTCTTTCCTACATCCCTTCTGCACATTCCTGCCCTCCATTCACTGTCTTTTTCTCCTTGCCTGCTCCCCATTTCACACTTTCTTGTCTTCCCCATTTCTTTTCTTTAAAGCATCATTGAGCAATGGTGTGCATCATGCACCAATGCAAAGCAACTGTAAATGGCAGCAGTATAAGTAAATGCATTTAAAAGTATCAGGCACACTTATAGAATTACTACTTACAACCATATTCAAACCCAATTTCAAACCCAGTAACATCTGCCTTCAACAACATTGCATTAATATGTGTTGCCACAGAGTTAGTTATGTAACAGATGTATTTTATACAATCAATACTAAATGTCACAGATTAGCAAGGATTTCCTTTGGTACTTCCTCACTGTGCTTGCCCCCCGTATCTCCAGTGTCAAACCTTCCCCATTCATTTTGTATGAAGCATCATTGTTCAGTCTCTAGTAATGTTTTATAAAGCATTATTGAACAATACCCATTTAGTTTTATAAAACATTAGCATGCAATAGTGCACATCACACACCATCACTAATTAATGCTAATACAAAAGTAGTTTACTGTAATAGCTACAGCTATATTCAGAACTAGTGCCTCCTGGCCCCAAAAAGGAATGCATTACTGCATTAAATGAAATAATACCTACAGCCACAAATTCAGTTAAGTTGTAGGTGCATGCAACAGCAATTAAGTCTGACATTTGCTATTCACTTTCTAAACTACACCTGCTACTCAAATGACTCTGTAGCACCATCTGTTAATGATCCGTTCATTTTTGAATGCAGATAGTACTGGGTTTGAATTCAGTTTTATGTAACTCTTTCAAATATTTTTATGTGTAAATCCAAATTCTGAAGTGTGATAGTTGGTATGGAGTTATTAAAATATACCTTATAATAAACTGACTCTGTGGAAGCATGTGTTCATGCACTTAGTGTAGTAATATGTATGTTTTTGGGCTAGATGGTAGTGGTTTGAAATACAGCTTTATGTAACACTTATAACTGCTTTTTGCCGTAGCAACACATTAGTTCACAATGTGCACCATTGTGCAATTATGCTTTAAAGAAAAGAAATTTGAAAGATAGGACAGTGGTGAAATAGGGAGCAATCAGTGGGAAGAACAAAGTGAAAGGAGGGCAGGAATGTGCAGGGGGGATGTAGGAAAGAGCAATAGGTATCCATTTCTTCAACAGTAAAAAATATTCAGAGGTGCAGAATATTAGCTGAGTGTGCAGTGTCAACCCCATAGAGAGGGGTGACCACAATACAATAATGCTGTATAGTCAATTGGACTGAATCAAGTGATTCAAGATGACACATGTAAAATGGAGAGCAATGTATGGGTTGACATTTTTTGAGGGGACTGGTGCCTTTTTTTTTTAGAGAGAGAGAGAGAGGACTGTTGGTGAAGAGAGGTTGAGTAGGTGAGGAAGCAGTGACAGACAGACAGGACATACAAGACAAGACACAGGGATGGTGAAGGAACACAAGAGGTGGGTGAATCCCATGATAGTGGTGAGGGTGTGAGCATCACCAATCCATGGATGTCAAGCTGGGTGACAGTGAGAACTGAGTCATCACCACTGGACTGTCATCAGTGTCCACTTACTACATTGATAGCTGCAGTGTCTGATGTCTACATCTCCTCATGTTATTCAGTAAGCAGTGTCTCCATCTGGCATAGGCATTCACCAACTGTGTGGTGCACAGTCATATACATCAACGCTGGTAGTTCATTGCAGGTGATAAACTTACCACATCTGCCACTTCTGTTGGAGACCACTGGCCTATCCTGAATGGCAGAATTACCTGAGGGGCCAGGTAGTGGAGGGGCAGCAGAGAGGGTGCTGCCCAGGTGTGTCCCAGATATGTTGGGCCTTGGTGTTGTAGCCAGAGGAATGGGACAGATGAATCCTGTGGGGCAGGCCTACCTGGCTGTATTGTGAGAAAAAAACAAAAAAAGTAGATAAGGGCTGAGGTGAGAGAAAAACAAGGGAGAACATTAGCAACTTCATATGTGACATACAATACATTGATACAATTATTTGACTCTATTCTGTTACCTTTACATTTAAGACTACAAACTCCTAACAAATAACTTTTTTATTGTTAAGACTACCCAGCTCATAGCAGATGCACACTATACTACAGATTGTAGCTAGCAATTCCTAAGTGTGCACGTATTGCACATATGCGTGTTCCAATCATACTGAGTAGAGTTTACAGCAGGCCATTGGTGTCACCGCTTTAGAAGTCTGATGTTACTTTGCAATACTGATGAAAACTTAGCAGTATTGCATATTTGGTATAGTGTGTTTTTTAAATGCACAACCTTTGACGACTCACTATTACTGAACTGTTGTTTTGGCCTACAGCCTAATGCATGCATACTTTCCTGTTACAGTTGAGAGATGCATATGCTATTTGATACAACTGTATAATCCAAAAAGATGTATTTACTTTTAATGCTACAATAACAGTAATGTTTGGATGCATACATACCACATGCTTCTCACATCTGTGCCAAACTGCATGGGTTCACAGATTCAGTTCTCAGTCTGTGATGGCTGTGGAAAAAACAAAACAGAACAGAATATCATTATAAATACCAATCCTAACTATATCCAGCTTTTAACTCCTACAAGTAGTCTGTGTAAGTGATACTTACACATCTGTGGGGTGCCACCAATCCTAAATTTCTCCATCCAATGTTTGAGGGTATCCCTCTTCATTATTCAGAGGTCTCTGTAGTGATTCCTACATCTCTTACCAGTATGGGGGATACCAGTAGCACTGCTCAAAGCCCGGGCAAGACTATTCCATGCCTCTGACTTGTAATCTGAGTTACAATAGTTCTTCTACATAGCCTGAGCCCATGTTCATTCACTAGACATCAAACAACCACTTTGGACTCCTGAACATCCCATCTTCGAGCATGGAATCACAAAACCTCTCCACAAATGCCTGCCATGTCTACCACAGATCAAGGCCAATGTAAAATGATGTTTTCCCACCAATTGCAGGTATCGTGCTTACTGAGAGTGCTCACCTTTTGGTTTTGCAACATTTGAAAATGCTGCACATTGCTTACTATCATGCAAACATGATACTCAAGGGTATACAGTGGCAGGAGCTGTGTTTGCGCAATGGCCAGTAGCATAATTGAATTCATCTAGTTTATGTTTGTGGCTGTCTGGATCTTATCTGCCATCTGGGTGGCCCATTTTGTGGCTGCCTGGATCTTGTCTGCCATCTGAGTGGTCCATTTATGCACTGCCCCTCTATGCACAAACCAGATGAGCATACCCAAACATGTTTGTGCTAAGTGGAGCATCACGCAAACAGTAGCCCACCAAAAAAACCTGAAAAATAGTAGAAATGATGAAAATCAATCTATTGCATACACAGTAGAAAATGTTAGTACACATGAGATATATCTACATAGGTCTGAATTTCAAGTCTCACACCAATGCACCTTCAGAAAACAGGATGGGTGCCTTATCCATCTTTGCCACTAAAACATCTTTGCAGCAGAGAAATTAATTCTTCACACAACCATGTGCAGTTGAATGTATATGGATAGCAAGGCATAAACTGTTATTTGAATATTTAATATATTTGGATGTAGTTCACTTAGTGATCACACAGCCTGATGTGATTATTGCTTGCAAAATATATACTTCTGTCTTACCTTTCTGTGTTTCTTGGTCATTCATTAGTTATCTGAACAGTACTCAGAGACATGCAGTGTGTAAGCTAGTATATATCATTTACCTTAAAGTGTCTGAGGATATTAACTGGAAATACTATGATATGCAGTTGCCACCAAATGATGAGCAGGTTGGATGACACAAATAAGCACAGACTGCTTTTTGGTAGGGGGCCAAAGATGAGTTCCTGTTACAGCACATGCAAGGGTATACTGTTCTTTTGAGGAACGGAGACCAAGCTGAGCTACTATTATGGCACAGAGAAGGATGTGTTGCTCTTGTTTCTCTCCTTGTTTTGCATCCTGTCTGTTTGGTCCTGTGAGGGTTGTGAAGTCAGAAACTGGAATGTGTCTCATTACTTTATAATGTCTCTCTGTAAAGATTCCCAATTACAAAGATATGGTGCTAAATTGAGAATATGCATTGATCATGAGTACTTTGGAGAGGTATGAATGTGTGACTCTTTGATGCCTGAGGCCTACTACTTGCTAATGGATACACACAAGTCAAATAACTCTTTGCTGTCACATGTTACATTAATTTATGTACAAATCTCCCACCTTTTACTTGCTTATTGTACCAAGTGATGAAATACAAGGACATGCCATAATATTATTATACAATACAGTACCTGTTCAGGACTTACCTTGTAAATGAAGGCACAGTGTTAGTTCAGGGATGACTGTTATGCAAACAGTACACAGTCAATACATGAGGAGGTAAAGGCTCAGCCTCTGAGCTGAAGCCAGCAGAGGTTGTGCAGTTCCTGTAGTGTACCCCTGTCCACCTGTAAGCACTCTACAATGTCCATGTCGTGTATGTTGTGATAAGTTAAAGATGGCTTGAAAATTCTTCTCCATCTATGCCTAGGCATGTTAGCAGCAGCAGCAGCATTGCCTGCATCCTCTAGCATATACAAATGGGTTAAAGCAGCAGCTGCTAACATTCCATATGTGCACACTTTCTGTGTCTGTATGCCACAACTTTTGAAATCTGCAGGAAAAACTAGCATGGAGTTTACATGAATGCTTTATAACTTGTTGAATAGCTCCACTGGATTGGTTGAGCTTGGTTGCTTAGCATGCAATTCTGCTGCTTATGTTGTAATTAGCATCTCTGAAACACAGACTATGACAGATGTGATCCATTAATAATCTACTCCATTATTAAAAGGCAAATGTGTAGCTAGCCAAACCGATGGTGAGTACACTTGCTACATGTTTGCAGGACTTCACAGAAGTGTATTTCTTCACAAGACATCTTTACAGAGGAATATTGAACTCCAGCAGGTATGCTCCCATTTTGCCATCTACATAATGTGTATGCTGGAATATATTTATGAATAATGTGAAGCAAAGGCTTTTGCACATTTATCTGTATAAATTAGTTAGAGGTGTACTGATGGCATAGCCTTGTTTGTCAAGCCATTTCAGAGGTACACTTGATTGAAAATACATGAAAATATAATGCCGTGTGATAAATATGTACAAATGTTTCAGGGACAGGTTCTTTGAAAGCACTTTTAGCATTACAACGATGTTTTATTAGCAAAATGGTTTATTTGCCTGTTTGTGTGAGGGGAGAGCAAAGAAGAGTTATTCTTATGTCACAAACTAGAATGGCCTGCTCAATTGTGGGGGGAGGCACAGTTGAGTTACTGCTATGGCACAAACCAGGATCTGTTGCTCTTGTTACTCTCCTTGTTTTGTATCCTGCCTGTTATTAGTATTTCACAGCTGTAGACTGTTTTATGTTTTTTCCAGTGGGTAATACTGACTAACTACCTTTACTGTTTTATCTGGAAACAATTACTTTGTAGTTATGTGATGCTGATGTGTATTATCATTCTGACGTCTTTTAGGACACAAACAATGCCAGTGAGGTGCAGACCCTGATTCAGTGATACGGAGGACATCATTGTTGATGATGTCTGCCAACATGGGACATTTCTGCTGAGAAGGTGTTGGTTCAATATGGCACACAAGGTACAATTATGGCAACAGATTATTGAGAACATCAAATCTGTGGGCAGCCATAACCGAACCTATGAACAGGTGTACCAAAGGGTCATTGACATGATTATCACTGCAGAGAGGTGAACAACTGCAGCTGCCTGAGACCAAGGGGTAAACAGGAGAGGGCCTGCTACAGAACCACCTCTTAGCCCCAATGAAGGGTTCCTGGTGTATGTCCTCCATCATGAGAGCTCACAGCAGAGTGGACCACAATGTCCTTGAATGTGGGTATCACTCCTTCTGAGTCCCAACAGGAGCTTCCAGGTAGGCTTTATTATATGACCAGTTAAATGCTGTTCTCTTTTTTTTTTTGGGGGGGGGCTGAAGAGTGCTACAGTTATAAGCTTAGTTTGGAGTTGTCAGCCACATTCTTGTTGAAAGTAGAGTTAATGCAGATATAAAGGAGCACATGTATTACCCCCTGTCTTACTGTTAAATGTGATGATGTTGCCCTTAGCTCTTGCTTAACATCTTTCAGGACCATCAGGAATCCAGCAAGATATGCCTTCTGCAGATGGTAAGCCAAATAAATTTATGTCAGTACTGCAGATCAATTTAAAGAAATATAATGTATCATTTTAGGACTGTTGTGTGTATTGCTGTGCTAATAGTGGCAGTACTGTTAGTTGTTTAACATATATTGCACCATAGTAGTGCAGGTATTAATATTCCTTTTTATAACAGATGACCATGACAGTGGGAGTGTGAGCCATGTGCCTCCTGATGTCAGTTACTTAGCAGACACTGATGATAATGCTGGCCAAACTGAGGCCTCAGGGGGTGCAGAGGTTGAATCTGACACAGAGGTTGACATCCAGCCACTCACTTCATTTTCACCAGACACAGTCAGTAGGCCTACACCTACCCAGTCCACTGAGTCCACCGATATTGACAGGTGGAGGATGAAGACATTGATCAGGGAAGTGTGGCTACTATGGTTTCAGTGCCTATTGACTCTGGCCATAGCCAAAATATGGGCAAGGTGCCACACAGTATGGTTGATGGGGTACTTGGAAGGGGCCTGCTGTCCCTCCTCCACCTGGTACAGGTGTCTCTTCTCGTGTCACTCAGCATGTTTAGGGTCACCAAGGAGGCACAGGCATGTTCAGAAATGTGCTCCAGACAAATCCTCACAGTTGTAGATGTGGCATAGGCTGACGTGTGACTGCTTCCACTGTGTTGCCAGTGCAATTGATCAGATGAATCACACATTGGAAAAAGCAGTGTCTATGACAGAATGTCTGTTGGGACAGGAACAGCATCCTCATGGGCTTAGGTCAGCCACAGCATCTGCTGATAGCCAATGCGGCTGTGCTCAATCATGGTTCCATAGTGACAGTAGTTCCAGTGCTTCATCGGTGACTGTGAGCCCACACCCGGACATGGCAGGCCATGGGGTCATCGGGCCTGGGCATTCACCATGAAAGGAGCATGTCCAGCAGACATCAGTCATGTTCAGGTCACAGCACTGCGTCTGACCTTGGGCAAGGAGGTGCCATTGCAACTCCTGGCAGAGACAGTTTTCATGGTTGGGGTTGACAACAAGGAACTGATAACTGTATCATGCATGGCTCACTTCTATCCGACATATGAAGACACAGAGTTAGCACTGAGCTTGGCTGTGATCATGCAGACTCTCACACACCACTTTCACATGGAGCACCCCTACAGACACACAAACAACAGATACATTGTTTAGCCTGCCTGCTTCCGTTTCTTACTCCCACACACTGATTGATCTTTTCTGTCAGTCTAGGCCTACTGACCCCGTCCCCCATACAGCAGCCTGTGCAAGTGATGATAACTGTACCATATCCCTGTTTTCTCACTTTTGGCTTTGGGGATACAAAAGCTTTGTGTCTGATGCACAGTGTGCATAGCTACATTGGTGCTTAGTATATCTGTATTTGTGCTGTTGAACTGATAATTATACCTGTCACTTATACTTGACTTGCCAAGTTATATGGTGGATTGCATCATAATTTCACTACTTTATATTGCATTCTCTTGAAAGGGTTTTGAGGTTAGAAACTGCAATATGTCTCATTACTTTCTAACTTTTCTTTATAATGATTTTCCAGTACAAACATATGATACATTGTAAGTCATCTCATCACATTCGGATTTCAGGAATGTATGACAGCACTGTAGTCAAATCTCAGAACAGTAATACAGTACAAAACTCTTTTGCATGTACCTCACCAGAAACATGCAGTAGCTGAACAGACCACAGGGCTTTCTCATCAAGAAAACACAGGGCCTACAAACCATGCAATGATGTGTGTGCATAGATTAAAAGAAATGTCACTGTAATCTGTCTAATATCAGATGAGGTGATGCTTGCCTGGCCTCCAGACCAGTTTCTGATCATATTCTGGTGTGATGACTGCATATGTAATCATCTGATATAGCCGATGACATCAGGATTGTTTGTTGAACATATAGTAATAACAGTGTTCCATATGCTGGTTTAAAATGCTTTCTGTAATGTCAAGTAACAGCTCACATACACACATACAAGCACACACACACACACACACACACACACACACACACACACACACACACACACACACACACACACACACACACACACACACACACACACTTGAATGCAGTGAGAATAGTACCGCTACCTGAGTATATAAACTACAGAACACAGTATTTTATGCAAGCACAATAGCTCAAGTCTGCCATTTACATGGCTGCAGGTCATCTTATAGTGGATGATATCTGCAGGCCATGTAGAAGACAAGAGGTCATGAGGGCTGCATGAAATGGATATGTAGGCTTGTGCAAGTATCAAATGGCAAGCCATGTCATTGGGGAAGTAACTGTAGGATAGCATGTCTACTCTGCTGACTAGAGATATCCACACAGCAAGTTGACTACAGTGAGACCAGAACTCCTACCTATCTAACTGCACAAACTACAGAACACAGTATGCTACACAAGCACTACAGCACAAGTCTGAGTTTACATGGCTGTATGTCAATTTATTGTGAATGACATCAGCAGGCCATGTGAGAGGCAATAAATTGTGAGGGCAGCATGAAATATCAATTCAATATAAAAACACTGGCAAAGAATGCCATTGGAGAAGTAACTGTAAGATAGCAGCAGGTCAACTTATAGTGGATGACATCAGCAGTGCATGTTGGAGAGAAGACGTTGGGAGATCTTCCTGGAATGATTCTATAGGCAGGTGCAAGTATCAAAATACTATCAATTTACAGGATTAAGGCAGTAACTGCAGGATACACACTTGCTCTTCTGGCTAGACACACATGTATACAGTTGACTGCAGTGAGAACAGAACCCCTATCTATTTAAGTACACAGACTACAAAATTCAGTATGTTACACAAGCACCATGTCACAAGTCTGATTTATACAAGACTGCAGGTGAACTTATAGTCGATGACATCAACAGGCCATGTGGGGGGACAACAGGTTGGGAGAACTGCATAGGCACATAGTGTCTTAGTTTCATATGATGCCAGTAGACTAACAGCACTAGGGTGCATAGAAGCTTATCTGTGTAAAAACACAAGTACCCTTCTTGAGCATAACTGGATGTTTAAGTTTATCAGAGTGAGGTTGTGAGCACCACCAACTGGCCCTGTCCATGAGAGAGCATACAACATTATATATTACACTTTGTAGTGTGGTTGATATATATATGGAAAAATATTGAGATCCCAGAGTTGTACTGCTTAGTGGTGGTGGGGGGGGGGCACATATATGTATTTCAAATATATGACATATAGTTAGATTGTGCCCATAGTTTGCAATGTTTCCACATGTAGTTTTATGTCATACAAAGGAAATGAACAAAAAACACCAATAAGACAGCATCATATACACAGTTCCATAGCACAGTGAACAGCAGACATGTGCAATGGTTAACAAAGTGAACACGAGTTACACCAGTTTGCACATAGGTAAGCAGTGTGCAATCATGATCTGGATTGCTAACATCTGACAAGCAAAATGCAACAGTGGCAAGCAAGTGCATGTATAGGCAGTTGTGTATGTGTTTTTCATAAAAGTTAAAGCTATGCCAGTCCAGATAGCAGGAATACATTGCCAGGACTATATTACACAGTATACCCACAGTGATGCATTGGATGATAAATGTGATAATACATAGATTACTCCATCAGTAAAAGTAATATTGTATGGAATATGCTGTATTCAAACCCAGGACCCTGTGTATGGCAGTCTTACACTTACACCTGTTGCTCCAATTATGTTGAGGAAGCAGTTATCTATGTTGCACTTCATTGCTGTAAACTGCAATGTCACAGCAGTAAAACAAATGTTGCATACTCTGTATTAGAATCTAGTACCATCTGTATTCCAGGCCAGGTTTTCACAATGGTGAAGTGCATTCATTGAATGTATCCAGTTTCTATTTTTGGCTGTCTGCTTCCTAGATGGTCCTCCACACTTCACGCAACTCAGATTAACACAACCAAATCTAAAATGTATTTATTCCCCACTTCCACTGTTTGCACTATGTGGTATGTCATGCAAAAAGTGAAATTAAAACTGAGAAAAATAAGAAAAAAAACTTAGTAATGGACACGTAAGTAAATTAAGTGTCTGCTGTCACACGTTAAGGTACTTTCTGTACAAATTCACCACTATTTACTTGATTACTCCACCAAGTTAAGAAATACAAAGATATGCCATAATATTATTAAAGAATACTCCACTCCTTATTGGCTACATACCACCCTAACAGGCCACTAAGATCCAAAAACACAATTATGCTGAAAGTTGAAAAAACTAACCTTGCAGCTGGTCAAATGTGATACTCTTTTACTGTCTCAAAAGTATGGAATGCACTCCCACCTTCTATCAAAACAATCAGTAATCCTGCTCTCTTTAAGAAGTCTCTCAGATCACACCTCTCTTCTCTCTGGCAATGTACTTGTGCCAAAATAGTACCTCCTAACACCTGATCCACTACTATATCCCTCCACAATATCAAAGCTCTCTCTGACTTGATGAATTCAACTGCTTATGCCTACAAAACTCCAAGTAACAATCAAAACTACTACCCTACTTGACTAACATCATCCTCAATAATCAAATTGTAAATAATGTTGATGTTTAATGTTTGTAAATAACTTGTACCATTATGTTAAATATTTATTTCCATGCATTGAGACTGTATATACACTGTATATTATGCTTTTTCTTGTATGCACTATTAATGTTATGTTGAGCTTTTCTCCCCGGGCCTCTACTGAAAAATGGGCTCATCTTGGCCCAGTAGGCTTTCCTGATTAACAAATATAATAAATAAACACATAAATAAATAAATAAATAAATACATTCTAGATTCAGGACTTACCTTGCAAATACAGCAGTTGACACAACTTTATTTCAGGGCTAAAATTCCCTTGTCTCTACTCTCGTGGTATTGAAGTATTCAGGAAAAAACAGAACAGAGGCTACATGGATGCTTGATAGCTTATTGAATAGCTCCACCATACTGAAAATCACCTGCTTATGCTATAATTAGCATGTATGAAAAAACATATGTTGCTTAACAGAATATATTAGCTCTGTTGGTGCTCATTAGTACATGATGTGAACCTCCGCACTGCTGCAGGCACTGATGATTTAATAAGGTAAACACAGATAATATTGTCATTACTTTTCTTCATTCTTGTGATATCTCACAAACATTCAGCTTGAAAAGTGAAGAAAAGGGTGTAGACCCTGTACTCTAGCCCAACACATGCTGCCACAGGAATAATTATGTGACAAGCACAGAGAAACCTGCTATTCATTCCTCCATTTCCCGTGGTTGCTCTAAGTACCACATTATACAAACAATGACAAAAGTTAAAAAAATATTTACTTAAAGCAGACTCAGAAAATACATTTTAATAAACAAAGAGGATGAAACATAACTAGTGAATTGTGCACTGCTTACATGCACTTTCACACTTCATAGACTACATGTACACCTCTGTAAGTGTACTCTGGCACATACCCCTGATGTCATCATTCACTGTTGCCATCCATTCAAAATGAACACTGTGTAACTGCCTACACAAAGTGAATATCCCTACATGGTTACAATATTTGGGGATTCAGCAATTCTAATGAGTTTACCCCCCATTTGCATATTCACAGTGCTGACAGCCCTGAATCTACATGGTTGCTAACCATGTAGGCAGGGAAACTGAAGGGGAGCCCAGTGTTGTAAACACAAGGGAAGGTATTACTTCACTATATGCCTGCACAGAGGAATACAGGTTTTGATATAATTTGACTGTATTCCATCAGATACTTACTGCATATGCTTGCATGACAGTATGAATAGTCTGTTTCATGGGGTTTACACTTTTAGCTGTCTAAATTAGTTATGAGTATATTCTTCATTTTGGGGTGGGGGTTAAAGCTGCATTTATGTCATGGCACTTAAAAAGGAATTGTTCCTATTGTTAATCTAATTTTCAAGCAGCCACCATGTCTAATAATGCCATAATGTGTGTGGGGTTACATGTTATGGTCAGTTCTGTACATATCTAGGGACTTTTACTTGCTCTTATATCCATGTACACTCCTTTCTGTGGTTGTATTCGGAAAAGTTTTAAATACATGGGCAACATGAGCACAGAGTTCACATGGTTGCTTTACAGCTTGTTGAATTGCTCCACCATGTTGGTTTGCTTCATTAGCATACAATTCAGCTATAATTTGCATGCCATGGAAATTGCCATGTTTGGGCATGAGTGCATATCACTACATGGAGTTTACTGAATCTAAAAATATTCTCAACCATGTGCGCATCACACCGCTACACACATATGGTCAAAAATGACTGTGGAGAATTTGTTGAATCCCCCCCCCAGAATTTATACATGACCACATACATCTATCAGTTTACCTTCATTTTAATGAATTACTGAACATTGTTTAAGAAAAAAAACCTGTGTAACTGCCACATTTCAAAATAACAGATGGTATTAATGTTAAATTGAATGAACCACAATGGTTGACATTTGATGGTTTTTTTTTTCATATTATTGTAAAATGCTCACACTGCCAAAACCACCAGTTGTGCAATTATAAATACAGCAGTAGATGCACTAATTATGTTCTATGTTCATTCAAACAAAACTAAAGCATTACATACATACATTGTAAGTAAAAGAAGGATGGAGATAGTGATTCCTAACACCCACGCATTAACAGTTAGAATGCACAATGTTGAGCAACACACACTCAATAAAACCACATGAAGTTAACTGTTCTCATCTTGATAACAGGCATTCAAACAAAGCTTCTTTGCCCAGTAAACATTTTCTCTTAAGAGATGGATGTAAACTACAGAGTAGTCTACTATTTAAAGCCTCTACATGAGTCTGCTCTCCCTGTGCCACATGTAAAACATCTAGCATGTACAACTTCTGTTTACCTAATAAACCCACAAACTTCTTTGCCATCCTTCTACTTCATTTTAAGTGCAAGTATCCCATTTATTCAAGAATTTATATCAAACAGAGGATAAATCCTTTCAGATATAGTATTGCGTACCACTACATGGAGTTTACTGAATCTAAAAATATTCCCGACCATATGCGCATCACACTGCAACACACATGGTCAAAAATGACTGTGTAGACTTTATTGAATCTCCCCAGAATTTATACATGACCACACACACATACATCTATCAGTTTACTTTCATTTTATATGCTTTTATATATTTTCATTTAATTCATTGCATCACAGGAATGGGACTAAGGGTTTTTATCAAGTCAGGTACTTAACTATTTATTTAATTGGTTACCTGGGGGGTGGGGGGATTGGGGAAAGGTATTTAAAGTATGTATTGTAATTTGAATGTTCATCCGATAAAGTCTCTTTTCATGGGACGAAAGCGCTTATCATTGGTGGACTTTTTATTTTAATAAAGTGTCAGTTTACACCTTCCTTTGTGCTGAATCAAGCAATTTTATTTTGCTATAGTATTACATATTCCATACCATCTTGGTCTACCCTGTATATAATTTTCTTTAACAAAGAGATAATGGCTTTCTGGTTTCTGGCATATCCTCTTCAATATCTGCAAAGTTGATGAAGCACAATCAAGGGAAAGAAACGCTAACAAGATAATTTGCTTACATATCATAGTGAACTGGGTATTGCTACCAAACTCTGCTGCCAAATGCAATTTTTGTACTTGTCATCACACAATCTGACAGAGATGAAACCAATATCATTTTGCCTGACTGTTAGGTAGATTCCTTTTAATGCTATTAATTGCCCCTTTCTCACAGTCACTTAAAATGAATATATGGTCTTAATCATAAACTGTGCCATGCACATAACTGCAGCACATGATTCCAAAATATATTATAACTTTCCTTGATGTTTGACTTCAAAATAGCATAAACAACAAGGATAATCTTTTTTATTGAAACTACTTTGCAAACTGCAGTGTGTTGTGTATACTTGCTTACATTCCCTTGTACTGATTGAAAAAGTTCCATCTACAAGTATAAACTCTACAGAGCACAATATACATACATTTCCTTCAGTTGTTATAATTACAGTATTAGGGCATGATTCATTCACTGCAGTATGTAAAGTTATGAATTGTCCATTTTTAATAGAAAGCAAATCACCTTTCAAATTTCTGAAATTCTGAATGTCAGGAAATATGTGCTATCTATTTTTATTTCTAATCCTAGTCACTGTCAGCATAGGTGCTGAAAAGTTTGGTAAATGATTGACAACACGTGTAGATGTACTTGCTAACCCTTTAGACACAGTTTTACAAGGATCTTAAGTGGAATTTTCATCACATCATTTAATATTTTTTTGCGCTTTACAAACATCAACTTTAACTGGATTTGTTGCATGAAAATGAGGTGAAATCTTTTCTAAATGTTCACCTTAAACCACTGGTGCATTTATACATTTGCCTTTACACTTGTCTTTTCCTTTCCTCACACAGCACTAGTAATTTCTACTGTCCTCACATTTCTCCAAATGATACAGATAACCATCAATACTTTTTTACCTTTTTGGGAAGCAGCTGCCTTATATACACTCCCAATACTGCCAAGTATGAAATCTGTGCATTCTGAGTGCATTGCAGGCTTTTTAATAACAGTCCCCAGTGCAGTACTGCATAGCATGAGTAAAGGAAACTGATATACAAAATTATTATTATTACAGAGTTATTCTCAGTCTTTAATGTTTTCAATCATTTCAGATTAAGTTTCTTAAAATCAACATTTCCATATTTACTCCTGGTATTTTATCATGTTACCTTTGTTACCCTTTAATTTTGCATCTTTTACTCATGCTCAAATTATTCCATCCATTCCATTACAATACTTCAGGTACATGCATGCAATTCCTATTTGATGTTCTGCAAGTCTGCCATATGACAGTAAACCTATCTATCGATATATATTCATATATCTCTATCTAGCTATAGCTATATATATATATATATATATATATATATATATATATATATATATATTTATATATAGATAGATATATACAGATATACATATACATGCACAAACACACACACACACACACACATATATATATATATATATATATATATATATATATATATATATATCTACTTCAGTAGACCAAAAGTTCACTTACCCAACTTTCAGATAGCCGAGATGAAAAGGCCAACAACCACAGAACACCAACATCCCAGAACACTGACTTCCAACTCCAGATAAATAACTGCTTGGCCATCCTGAAAAAAAGTAGTAAAAGTGAAGGAAAGTAAACCCACACATGTGGGGGGGGGGCTTCATCCCCCACACTCCCCTAACTAAATATACCAACTCCGAGATCACACTATGACGGGGATAAAGGGCAAAGTTCAACAGGGTGGCCAAGCAATTACTTACCTAGAGTGGGAAGTTGGTGTTCCAGAATGTCAGTGTTCTGTTGTTGTCGATGTTCTGTGTGTTTGTGTGTGTGTGTATGTTTTTGTGTGTGTGTGTGTGTGTGTGTGTGTGTGTGTGTGTGTGTGTGTGTGTGTGTGTGTTTATGCATCAAGATTTGGTATGTTATTGTTATCACCTCTGATGCTGAGTAGGTCAGCCTTGAAATGGTCAGGACTGGAATTTCTGCAAGCCTTTTTGTAATGCTGGCATGTAAAGAAAGTATTTTTTGCCTAAAACTAACTAAAACTAAATGTATTCTTATGAGCAGCAAGTACTTCAGAGAGTATGTGCAATTCATTGAATGAAAGTTATAGGTCATCATTGGTGAAGCAAGTTGGGCTGTCAGTTATATCATCCTAAGCTGGTACAAAATGAATAACACTAGAATGATATAAGATACTTAGTCAACTGTTTAATCCAGTTTATATTTTATTTATTTATGTTCTGTTGGAGGGACAGGTTCATAACACAGAGGCACTGTAATTATAACAACTGGGGGGAATCTACATAAATTGTGCTCTACAGAGTTTATTTGATATGGACTTGTAAGGGATTGTCTTTATGAACTGTTAATGTTTATATAGACACTAATTTATATGTTTTTTGCAAGATGAAAATCATGTTATAAAAACTGTATTTAGAGTTCTAAAAAATGCACAAGAACCAAGAACAGCCCCATTTCAGACCAAAAGTTTGTACCCCAGATGCAGTGACAGAAACAATTTCTGTACTTTTGGATATGATTTGCAATCATTCAATCCAAAAACTGGATTCATATTTAAAAGACTCTTGTGATTTTTTCAAGTAAATTGAAAAAACTATGGATTCAGTAGAAATGAAGATATTATGTTGGCAATAAATATATCTTCATTATTTACTAGCATTTCTCAGGATGAAGGTACTGAATGTGTTGAGTGTTATTTGCATTCTTATACTGATATTTCTTATGGCAATATTCATTTATACTGCTTGTTATTGGACCTTTTATTATAAAGTATTTTTGTGTTTAACAAATAGTATTTTAGACAGCTCAGAAGGGTAGCTTTGGGATCTTCTTTTACAGCTGCATTTGCAAACCTGGTGTTGGGATGGTGAGAAAGAGTAATTTTTTTTTCTAAGAACAAAATGTTTCCTTGTATTTTATTTGATAAGAGTTTTATGGATGATCTTTTTATTATATTTAAAATGGGAGTAGGTGAAGCATGTAAACTACTAGGTGAAATTAGTGTTGTATTTACTCAAGTGAGATTCAAGTATAGAAACTAATTTTTTAGGTGTTATGGCATACATGGACCTCCTGAACAAAACATTTAGAAGTTGTATTGATAAGAATGATGCATATACTAACAATTACCTTCATTATACTAGTAGACAGCCTATTCATATCAACAGGAATATCTTTAGGGATCATTTTATTCATTCCTGTAGGATATGTTCGGAAGACCCAGTGCTTTTAAAGAGGTTGATTTTATTGCTAAGTTGTTTCTAGAAAGAGGTTTTAAATATAGTTAATTGGTTAATTCCGCCACTGAAATATTATCCAAGATAAAATTTCAGTGATATCATCCACCAATTTAAAAAAATGGTCTTAATATAACTAATACTAAGAATATATTTTTATTTTATTTATTTATTTTACATTTGTTTACCGGTTGAGTCTGACTGGGTATAAATCCCATTTTCAGTGGAGGCCCAGGGAGAAAAGCTCCACAGAGATGAAGTCAGTAAATACAATTCACAAAGCTCCACAAAGAATAATGCAGTAAATACAATTCACAAATTAATAGAGTACAGTATATATTCTGGAAGGAAGATAAAGAAGGGAGCATAAAAAATAAACATTGAGTTACAGTAAACAATATGGTTGTTGTAACAACTGTACAGTCATATGGTTATATTCAACAGTTGTTAATGCAGTAATCCAACATTATGGATAAGAACATAGATAATAGTTATTGTAAGATGTCTTAGAGGATAGAAATTCAGTATTAACCTGTTAAGTGAGCCTAACCAGGGTTGGAATAGTTACATGCCCAAGAACTTTTTAAATGGGACCAGAGGAGTTTTCTGAAAATATTTTTGTTTTCCGTGGACCTTGTATCTACAGGGATGGAATTCCATATCTTTGCAACAGAAGTGGAATATAGGGAGTCCCCAGAGTTATTGTTGTTTTTGGCTATGTCAGCCAGGGCTTTGCTGGTTGATTTTAAAAGGCATTTGTTAGAGTAGATGTCAGAAAAATATGTATTAATGTGTGTATTAGTAATATGCTTAGTGCATTTAGAGCTTGAAAAGGGTTAACACATTTATTCTATTTCATACTGCATAAATCTGTACAAACTGCAGATGCTTTCTGACCTTGTATTGTCAGCTAAAATCTTTGCTTATGCTTGGAAACTTACTGAGAAGCAGATGATTTCTGCTTGTGTTAGGAAAATAATGAATAGAACAATACTACTTGTATAAACCTTATGAGGCTTAGACAAGAAGCTCCGCTTGTGCTGTGAGAAAATACACAGCTGTAGAAGCTATAGATAATTAGAACAAAGACTGCTTGAAAATATGAACTGTAATCAGCATTTGCTTATGCCTGAGTTAGAAAGTACCTTGAAATGTAACACATGCATTAGAACTATACAATAGTAGCTTGTAACGGGCTGGTGCCCACCAAGGCCAGGTTGTTTTTCTCAAAATGTTTCTCACAAATCCAGTCATGTCAGCAGAAAATCTGAGTAACATCTGCTGTAGAACAATACTGAAAGTTGTGTTTGATTACGTCAGCCATAGAAGGCCATGTCTTGTAAAACAGTATAACAATAGCATACTTCCTGTTAGTAGTTAGGCAAAATCTTGTATTTGAATGTTTTTGTCTCCTTGCTGCAAGTTATTAAATGTGCCTTAACTGAACCTTACGTGTATTGGTCTTTGAAGTTTTTTTATTTGACAGATTGGTCCTTCGGACCAGAAACCCTCACTTCGCCTCGGATCAGACAGGCCAGGTGGCTTGAAATTGTACGGGGAAGAAACCACATCAGTTCTTCTTATTTAAAAAGCCCTCCGACTGAATTGTTGTACAAAAGAGGCCAGACACTTTCTGATCTGCGACTGAAGGATGGGTTTACATGAACCAGGTGATCAATCACAAAGGCTCAGGTAAGGTGAATCTACCTTTTTTTTTCTGTTTTAGATCAGGGACTAGATTTGTATTGTTTTGTTGAGACTTTGTTTATACAATTCAGGGACAAAAAGATTACTGTCTTGTCATAGATCAGGGAAACAGAGCAGGTAGGCAGTCATTCTAAAGAGACTATAACAAAATCCGTGGTAACACGTTAAAAAATAAGGAGTTACGTAACGATTAAAAGGGTAAAATAAAAATGGGTAATAATTGCACAAAAAGACCCCAAAGTCCGCCGTTAACCGAAGACGCGAAATACATGCAGTCACAGCGTGCTGATAATATTAAATACTACTCAAAATGGGTTAATAAGTATGAATTTGTTGGTAAATTAGAAAAATCTTCACTTATCAAACTTGTCAAACAGCTTAAAACCGATCCTAAAGGTCGGGTAAAAAAGCAACGTCAATTAGGAATTCCTCAGGCACACAGGTGGATTGAGGAAGTGAACCGAAGGGAACAAAAGAATAATAATTCAAAAGCAATGTTTTTAGATAAGGAGGATAATAACTTAGTAATAGCATCGGCCCCTCCGCCTCCCTTACCAGAATATGAGGTGAGTGAACAAGTTAGTCCACCCCTGCGATATCCTGCTGTCACTGTAAATAGAGACACTACTAAAGCAAAACCGTTTATTAGAGATCCCGTCGAGACCAGGTCTCGAACACGGGCAGGAAACTCAAAAGGGGACATTGAGTTATATCAAATGGATAGAAATTCACGATCTATGAGTGAAGAAGAAATATGCCCACTTATAGAAGTGCCTAATCCTCAGGCAGGACAAGAAGGTCAGGCCCCAACTATTCTAATGTATAGATCCTGGACTCTGGAGGACATCCGGAAGGCCACTGAAGGAATTCCCTATCCAAAAGTTAATTTTAGAAAGTTTTTGGAAGATTTGCAAGGAGTGAGGCTAAGTTATAATTTAAATGGAGAAGAGGTAGAAAAAGTAGTCAGACAAATTGTGGGACCAGATTGGCACATGATTAGTGGTGACTGGAATCTCCGTGACGCTGCACTTAGGCCCCTCCCACATAGCAGCGCAGAGCTAGACAACAGAGTGAAAGGTCTTACAGACCGAATCTCTGAGAAATGGAAGCCTAGGGCAGACTGGACTTGCATTAATCAATGCATCCAACAAGAAGGTGAAACTGTTGACAGATATTATGCCAGACTGTTAGAATGTTTTAATAACCATTGTGGAATGCAGGTTCCTGAAGATCAGACACAAGATTCCCCATATGAGCAGCAGTTAAAGAATGCATTTTTGAAAGGCAGTATTGCACCCATAAGCAGTTTTATTACAAAGCACATGGTAGATCATCATACAAATAGATTACAGTCATTACTTGAATATGCTAGGCATGCCAAAAGGCATTTTAATAGCAAAAAGAAAAAGAAAGCCCAAGTATTTTCTGTAGAAGATGGAGCAGAAGTTTATGTAGTACAGTCCCAGAAAAAGGGCAAGAGAAATGCCCAGGGAAACAAACAATCTGATCAGCGATCAGAGGACTTTGAAGGGCGAAAGAAAAGGGGTGAATGTTTTAAATGTGGTAAAAAGGGACACTTGGCAAGGGATTGCAAGAAAAACAAGAAGGCAACCACGGAAGACAAGGAGGGTGAGGACTGACTATATGATAGTCAGGAATCACTAGAAGGGGATAGCAGAGATATAACAAATGAGAATGTGATAGAGGGAGTAGAGAATGTGACAGAAGAAATAGAGGAAGTGCAGGAAGTCACGGATAGTGAAGAAAATGAAATATTGGATTTAGCTTTATTGAGCTTAGAGCTCTATTTAGCAGACACGAAACCAGAAGTTACACTCCTGGTAGAAGGGAGGGAAGTCAGATACTTGTGTGACTCAGGGGCATCAATGACCCTGATAAATCCCTCCAAACTGCCAGAGAACTCAGAGTCACCTGATTACATACTAGGGAAAGCAGCTAATGGACAGCTGTATCGGGAGCCCCTCTCCCATAATATTGCAATAACTGATCCTGTTTCAGGATTGACCCAGAAAAGCAAAATTGTTGTTTCTGCAAAATGCCCAGTAAATCTCTTGGGCAGAGACCTTATGCAGCTATTTAGTATAGCAGTAGTTCCGACTATGCAGGGTATGGAAGCCCAGTGACAAAGTGATACCTTTGCAGTGCAATCGGAGGGTGAAATGTTTTATTGGTATAGCCAGGACTTGGTTACGACTGGTCCAGGGGCAGTGACCGAAGAATTGATGAACATAGCCATCAGCAAGTTCCCCTCCCTTGACATTGATAAACAGCATTTGTTGCACTGTTCTTTGTATTATTGTAACACACCAGGACCTGATAAGGAATATGAGCAAGAATTGTTTAGAAATTGTGCAAACCGATTGATATTACGTAATCTGTACTGGGACACAGAAGGGAACAGTGTAGCCAGCTGTTCATTGCCCCAGGAGTTCTTTGCACTCTATAAATCTAATCGATTAACACATGTTAGCTTAACTAAGGACAAGAATGTAAAATGGGTAGACCTAGGAGAAAAGGTTACGAGGTGGGAAAAGCAGACAGAGTTAAAACTCAGAACAGGAAATACAAATGCAAAAGTTAAATTGGATAACTCAGACCCACCCAGCTGTACACTTGCAGTCTAGCAAGGACAGCTGATTGGCACTCCTATTGAAGGAAAAAAAAAAGCCTTACAGAATATACCAGAAACTCTCTGGTCAACAGGAAAATCAGCTGTAGGACTTATTCGTACAGCAGGACCAGTTACTATTACACCAACGTCAGCATTTAGACCACAGAAAAGACAGTATCCCTTAAGAAAAGATGCAGAGGTAGGAATCAAACCTATTATAGCAGCTTTACTTAAGGAAGGGGTGCTGGTGGAATCTCTTGATTCACCATGTAACACGCCTTTATTTCCTGTTAAGAAAGTGAATGGAGAGTGGCATATGGTCCAAGATTTACAAGCTGTAAATGATGCAGTAATACCAAGGGCACCTACGGTGCCAGACCTGCACACCCTGTTGAATGATTTAAAAGCTCAACAGAAATATTTTTCTGTGGTAGATATCAGCAATGCGTTCTTCTCGATACCGATACACCCTGACAGACAGTATTGGTTTGCATTCACATTTCAGGGGACAAGGTATACATATACGCGACTACCACAGGGATATTGTGAAAGTCCGACAATATTCTCACAAGAAATGGCAAGTAACTTAGCGGGATTTACCCC
Organism: Protopterus annectens; assembly: GCF_019279795.1. NCBI lineage: Eukaryota > Metazoa > Chordata > Ceratodontiformes > Protopteridae > Protopterus > Protopterus annectens. Next base: position 26,652,625 of record NC_056734.1, on the reverse strand, counting down.
ACCAAGAGGTAGTCAGATTTTGCTTTATGTTAATGATATCCTGCTGGCAGCCCCCACCCAGCAAGATTGTAAAGAAGATACCATAGCGCTATTACAATTTTTAGCCACTGAAGGACATAAAGTAAACAAAAATAAACTGCAGCTTTGGAAAAAACAAGTTAAATACCTAGGATATGTAATATCCAAGGAGGGTAGGACATTAGATGAGGACAGAAAAGTAGCGATTTTGCAAGCACCAAAACCCACTACCAAGAAGGAAATGATGTCCTTCCTGGGTACGACTAATTTTTGTTGGAGCTGGATTCCAAACTATGCCTTTAATTTTCACCGCTGACTAACCTGATTTATGAAAAGCCTATGGCAGCACAGGATTTGTTACAATGGACACCAGAAGCAGAATCTGCTTTCTGTAAACTGAAACAGTTAATAGCATCCTCATTAGTTTTGGGATTACCAAACTATCATAAACGTTTTTTCCAAACTGTAGATTGCAAGCAAAGTTATATGACATCAGTGTTAACATAGCAGCATGGGGACAAGCAACGCCCTATCGCTTATTATTCATCACAACTGGACCCAGGGGCATGGTCTTTAGCGCACTGTGTATAAGCAGTAGTTGAAGCTGCAATGGCAGTACAGGCTTCGGCCTCAGTAGTTTTGTTCCACCCTCTCACATTGAGAGTGCCTCATGCAGTCGCGATTGTTTTACTGCAAGAGAAGTTAGCATATATTTCCCCTGCTAGGCATCTTTCCTGTATGACTATATTGTTGAGCCAACCTCATATGACAATTGAACGATGTACGACTTTGAACCCTTCTACCTTGCTCCCAACCCCTACAGATGGCAAACCACACAGCTGCCTGCAGGTGATTGAGCAAAAGACACTGCCTAGAAAAGATCTTACGGATGTTCCCTTGGATGATGCCGAGGTGACATACTATGTGGATGGCTCGTGCAAAAAGGGTCCTGCAGGATAGAACCTAGTAGGATATGCAGTAGTTTCTGATACTGACATTATAGAAGCGAAATCTTTACCACACAATTTATCTGCACAGGCAGCAGAATTGATTACCTTAACACGGGCATGTACCTTAGCAAATGGTAAATGTGTGAACATTTTTACTGACAGCCAGTACGCTTTTTCTACTGTACATGTTTTTGCACAACAGTGGAAAAATCAAGGAATGATAACATCTACTGGCAAACCAATCAATCATGCACAGTTTATTTTAGATCTTTTAGAATCTATTCAGTTACCTCAGAAAGTAGCTATTTGTAAATGCACAGCTCATACCAAGCAACAGGACAGGATTTCAAAAGGTAATGGGAGAGCTGATACAGCTGCAAAGCAGGCAGCTTCAGAAGTATTCCTTTTGAATGAGGAATTACAACCCTCTGAGATTTTAGACTTAGAAATGTTAAAAACAATGCAGACACTTACTACGCAAACTGAAAAACAAAGATGGGTAAAACGAGGAGCAATTCTCGAAAAGGGGCTGTACATCTCTAAAAAAGGAAAATCGATATTACTGTCTAATTTGTTTAAATATGCAGCTTTGTTGAGCCATGGGCAGTGCCATGTCTCAACAGGGGGGATGGTACAGCTGGTGAGCCAAGTGTTCACGACATACGGATTGTTAAACTACTCTAAAAAATTTTGTTCGATGTGTCACATTTGTAATAAACATCATGCACAAGGGGCATTAAAGCCCAAGCAAGGGAGTTTCCCTACACCACCATATCCGTTTCATACTATCTGTATGGATTTTATAGAATTGAACAAATGTGAAAATAAGAAGCATTGTCTTGTCATTGTAGATATGTTTTCCAGATGGGTGGAAGCCTTTCCGACTAAAAATCCAGACATGGCAACGGTGGCAAAAGTTCTCGTTAAAGAAATCATCCCTAGATTCGGCATTCCAGAAAGGATCTACAGTGACAACGGCACACACTTTGTAAACCAGACCATACAACAATAAAGAACGAACCAGACCGTCAGAAGTGGCAGTGCCCCCGGGTACCTGGATCTGGGTGAAGACAGTAAAGAAGAAGAATTGGGTGTCACCAAAGTGGGAAGGTCCATATCAAGTGCTTCTGTCGACACCCACTGCAGTCAAGATCACAGAGCGCGCCTCCTGGATCCACGTGACGCACTGCAATCTAGTCAAAAACTTTGAACTGGACAAAAATCTTGTCACATGCCAAGAGTAAAAATGATAGAGTCCAGAAGAAACAGGAATGCAGAACAACCCTTTCCTCAGAAGTATTGCATAATCATCCTGTTAACTGTACTAGTGACAATAATCTTTTTACTGTGGCCTTTCCTTTTCCCAGCCACCCAGACTGAACTGAATAAACGTGAAGCGTTACTCATAGACTGGCATCCAAACTTTAACACTTACCAGGCAATTAAATATGTGTATGCTGAGACTTTCAATGTTTCGAATTGCTGGATTTGCACAGCTTTGCCGACAGCATACGGGGGGTTATTAATGACTACGGGCCCCCTAGGGGTCAATGAGACCTGGGAAAATTTGATTTATGATACCTCAACCATTACATCACAAGATAAAATAGCATTGCACTTGTCTGTTCCACAAAAGGGAACTGTGTGTTTTTATTTTTATTTTTTTTTATTTTACATTTGGTGACCGGGCTAGTCAAGCTGGACAATTATCCGTTTTCAGTAGAGGCCCGGGGAGAAAAGCTCCAATTACAAGAAGTAAAACAATAATTAACAATAAATCATAATAAGCATCATACAATAAATACATAGGTGGACATTTGTATGAATTTAGAGAAAACACAAATAAACCAAAAAAGCAGAACCATAATCTTTCAGAAAAATAGTTGGTTAGCAATATAAATCACAAGGTAAGCAACATTCTACAGTTAGATACTAAACAAAATTCAAGATGTGCTAGAGAAAAAGAGAAAAAAAAAATGTTTAAGACAAACTCAAAGTTAAATCTGTCTACAGTAAAAATTAGTTTTATAGTGGGAAAGTTGGGAAAAATAAAGGGGGGAAGTTGGGAGTAGTTAAGGAATAATTTCAGTCAGGATTAGTACAAGGACATAGCCATTGAGTTTTGAGATGTTCTTTGATATGTCTTTTGAAAAGGGATGTAGAGTCTAGGTTTGCTATTTCCTGAGGAGGTTGATTCCAGATTTTCCCGACAGCATTTGAAAATAATGAGTCCCCAGCTTTATTCTTTGATTTGGTTAAGGCTACGAGGAGTTTATTAGCTGATCTTAGTGTGGCTAGGTTTTTATAAGGTGAAATCAGTTTTGTAAGGCTAGGGGTAGCATCTGGGTAAAAAAGGGTCTTATGAATGATAATTAATTGTTGATAGCATAAGTGGTTGTAGAGTTCTAACCAATCTAGTTGCTTGAGGTTAATACAGTGGTGGGTTCTAAAAGGGGTAGCAGTAATGAATCTAGTAATACTATTGTAGCAGGTAGAAAGTTTGGTGATGTTGTTTTAGACAAGTTTGTATATATAGCAGAGGCATAGAAAAGGGTGGAGATCAGGTGGCTCTGGGCCACAGTTTTTCTAGCAGATGGGGTAAGAAAGGGTTTAATTCTGTAGAGAGTACCGATTTTTTTGTTAACTGATTTAATGGTATTGTTAATGTGGTCATCAAAATTAAGATTATTATCAATTGTTACACCTAATAGGCGAGTGGTCATATCTGGGCTAATGCAGGTAGCATTGTTAGAGGAGATAGTGAAGAAAGGTGTTGTTGATTTGTTTGTAGGGGTAAAGAGAAGAAGTTTTGTTTTTTTGGGATTAAGAAGGAGGGAGAGTTCCATAAACCATTTTTCAACATTATGGAAGACTGTTTGGGTGAGGGACTGAAGGGAGCAAACATTATTGGCAGCACAAATAAGTGTTGAGTCATCAGCATATTGAATGCAGATGGCTTGGGGTATATTCAAATTAAGGTCATTGATAAATAAAGAGAAAAGAAGGGGGCCTAGGATTGATCCTTGTGGAACCCCAATGTTTACTGGGAGTAAGGAGGATAGGTTGTCGTCCCATAGCACTGCTTGTTGCCTATGTTGGAGGTAACTCCTGAACCATTGGAGAGTATGTGAGCCAAGTGAATAGAGATTTAGTTTGTCAAGAAGTATATTATGGTTAACCATGTCAAAGGCCTTTGACAGGTCAAGGAATAAAGCTGATGAGAAAAGATTGTTGTTCCTATTTTTATTTATGGCATCAGAGAAGGAAAGGAGGGCAGTTGTAGTACTGTGGAAAGGTCTAAAGCCATGTTGACTATTGGCTAGAAGTTTGTTTTGTAGAAGGTGGTTAAGAATTTGTTTATGTATGCATCTTTCCATGATCTTTGCTAATGGGAGAGTAAGGCAATAGAAAGTTTGAGCTCGGTAGAGGAGCCACCTTTATGTAGAGGTATTATATGAGATATTTTCCATATGGTGGGTATTTTTCCTTCAGAGATAGTCCTGTTAATAAGAATGGATATGGGGTAATCAATAGCTTTTGCCGCAATTTGTAGGTATTCTGAAGGAGTTGGTCAGCAGAAGGTACAAGGTTTAAGTTTCGTGAGAAGCTTATAAATAAGAGATGTAGGCACTGGTTGAATGTTAAAGACATTGGATGAAGTGTTAGAGGTATTAGGTAGGAGGTAGTAGAAGAGGGTAATGAATTAGCTAGGGTTTGAATGGCTTCAGTAAAGTACTTGTTAAAGGCATCTGGGATCAGAGTGGAGTTATTGAGATTAAAGCCTGAAGGGATAGGAGTAGTTGAATGTCCTGGTTTAAGAAGTTTGTTAATACCTGACCAGAATTTTTGAGAAGAATGCTGCCTAGTTTGTTGTATGTGAAGATAGTAATCCTTTTTATCTGCAAGAGTATCTTTCTTAGTGGCATTTCTTAATTGCTTAAAGAGTAGGTGATCAGATGGACATTTGGTAGTTCTCCATTTAGCCCATATTTTATTTCTAAGGAGCATTTTTTGTTTAGTTTGTTTAGTAAGCCACGGGGCTGATTTGGTCCTTATCCTAGTAGAGTGAATAGGAGCATGATAGTCAAGGATTTGTAGAAAGTTGGTATTAAAGTAAGCCACTGCTTCGTTTAGTTCAAGGGTAGTCAATGGAGACCAGTCACATGCTTTCAGTTCTGCCATAAACTTATCTGGGTTAAAGAATTTGTTTGAGCGAGACATCTTAACTTTATGGGTAGTTGGGTTATGCAACTTTTGTCTAGTAACATATGTGAGCATATGGTCACTAATATTGTCAGGAAGAGTTCCTGGAGAGTACTTGTTTAGGTTGTTATTAGTAAGGATCCAGTCAAGAGTTGTTTCTTTATTTGTGGGTTTATGGATTCTAGTTGGAGTGTTAATTAATTGAGAGAAACCATAAAGATTTATATGGTTGGTGGGGTGTTGGGATGAACAGGTCATCCAGTCAATGTTGAAGTCACCAAGTATTATGGTTTCCTGAGGTAGTTGGCTAGAAAGTGAACTAAGTAAGTTTTCTAGGATATGAGTATTATTTCCAGGGGGAAGGTACATGCAAATGAGATAAATTGATTTGTTATTGTTGATGCTTAGTTTAATAGATAATATTTTTTGGAGTCTAGTGATGGAAGTTCATTGTAGAGAGTGAATTGGAGAATAGATTTATAGAGAATAGCTATGCCTCCACCTTTCTTATTTATATCTAAGTATATTATAGCCAGGAGGGGTGATTTCCTGGTCTTGAATGGAGGGTTTTAGCCATGTTTCAGTAAGACATAGTATGTCGAATGCATGTAAGTCAAGAAGTGAATGTAGGTGATGAGTTTTATTCTTTAAACTTCTTATATTGAGTTGTGCTATTAGTAGGGAGTTAGCTGTTTTAGTACATGATGATATTGTCGGTGATGTATTAATATTAAGATTAAAATTGTTATTAGTGTAGGGACCAGGGTTAGGATGAATATCTCCATGAAGGAGGAGGTTGTGCTGGGAATTCACAAGGAATTTAAGGGATTTTGGTGAGTTGTAAGAGTTCTTTTTGTTTAAGTAGATTGTTAGATGAGTTGTTCTATGGTATTTTGGGAGTAAAAGTTAGAGTAACCGGTTATGTTACTATAAGATATTGAAAAATGCGGTTGGTAAAGTTTGTGGGAGGTGAAGGTTTTGTTCATGTAAAGTGATATTTTCAAAGAAGGTACAATAATATGGTATGGATAGGGAGGCTATAGTAATGGTAAAGAGTAGGATATATGTGGAATAAGGTTTGAGTTTTGGAGACATGATAGCGAGTAAGTGTCAGGTGAGTACTGCTTGTAAGAGAATGTGAGGTCAGGATCAGGTAGAGAAGGGCCAGGTTACAGAGAAGGGTATGGGAGCAATGAAGAAGAGAAAAGGGAAAAGGGGGATAGGTAGAGGTTATAGTTAACAGTTAGGTAATATAGAGAAGGAGTAAGAAGTGTGACAAGGCCTGGCAAAGGAGAGAGTTATAATAGTGGAGAATGAGGCGGAGATAAATAGATAGTGATTATGAATGGGAGGCAGTGGTGGAGATAGTGTTTGATGGGGTTGGTTGAGAGAAATAGGGAGTGTCTAGTGAAGTATAAGGGTAGGACCCCTGGGGGTGGGTGGGAATTGGGGGTAGGGAGGGGAGGAGCAAGTAGAGAGACAGAGTGAGCGGAGACAATCAGTAAGCAGCAGGATGTAGGGAGAAGTAGCAAAGCAGTCAGGTAACAGCTAAGGAGAGCAGAATATGGAGTAGAGGAGGAGGAGAGTGGATCTATAAAGCAGTAAACTATATAGTAGTTAGGAGAAGAGGAGGTAGAACCTAGTCATAGGGAGGAAAGTAGAAGTAGGAGAAGTCAGGCTCCTAGGGAAGGAATGTAAAGGAAGCAGGAGGAGAGAGATGTTCAAAGAGTAGAGACTTTGAGGGAATAAGAAAGAGAGGTAGGGCACAAAGCCTATTGTATACCGCCACCTAGTGGTCAGTGTTAGAAATAACAGCAGGTATCAAGGGTAAAGACACCACAGGTGAAAGGATATGGAAGTTAGCAAGGGGTATATCCTTCCGGAGGCTAGAGACAGGGGAGAATGGACTGGCTGCAGGCTTTCCTGATCAAGAGGGTAATAGTTTCTTAACATATAAATACAGTATAAATTATACAGAATGGCCTTCAAAATGGGTCAGGTGAAAAACATACTTTGTAACTGTAGTTCAGGCAGGTGGAAATACAGGGCAGGAGAAAAATAAAGGACGGTCCACTTAGGTAATGCTTGAGGTAGTTCAAGGTTCTTGGTGCAGGTAGGACACTCAATATAAGGTTGAAAAGTAAAATAGCTAGGGGGAAAAAAGGTAAGAAGAGGGGAGATTAAAACAGGAATATAGTTATAAAAATAACAGCCTTACAGTACATATGCAGAGAGATATCCCACACTATAAATAAGTCTTAAAGAAGCACAAGTAATACAATGCATAGTTTGGCATAGATTCAACAACTCTAAAAAGAAACACTTAATAACACATTACATCAGAGATGCACTAAGAGTAGCTTTAGTAATTCAGTTTAACAACTTAACAGACTGTAAAACATCTTAAAAGTATAGAATATATACAAATACCCTGAAACAATCATCAATAAGTAAAACCTGCCACTGTCTTTTTCAAATCAAGGGGAGGATAGTAATCAGGTGTGATGTAGGGAATGACCCAGGAAGATCGTTTAATGATCTGCATAAAGCAAATGCTGGCCACGTGCAGGGAACCATAAGTAGGTACTTTACCACCCTAGCGTCTCCATTCAGTTAACAATACACGTAGAAAAGGATGAAAAGCCCTAGCAAACTAATGTAGTACAGCAAAGTGTAGCTTAAATCTAAGTCTAGAACTACTTCAGTTGCGTGCAGAGTGTAGTGCGTATCAATGCTACAGCTGAATGGGAGAGGGCGATGTGTAAGGATGCAGAGCCAATACAAGCGGCAGGAAAACATTCCAATGTTACATTTGCTGCTAGCTGTTCAACACAGTTAGTCAGGACGTATATTAAGTCATGACTGTCTTACGTAAAGGCACATAAACCTGATGAAACACTTGTAATATAAGAAAAATAGGACACGCTACTTATAAGCACTAGATTATTGTATATTATGTCCACAGAGAGGTTTTCGGCAGAGTTATGATAGTCGCAACAAAACACAAGCGACCCTAGTGCGTAGTGGATGGAAGATACAAACCATACAGGTCGCCCAGCAGAAGTAAAGCAGTACGACGATTAACAACAAAAACAATCGCTTCACTAAGCAATGGAAGCCATTCAATGTATTGGAAGCACAAACATAATGTAAGAAAACATGTATCCAGCAGTACGACGATTAACAACAAAAACAAACGCTTCACTAAGCAATGGAAGCCATTCAATGTATTGGAAGCACAAACATAATGTAAGAAAACATGTATCCAGCAACTAGTATCGAATACTTTATACTTACAGTTAGATAGCTATGCAGTTTATTAGCATATCCCAAAGTTCAGGGCCCGCAGCAGCCAGGTAGAATAGGGGAATGGTAAAGGAAGGCGCCAAAAAAGTTCCAGCACTAAATACCCTAGTGGCAGGAAGTGAGGTGAGTAGTGGGAGGGGGTAGCTTAAGAGGGGCAAATAGATAAGGGAGGGATTAAGTGATCCCTTTAGGTTGGAATAACACCAGTCAGATGAGAGTATGGTAAGTACAGGATAGAAGAGCAAGTAGAGAGACAGAGTGAGCGGAGACAATCAGTAAGCAGCAGGATGTAGGGAGAAGTAGCAAAGCAGTCAGGTAACAGCTAAGGAGAGCAGAATATGGAGTAGAGGAGGAGGAGAGTGGATCTATAAAGCAGTAAACTATATAGTAGTTAGGAGAAGAGGAGGTAGAACCTAGTCATAGGGAGGAAAGTAGAAGTAGGAGAAGTCAGGCTCCTAGGGAAGGAATGTAAAGGAAGCAGGAGGAGAGAGATGTTCAAAGAGCAGAGACTTTGAGGGGAATAAGAAAGAGAGGTAGGGCACAAAGCCTATTGTATACCGCCACCTAGTGGTCAGTGTTAGAAATAACAGCAGGTATCAAGGGTAAAGACACCACAGGTGAAAGGATATGGAAGTTAGCAAGGGGTATATCCTTCCGGAGGCTAGAGACAGGGAGAATGGACTGGCTGCAGGCTTTCCTGATCAAGAGGGTAATAGTTTCTTAACATATAAATACAGTATAAATTATACAGAATGGCCTTCAAAATGGGTCAGGTGAAAACATACTTTGTAACTGTAGTTCAGGCAGGTGGAAATACAGGGCAGGAGAAAAATAAAGGACGGTCCACTTAGGTAATGCTTGAGGTAGTTCAAGGTTCTTGGTGCAGGTAGGACACTCAATATAAGGTTGAAAAGTAAAATAGTTTGTAACTGTAGTTCAGGCAGGTGGAAATACAGGGCAGGAGAAAAATAAAGGACGGTCCACTTAGGTAATGCTTGAGGTAGTTCAAGGTTCTTGGTGCAGGTAGGACACTCAATATAAGGTTGAAAAGTAAAATAGTTTGTAACTGTAGTTCAGGCAGGTGGAAATACAGGGCAGGAGAAAAATAAAGGACGGTCCACTTAGGTAATGCTTGAGGTAGTTCAAGGTTCTTGGTGCAGGTAGGACACTCAATATAAGGTTGAAAAGTAAAATAGTTTGTAACTGTAGTTCAGGCAGGTGGAAATACAGGGCAGGAGAAAAATAAAGGACGGTCCACTTAGGTAATGCTTGAGGTAGTTCAAGGTTCTTGGTGCAGGTAGGACACTCAATATAAGGTTGAAAAGTAAAATAGTTTGTAACTGTAGTTCAGGCAGGTGGAAATACAGGGCAGGAGAAAAATAAAGGACGGTCCACTTAGGTAATGCTTGAGGTAGTTCAAGGTTCTTGGTGCAGGTAGGACACTCAATATAAGGTTGAAAAGTAAAATAGTTTGTAACTGTAGTTCAGGCAGGTGGAAATACAGGGCAGGAGAAAAATAAAGGACGGTCCACTTAGGTAATGCTTGAGGTAGTTCAAGGTTCTTGGTGCAGGTAGGACACTCAATATAAGGTTGAAAAGTAAAATAGTTTGTAACTGTAGTTCAGGCAGGTGGAAATACAGGGCAGGAGAAAAATAAAGGACGGTCCACTTAGGTAATGCTTGAGGTAGTTCAAGGTTCTTGGTGCAGGTAGGACACTCAATATAAGGTTGAAAAGTAAAATAGTTTGTAACTGTAGTTCAGGCAGGTGGAAATACAGGGCAGGAGAAAAATAAAGGACGGTCCACTTAGGTAATGCTTGAGGTAGTTCAAGGTTCTTGGTGCAGGTAGGACACTCAATATAAGGTTGAAAAGTAAAATAGTTTGTAACTGTAGTTCAGGCAGGTGGAAATACAGGGCAGGAGAAAAATAAAGGACGGTCCACTTAGGTAATGCTTGAGGTAGTTCAAGGTTCTTGGTGCAGGTAGGACACTCAATATAAGGTTGAAAAGTAAAATAGTTTGTAACTGTAGTTCAGGCAGGTGGAAATACAGGGCAGGAGAAAAATAAAGGACGGTCCACTTAGGTAATGCTTCAGGTAGTTCAAGGTTCTTGGTGCAGGTAGGACACTCAATATAAGGTTGAAAAGTAAAATAGAGTTAGATAGCTATGCAGTTTATTAGCATATCCCAAAGTTCAGGGCCCGCAGCAGCCAGGTAGAATAGCGTAATGGTTAAGGAAGGCGCCAGAAAAGTACTAGCACTAAATACCCTAGTGGCAGGAAGTGAGGTGAGTAGTGGGAGGGGGTAGCTTAAGAGGGGCAAATAGATAAGGGAGGGATTAAGTGATCCCTTTAGGTTGGAATAACACCAGTCAGATGAGAGTATGGTAAGTACAGGATAGAAGAGCAAGTAGAGAGACAGAGTGAGCGGAGACAATCAGTAAGCAGCAGGATGTAGGGAGAAGTAGCAAAGCAGTCAGGTAACAGCTAAGGAGAGCAGAATATGGAGTAGAGGAGGAGGAGGAGAGTGGATCTATAAAGCAGTAAACTATATAGTAGTTAGGAGAAGAGGAGGTAGAACCTAGTCATAGTGTTCAGGTGGGTTGGAGCAATTGCAATGTGACTGTTCCTTATAAATGTTACACTAAAGGTAACAATGCAGATTTTTATTGTAATGCAAATTATGATTAATTTCTTGGATTGATGCACAAAACACTTGATGAAGTAAAACATAATTCTGTTCTTTATAAACAACTGTCTATAATTGATAAAAAAATGTTTCATGCAGGGCAAGTGTATATTCATAGCAAAGTTACTACTAAAGTGGAGGACTGTTATTTTGTGTGTGGCAGAAAGGCATACAAATGGTTACCTGAGAATTGGTCCGGCAGTTGTTTTTTGGGCTACCTGGTTCCGGCCATACAACACACTGCAGTTTTGCCTCAAGGAAAAATTTGGAATGTAGGAGAAGTCATCAAGAAACCTGTAAATCCAGTGGGGCAAATTGATGCGCGCTGGAAAAAACATCATTTTATAGGCAATGGACTGACACACATGGACTTGAGTGATAGTGTTATATCGTGGGCAGGCATATTACCAGCATATGGAGTAGTGAAATCGAACTGGGAGCTGAGAAAACTGTCTAAACTTCTCAAAGTGATGGGCAATGCAAGTTTTTTCGCCCTCGAATTGGTGACTGATGAACTAAATGCCATGAGAACTGTAGTGCTTCAAAACCGCATGGCTCTCGACTTCACCCTAGCGGCGAGAGGTGGTACTTGCGATTTAATCCAAGAAGAATGCTGTTCGTATATTTCTGACCATAAGCACGAGATAGACAATCATCTTGAGGTAATTCAGCAAGTGTCAGCCATGAACAAACCAGGCCCAAACCCACTGACAGACTTTTTCCAGATATGGTTTGGGGGTGGGGTACCATCCTAATGAACATCCTGATTGCCATTTGTGTAGGAATGCTCCTACTGGGAGTATGTGTTTGTTGTGGTATCCCCTGCATGAAAAGACTGATTAAAGACTTTATAGACATGTCATTTTCTGAAACCTTATATCAAAGTACTGAGTTCGAAGAACTGTTAAAAGATTGGAAAAGCTTACATAAGTTTAAACTGAATGACTCTCTTAACTGCAAATCCTGAGTGGGAAGAGGTTAGGAGAAGAAAAAACTGTTTATGCTTATTTTGAAAGTAGAATAAAAGTATTAATAGGGGGGAAATGTCAGAAAAATATGTATTAATGTGTGTATTAGTAATATGCTTAGTGCATTTAGAGCTTGAAAAGGGTTAACACATTTATTCTATTTCATACTGCATAAATCTGTACAAACTGCAGATGCTTTCTGACCTTGTATTATCAGCTAAAATCTTTGCTTATGCTTGGAAATTTACTGAGAAGCAGATGATTTCTGCTTGTGTTAGGAAAATAATGAATAGAACAATACTACTTGTATAAATGTTATGAGGCTTAGACAAGAAGTTCCGCTTGTGCTGTGAGAAAATGCACAGCTGTAGAAGCTATAGATAATTAGAACAAAGACTGCTTGAAAATATGAACTGTAATCAGCGTTTGCTTATGCCTGAATTAGAAAGTACCTTGAAATGTAACACATGCATTAGAACTATACAACAGTAACTTGTAACGGGCTGGTGCCCACCAAGGCCAGGTTGTTTTTCTCAAAAAGTTTCTCACAAATCTAGTCATGTCAGCAGAAAATCTGAGTAACATCTGCTGTAGAACAATACTGAAAGTTGTGTTTGATTACGTCAGCCATAGAAGGCCATGTCTTGTAAAACAGTATAAGAATAGCATACTTCCTGTTAGTAGTTAGGCAAAATCTTGTATTTGCATGTTTTTGTCTCCTTGCTGCAAGTTATTAAATGTGCCTTAACTGAACCTTACGTGTATTGGTCTTTGAAGTTTTTTCCTTTGACAGTAGATAAGTAGGCCTTGAAGTGCAGGAACTCTGTCAGGATCATACAGAATTTGGTGAGCTATAGTAAGTTGGTTATATATGAGTAGTTTGGGTAATTCTAGCCCGGACAGCTATTTGACAGCTAGACAGTGATGTGACCTGATAGGTGAGTCAGTAGCAAACTTAGCTATTTTATTGTAGCAAGTGATTAGGTTTATTTAAGTCTGCTTTGTTTAAGTTGATGAGTATGTGGGAAGCATAGTGTAGAGAGGAAAGTAGATGTGTTTTTGCAGTGGTAGCTTTACTGCAATTGGTGAGGTACTTTTTACATCTGCATAGGGTTCCGAGTTTTTTATAGACTTTTTTTATTGTCTGAGAAATGCAGGTGTCAAATTTCATGTTGTGATCTATGATAACTCCTAGCTATTTGGTGTGTTGAACAGATGTGATTGGGGTGTTATTAGCTGAGAATGACATGAAAGAGGGTAGGGGGGGTCTAAGGCTTCGGCGGGGTAGAATATCATTAGTTGTGTTTTTTTTAGGTTAAGCATTAGTTGAGAGTTGACTAACCAGGTTTCAACAGCATTAAAGGATTCTTGAGTTAATTCCTGGAATTGAGGGAGTGTTGGGGTGGAGCAGATTAGAGTGGAGCCATCTGCATACTGAATTAGAGTGGCATGTGGGTTAGCTTTGTGGAGTTGGTTGGTAAAATAAATAAATAACTATATATATATATATATATATATATATATATATATATATATATATATATATATATGTTTTAATAATATACATTTTGGCATTACAGTATGTTACAATGTGTTTTTTGTTGTAATATGCAAACTATATTTTTATTTGATTGTATGATTTTGTTTGATCGTGTGACTTGTCAGATCACATGAGGAACCAACCATGTGATAGCTTTTTTCTTTGTAAGGAATATTTCTAATAATCATGTGATTTTGCTAGACCATGTGATTTGAGTCTGAAGAAGTCTGTTGGATGTTACTGGATGAGAACATTGAACTAAAGAGTTTTATTCTAGTGCTACACCTATTTTTTTCCACTGAGTTTTGATGTTTGTTTGTTCATCTAAATGACTACATGTAAAACGTAAATAAACAAATAAATAAAACATGATGACTTTTTACTTACCTCTCAGCTATTTAAACTTCTCAAGAATGACACATTCTCCCCAACGGATTCCAGACTATTCAGAGATAGACCAACATTCAACTTTAGAAATCTTGACCAATCAATGTACTCCCCTCTAAAAAACCCATATTAGGCTTCACTGGACAGACCATGTCTTCACAATCCTTAGTCCTGAACTGAGGGAAGCTCTCCTATCTTTTCTTAAAGATCATTCATCTTACCCCACTTTCCAATCAGAAATAAAAAGCACATTTCAAGACGCTAGGAAAATCTAATTGCTTTTTCTCTGTTCATATAATTTATCCTCTTTATATGATTCTTCCCTCTGCATTCCTTGCTCTGACTCTCTTTTTCATTCTGATTTTTTCAGCATGCAAACTCCAATTTCTTCTCTGTATATGACTGTATATATTCTGTTTTGTCAGTCACTCTGTATATAAAGCCATTTATCCAATGTCTTTGTTTCCTCAGGCCAACTCTGATATTCACAATGTATATAATATGTGTATATATTTCATTTTGTCATTCACTCTGTATATAATCCCATGTATCTATTGTGTTTACTCTGTGCTGAAACTCAAATAGGTCTAGTGTGATCAGTGCTTTACCCTGATTAACAAATTCATAATAAAATAAAATAAAAAGTAATCTAGAAAAAAGCATTTTGCATCATAGACAAGCTGTACCAAAGAAACATAAGTCATAGGGGTACAACACAAACCTTTACTCAAAAGGGAAGCACAAAGACAAATTGAAACCAATTTGCAGATTACCAGTATTTTATATTTGATTCATCATTTATTTCAAGGAGTTTGAACAGTCTATTCTTAGTTAGTTATGGAAAAATCAGGAAAATTGGTGTTGGACTATTTCCTCAAGTTTAAACAAACTATGGGTGCATTTCCTGTACCTTGTTAAGTTAGTGGGTGGACTGATTCATGGCCCTTTTCAGCCATGACCTGAGTGTATTGGCATTAGTGCAAAGATGTTATGCATTGCACTAACAATTGCATATGTAATTTACTTTGTCACTCAATCAGTTCATAGTGAATATTAACTCTGAACGTAGCAGGAATGGAAATATTTTTTTCATTTAAATATTTTATAATGATTATTATGGGTGGGAGGATGGCATAATATGGGTGGGAGGATGGCATAATGGTTAAGGTGTTTACCTTACAGACACAAGGTGCATGGTTTGATTCTCAAATGGGGTAATTGGCTAGACTTGAAATGGCCCACAAGGGCAGTTAGCCTAGTTCTAAACTATGAACCCATAAACCTAATTACACAACTAGTAGGAAAAGAAGCAACATATATAACACCTGCACTTAACAGAAAAAGATGCTAAGTACTGCATAGACTGTACATATAAACTGAGATATACCCAAGTATCAAATGGAAAAAATATAACAACATATAGTTGGCACAATACAAATATATACAAAGGAGGAACAGGATTGAGACCAACTGGCTGAAAATGTAGTATCTCTCTTTTGTTTTGTTTTTTTTTTTTTTTTTTTTTTTTGGTAGGCGACGCTTGTTCTGCATCTCTACAACACTTGCAGGTATAGGTTATCTTGAAGTGATGATCTACGTTCTTTCTGAATACCTTGCAGTCAGTCCTCTTCCTGATGTTTATGAGGTAAATAATTCCAGTTGACTCATAATTTTTATGAAGCATCTTCCCCCAATATTTGCACTTAATGTAGAAAGTGAGTGTAGTGTCTTCTTGTGATCATATATTATATGGGGAGAATTTAATGTTTAATTCAATTGCAGTCATCCTTTTGATAAGATGTTAAGCCAAGGTCTTATCTGCTTGAACTGGTGGTAGCAAAGGCAGATCTGAAAGATCCTACAACACGTATAGGAAAGAGTAAGGGATGTTCCTCGATGCCCTGGCCAAATTTCCCCTTGTTATAGAAATACCAGCTTGGGTCTCCTTACTGATAAGAAACTATTGGTCAAGTGGGACTAACCCAGTCAGCCAAGAATAAATAAGTGAATGAATACATTATAAAACTAATAAACAGATAAACAAATAAATGATGGCAGTCTGTTTCATAGACTATCTTAAAGCTACATCTGGACAATAACAGGGTGGATTGAGCAATAACTGTGAATCACTTAACTCTACTGAGAGCGGTGTGAATAAGTCTGCAAATGTTTAACTGTTATATGGTTGCTGTGAATACTTTTTCTTGAATAAGGCACAATATCTTGTAAGGCATAATTGTGTCTGGGAATGTATGCATTAATTGGAAGTAAATCTCTTTATTGGAGGAGATAAGGTGATTATAGCTAGAGTAGCCAACTGTAACTTTGACACTTAAATTTGCTAATTAGATATATACAGCCAGGCTCCAAAGTATGTTCTTATATAGTGTCAGACTAAAATATCTATATTGTTGCTTATTTCAGATTATGGAAGTATTGTTGGGCTATCAGTGAAAGTTGTTTATTCTTGGATAGCTTTTCAGTTTGTTCTAAATAGCAAAGGCTGTTTTTTACATTTAATGGTTAAGTCATTATATCCAATCCAGTCACAGAGATCTGTAAATCCTTCTGATGTTCTTTTTGTATTATACAGGAGGATTTGCAATATCAGTGTAAAATAATACAGAAGGTTATATTGTCAATGGAAAATCATCAGACTAATCCTATTAATAAATACTGAACATGTTTAGGGTCTAAATAATATCCGTGCTAAACACCTGCAGTGAATCTATCCTTCACAATATTTGCCCATTCTGTCTGAATTTTAAAAGTTCTTTGAGTTAAATAGTTCTGGAACCAGTTTAGGGTACTGTGACTGAAAGAGTGAATGGAGTTTATGACAAAGAAGATTGGGGTAGATACCGTCAAAGGACCTAGTTAAGCTGCAAATAAGGCCACTATGCGTTTATTACTTTTCAGCATTGCTGTAATCTTCTCTGTTACAGTATAAATGTTGTAAGAGTATTGTATCCATTCAGATAAGCAAGTTGCGCAACTGTAAGAAGGATGCACAAATTGATATTTTCCCAGATTTGTTTGTATGTGAGTTTCTCAAAGACAATAGCAATTGGGCATACAGTCAAATGTATCTAAAGTTGTTAGGAGATACTCTAGGAAAGTGGAAGAATTTTGGGCATGGGAATAATAAAAGAATCTTTCAAAATGGTAGATGCCATTGTTGCAGTAAAAAAAAAGAGACTGCAGATATGATCTAATGGTTTGCATAAGAAGTGAGTTACAAATAGAAGGAAAGCTAGTGGATGTCGTACTTCCTTGCTTACCTTTAATGTCTACATTTTCATTGAGCTTCATACCTGTCTGGGCAGTTAGAGACTATAAGTAGAAAGAATGCATGGTAGAAAATGTCTTTGATTACATCAGTATGTTCATAATGTCTGTACCAGAATGTGGACTGTCATTTGGGCTTGATGTAATCTTCTTCTTCTTCTTCTTTCGGCTTTTCCCGGTTAGGGGTCGCCACAGCAGATCACTTGTCCACTCATGATTGGCAGTAGAGTTTTATGGTGTGGGCTTGATATAACGATAGGTTTAAAATGTATTAGTTGGCTGACTCTTGGAAACTAATAATACAAAATTCAAGTATGGAAGGGGTATTGTGCTCTTAGGTATAAATACTTCAGTAAACACAAGAAACACAAGAAATAATATGGACATGCATGCTTATGGTAATGTAAAATGTGTGCTTTGGCAATGTGCATAAGGTAACAGATGTAACCCTAAAGAAAGAAAAAAATATACTGCCATGAGCCCACCACTCCAATCATTCCTCATAGAAATGAGAGTTATACATCAAAATTGATTCCACTATCCATTGCAGGTGTCTGGAATTTTCTGCTCAATGCCACAGTCTTACCACCATAGCTGTAACTTCCACATGATGCCTGTACTTTAGGATACATCCATGTGCATCTAGGCTGCTGCCCCTTGCTACAGTGTAATAACTGATTAGATACATGTGTTTTTTCATCCTACCTCACAGACGTGCATTAGCTCCTGCCATGAGATGGATAAACTGACATCAGCAGATTTAATCCCACCACCCCCACACCTGCTCCTCCATTACCCAAGCTTCTAAATTAACTTGTGTCATCTGGGTCATAATTATGGCTTTATACCTCTAAGCAATAAAACTGCCTGCATGGTACTATGCTGTTTTTTATACTACTATAGTTCTAAAGTTAGCATTGTTTGATGCACACAGTGGAAATACAGTAACATGTATAGTCTATTTATCCATTAATTAATGTATTTACATGTGCTAAACACTTAATGATGCACCTTTCAATTTTTATCTTTGTAGGTATGGGCAAAGCAAAAAAATAATTAGGAAAATATTTTAAATACTGGCACCATTAAATTAGAAATGTCATATTAATTTTAGATTTTTAGGAGGTATGGATCAAAGGTATGAGAACCAATTAAGGATACCCATCAAAATTCTGGACAGCTAAGAAGTATGATTAATGGGGCAAATTATCTCCTGCCAGTACATGGTCATGAGGTTGAGCTTCTCAGTGTTCTTCTTGTCCACAAGTAAAGCACATATGCATCAGTTAGACCATACTATGAAAGCCTATTTACAGAGTGGAGCCATAAATAACTTTCACAGTGTAAACAAAATTGAGAATAAAAGACCACACTGGAAAATACAAAAATACTTGAAACAGCAATATATAAAACATATAGAAAAATGAGGTATTCAGATATAGGGTGGTCGGGCATCTCAAGCAGTGAGGTGTAGGATTTGTGATACCCAACATGGACACTCTGTAATGCACTATGTTCAAATGACCGCATTCACCACTCCTTCCTAACATCATCCCAAGTTACACAACTGATAGGATGATTTCTTATGATTGCCCTATACAAGAATTTCTATATTATTATGAACCTTGAAGAAACACCCTCTCCCAATAAGATATGCACCTATATGCAACTCAGTGATGTTTTTACAAACAGTCTGTGTATAATGTGAGTGAGTACACTAGATGGCAACAGGAGGCCAGATATAAAAGGTCATGTAGTATGGAGACCAATGTGGCAGTTCAAAGGGAATACTTCTCTGAATCATCGGGCATCTTGCTGTCAGGCAGATTTAAAATATTAGCTTCATTGGTGAGGTGGAAGCTCAGGATCCCTGGACACCTTATATAAATTTCAGAATGCCTGATAAACTCTAGTTTGGGGTGATATAAAGCACTAATTCTCTACTTAGTTAAGTGAGGTATACATGAAGCTGCATTCTGTAGCAAGCATGCATGGTCAGCTGAGATGGATATCAAGACCAGAGGGCAACCACTTTCATTAAAAAAAAAAAAAATTCATGGATCTGTTCGATCGCACTTTAAGTTTACACTTTATACTATATGTAGTTAATGCCAAGCTTCAGAATTCAGCAACAGACTTGCTATACCAGATAAATGGTGATTTAGATAACTGTGAATATCAGACAACCATAGTAACTAAAAGGCTGTACTACTCAACAAAGCTTAAGATTAGGACTTCTAAGTAAGTGATTTTTTAGAGGAAGGGTGGGACTGTCATAACAATGTAAACATATGACATGGGAAATATCAATTTTAGCAACATATAGCTTGATAAACAGTAAATGATATGACTTTGTTGATTGCCTGGGTCATACCAATGAGTACACCCTTAGCACAATTATTACCTGAAAAGCGTTTACCAAATATTCAATTCAGAAAAGTTAAGAAAGTACAGTTGTGTAAGAAAACTTATCAGAAGTCTAGATATTTGAATGATCACTGCTGTAGTAGCCTTAGTTGTAGGAGTTATATCCTGTCAAGGATATCACAAATGACCAGCATCCAAAGCTTCAAGGCACTCTTTATGTGCTCAATCTGTTAGGCAGCTGAAGATGAGCTGTCTAAAATCACTATTTTTACAGCCAAGCCCCTCATAGCTTTCTTGCTATCAGAGATGGGGCTGAATATATGCATACACACACACACACACACACACACACACACACACACACACACACACACACACACACACACACGCGCGCGCACACACAAACCCACACTACCAAATTCAAAAACAAAAAGGAGGATGGTGAGAGGGAGCAGCTACTGCAGCACTGATCATTTGTCTACTGTTATGGTAAGTTTACTTACACAACTGTACTATTTTCATCACATTGATCACTGCTGCAGTAACCTTAGCTATATGGGTAGGTTACCATAGTTTACATCATTTGGGAGATGGAAGGGGAAGGGTACAACAGTCCCTGGGGTATGGCCCTATCAAAGTCTGATCTGTACTTAGAGAAGGAAAAAAAACTTAAAGTGCTTTGTAAAAGTGTATAGAAGGGTTGACTATATCAGTGGAACATAAATTCTACTGGTGTGGGGATGTACTTTTGTTCCTTGCTTCCCTGATCATAGAGCATTACAGGATTAACTGGAAGTCAGGAATACTGTAGTTGTTAGGATTATATTTAAGAAAAATGCTTCTAAGGCCTGTGGTATGATGAAAGACAGGTTGTTTTAGCTTTGGTTCATAGGTTCATAGGTTCATACTAGGCTATCTGCCCTAGGGCATTTATAAGCCTAGCCAGAGTGTGTTTGGCTTTTGCCACCCATTTTAAATTAATTTTGCTATGCCCTTTTTCGAGGTTAGTATACTGTGCCTCTGTCTAACAGTGACACAGAAGTGATACCCGGGGTAAACTTACGATCTCCCATCCACTCATCAAGATTCCTCTTGAAGAGAGTCAATGAGGAACTCTGCCTAACCTGGACTGGGATTTTATTCCAGAGTGAAGGGATCCTCTGGGTTATGAATCTGTCCCTCCAGCATGTCCTATTTATTTCAGTGCTGAGGTTCAAGTCTCTCAAGCATGTAGCTCGATGGGATTTGGATTTTCTGAGGTGCAGCATGTCCATTAATTCCGGGTTGGACATGGCTTTATACGTCAGGGACAGATCGCCTCTGAGCAGGCGGTATGCCACTGAGTAGAGTTGGAGTTTCTTTAACCGGGCAGCATATGGCATCTGTTTGAGCCCTTTGATCCTCTTGGTGAGGTACTTTTGGGGTCTTTCCAGTTGTTGCAGGTGTCTGGTAAGGTACATCCCAAAAGGGGCATTGTACTCAATTATGGGCCTGATGAGGGATGAGTAAAGAGGCATGATGACCTCCCCTGATCTAGATGTGAATCTCTTCATGATTAGGTGGGCTATATAAAATGTTTTTCTAACCACTTGGCCACGTGGTTGTCAAATGAGAGAATGCTATCAACTTGGGTCCCCAGGTCCCTAATTACTTCTTCTGTACTTAATGGATTACCACCTATGTGGTAATTTGTGGCACTTTGTTTTGCCAAAGGGGATGACTATACACTTTTTGGCGTTTAGCTTGAGGCCATGGCTCTGGCACCAGTTGTCTGTTTCTATGAGGCCCTTTTGGAGGATGCTTGTGTCGGCTGGAGAGTCGATTATGGCACCCAGTTTGCAGTCATCTGCGAACTTGGTCAGCCACAGTCCTTCCGTGTTGGCCTGTACCTCTGAGAAATATATACCAAACAAGAGAGGTCCCAGGACTGAGCCTTGTGGGACGCCACTTGTAACTGGTTTGGAGTCTGATATGGCTCCATCAATTCTAACCATGTGGGTTCTGTCCTTGAGCCAGTTTGCAACCCATCTAGTGACATAGAGGTTTATATTTAAGCTGGTGAGCTTATCTATAATGCCCGAGTGGGGTATTGTATCGAAGGCTTTTGTGAGGTCCAGATAGGCTGTGTGGACCATATTCCCCTCGTCAATGGCCTTGGTGACTGTTTCAAAGAAATCGACCAGGTTTAAGAGGCAGGATCTACCTTTAACAAAGCCAGACTGGGTAGGATCCAGTGTCTCTAGGTCCCCAATATCTTTATTTATGAGGTCCAT
Source organism: Protopterus annectens (assembly GCF_019279795.1). Taxonomy (NCBI): domain Eukaryota; kingdom Metazoa; phylum Chordata; order Ceratodontiformes; family Protopteridae; genus Protopterus; species Protopterus annectens. The sequence goes on along the minus strand of NC_056734.1, from coordinate 26,630,637 downwards.
GATGATCCTTTCCATAGCTTTGCAGACCAAGCTAGTCAGGCTTATGGGGCGATAGTTTCCAGGATCCGTTGAGGCACCACCTTTGTGGAGAGGGACCACTGTTGCTGTACACCACTCTTTGGGTACATATCCTGTAGTAAGGCTGAGACTGAACAGTAGTTTTATGTTTGGGTTTAGCTCTTCTTGGAGTTCATGTAGGATGCAGCCCGGGACACCGTCTGGTCCCATTGATGCTGTGTTTTTTGCTTTGGAGAGGGCGGCTCTTACCTGAGCATCTGAGATGTCAGGGGGGCAGCACTCTGCTGGGATAGATAATTGCCCTTTTGGTGGGGAGAAGTTTGCGCTGAACCTGTCAGCTAGGATGTTGGCAATGTCTGTGGGTTCGGTGTATTTTTTGTCATTTTGAACTAATTCTGAGCATATCTAGGAATTCCCACCCAGTTTCCTAACATAACTAAAGAAAGCCTTGTGATTATCCTTAGTGTCCTGTGCAATTTGTCTCTCGAAGTTGGCCTTAGACAATTTTATGAGTGCCCGTAGTTTTTTGCTAATACTGATCAGAGATGCCTTCCCTTTTTGGGATTTTGCTCTATCATGTAGTAGCTTCCTCCTTCTATTGTATAGTTTGTTTATGGCTGAGGTCCACCAGACACGACGTCTGCCTTTGGAGGATTGGGTCTTAGTTTTATTTGGGATTGCATGACCCATGTATTCCTTATGGTGTTCATAGAATGTGTTTATAAAGGATTCTGCGGTCTGGGCCATATTTTCCACAGGCCCAGGGACTTTGTAGGATTCCACCTCGGTTTTGAAGAGTGTGAAATTTGCTTTAGAGAAGTTTTCACTGTGGTTTTCTGGGCAGGGGGTGGGGTCAGGATGTGAATATCCAGTGAGATTAGTTTATGATCTGATCTTACCAGTGAGGGATACACTTCTGGTCTGGTGCATAGAGTCCCCATGTTGGTGATGATCAGGTCCAGTATGTTTTCCCCTCTTGTGGGAGTGGTGACAAGTTGTTCCATAGCATTTGAGTTTATAAATTCTAGGAACCTTTTGGCTAGGGTGTTGGAGCTAGAGTAATGCTCCCAGTCTATGTTTGGGTAGTTGAAGTCACCCAATATAATGGTGTTTGGAGAGACCTTCCTATTTTCCAGTGTTCTCAGGAAGGCCGAGTGGGGTTTCTGGGTTTGGGAGGGTGATCTGTAGCAGGCTATAAACTGGAAGGCAGTTTTACCCACTGTTAGTTGCACATGGATAGTCTCTGATGCTTCGTGCTGTGCCACCAACCTGGAGGTGTGGGTATCTTTGACGGATATTGATACTCCCCTTCCCTTTGTGGTTTGGTCCAAGTTTTGGGGCCGAAAAGCATGGTATGAGGTATAACCTGGTAGTGCTGGGGTGCTCTCGGGAGCGTGGAACCAAGTTTCTGTTACTGCACAGATATTGATGTTCTCCATGCTAAGGAGAGTTTTGAGTGTGTGCATCTTGAGGTTTAGACAGTAGCATTACTCTTAGTTTCTTATCCCTTGTGATACCTATTGAGGTGGGTTTGTCTTTTGAGCCTTGCCTAAAAAAGGCACTATGGGGGTAGCAAGAGCCTTTGCCAATATCTGAAAGCCCAAGGGTGACAGGTACAAGCCGTCCCTAGCGAAGCATCGTGGCTTGTCTAGCGTGTCATCCCAGGCTGACAGGCATTGGATCCCCTTTGAATGACACCAATACTTAAGCCAGTTGTTGAAATTGATCATCTTGTCTTCATATTGTGGCATCATTCATGGTGAGAGTAAGATGCTACTCAAGGTCGGGGTTACATGCTCAGAGAGTGCCTCTATGTCTCTTTTCATGTAGTCCAGGGAGGTACATCTCAGGTCATTCACACCAGCATGGACAATGACTGAGTCATATTTGTACTTGCCTTGGAGTGACCTGAGTGCTTGTGTTATGTGGCGGATCCTAGCGCCCGAGAGGCAGTTCACTGTGACCTTCTCCTTGTTCAGCCTGGTGAGCGGGACGTCAGTGTGCCTGACGATAGAGTCACCTATTACAAGAGTATCAGGTGTGTTGTTTAACCTTAAGGGCTGTGACTGTTCGGCACACTGGCTTTGTGAGCTACGTGTTGCACATGTTTTGTGTTGGGGTAGCGGTTGCTTGAGTGTCTGCTTTGGAGGTCTCTGCTGCTTAGGCAGATTTTTATTTAGAGCCTCTGAGTATGTTTTTATGTGTTTATGTGTTTGGTTTGCTGTCGTGGTAGGTCTATGTGAGACTGGAATTGTAGTGAGTGTGGTTTCCTTCTCCTCCTGACTGGTTACATCAGTACTGAGTTGAGAGAGCCTAGCCTCCAGTTTGGCTATATGGTTGCATCGCTCACATGTGTTGGAATTTGTTGGGAGGAGGAGAGGGTTGTCTGTGTACATGAGGCAGTTGTAACATTGCTTCAAGATTCCCAGATTCACCAGCTGGTCCGGAGAGGAGATTGACAACTGACCTTTGGACATGCTAGAATAGTATTGGGAATTCTTTTATAATTGAAAAAAAGGGCCAATGGGGAAAAAGGTACTCAAGGTGAGTTTGTGAGGGTGTAGTGCTTTTAATTTTTTAGTGCTGACTTATATAATTGCTTTAGTGAGCAAGTGCCAGGTAACTTAAATGCAATGTGTTACAGGTAACTTAAATGCAAAAATGACAAACAGTAACTTTTTTTCAAGTGAAACAAGGAAATAAGTACAGTAAACAATGCAGACATCACTAGGGATCCACAGAAGCTCTGAAAAGTCGCGTTTTAGGTGGAATTAGCGTTTCAGGGAAATAACAAGCAAACAAACAACAAGCATACAAACAAAGCTAGATTTAGCAGGCCTGGATCTAGTCTATGCTACAGCAAACAAGATGTACCAATTTCAGTAAGAAACAGTTCAAATATGCAGGCACTATAAGCCTTTAACCAGAAATTCCCAACTCAGAAGGGCAGAGTCCAGCCTCTCCTCCCACAAGAGTGCAGACCACGAACCTTCTTAATGTAAAATAACTGGCCTGAAGCCCAAGTGCTTAAACCAGAACTATTACACTTTTAGAATAACAGACACTAAACCCTCAATCAGCAGTTCCTAACTTAGAAGGATGTATGCTACCTGTCCTGCCACCACAGTGCAGACCACAAACCTTCCTAATGTAAAACAACTGGTCTGAAGCCCAAGTGCTTAATCCAAAAGACTTAGAATGATAGCTACACTTTAATCAAGTTACTACCAAGCAGTAATGAATACAATTGAATACTTTAAAGAATGTCTGGATTAGTGCTCAAGTTATATAAACAAAGCTAGATTCAGCAGGCCTGGATCTAGTCTATGCTACAGCAAACAAGGTGTACTAATTTCAGTAAGAAGCAGTTCAAATATACAGGCACTATAAGCCTTTAACCAGAAATTCCCAGCTCAGAAGGGCAGAGTCCAGCCTCTCCTCCCACAAGAGTGCAGGCCACGACTCCCTCTTAATGTAAAATAACTGTCCTGAGGCCCAAGTGCTTAAACCAGAATTAATACACTTTTAGAATAACAGACACTGAGTCCTCAATCAGCAGTTCCCAACTTAGAAGGATGTAAGCTACCTGTTCTGCCACTACAGTGCATACCACAAACCTTCTTAATGTAAAACAACTGGTCTGAAGCCCAAGTGCTTAAACTAAAAGGCTTAGAATGAGTTACACCAAGCAGTAATAAATACAGTTGAGTACGTTTAAGATGATGCAAAAGCAAAATAAAGTAGGAAGAAACACAAATACAGTAAAAGCAGATAATTTTTTTTTTTCACAACTGAACTTCTTAGGTAACAGAAGGTTGAAACCTGAGACAGCTTTTAAGAAAGAAGTCTCAAAAGAACCACTGAGGTGTTTCGTCTAAGCTGTAGTCCAGGTGACCTCAGTCAGCCAATGACCTCAAACAAATCTCTCTCACTGAAATGCCTGATGGCTTTGGCTAAACCAAGATGTCCCTGAATATGTGCTCAGGCACACAGCCTCTACAAACACTAGGCCCAAATACAAGCCTGAATATGGAAATGCTACAAATATCCCCACTACTTAGAACAAACTGCAGAAATGTTTCTCACAGCTGAAAAGCAGCAGTGAGCCTTTAAATGAAAGTTTTAAACAGCTAAAGGAGCCTCTAGAAAAAAATAGTTAACTGCAACAAGTTATCAGAAGCAAACAACCCAACAGATGCTTAATAAAAGTGGACAATTTCCAGTTAATACCTCACACACAGTGAAACTAGCTAGAAAAATACACAGTACACAAAGTGCTATAAATAACAAAGAAATAAAGAACAAAATAAACAAAAAACAGGATACTTAATGTTATATATTATAGCTCCGAGTTTCCTCAGTGTCCTTCCTTCGATTAGCTCAGTGTGAAATGGTAGAACCTTCTTCAATTCTATGTTGATTCAGTGGTGTTACCTAAAGGTAGAACATATTAAGGAATACTGGCGAGGTATAAAGGTGTGAGTATGAGGTATGATTGGCTACAGCAGGATTTGACTAATTGGTATATAATGGCCTTACATTATAGATGGGTTGTTGAAGTTATGTAACATAAAAAAAATACTATGTAGTTAGTGCTTCAAAGGAGAGAAGTAGTCTGTGGTTGTATTGGCATTATTTTTGGTTATGGAGATTAAGGAGCTAGTGTGCTATCTCTTAGTTAGGTCTTACGTGAAGATGCATATTATGATTAGCATCCAGAATGGGTGAGTGTTGCTCATCATACTTATGGGATATACTGCAGGTGTTTTCCTCATTCCTCTGTCAGAAGTTCAAACTTGAGGACTGGGGTAGCCAGAATGTTGAGACTAATCCCCCATCTAATGACAAGCTTAAAATGAGGAAGCTGTAGCAGCTATAACAGACAAATGTTTAGTTAGTAGTCCTGATGGCCTCAGTTATGATTAGCTTTCTTTGGAACATCGGAAGTTAAAGGTTTTGAGAATTTTTTAAAGTCATGTCTGTAGTTTTGACAGCCACGTCACTGAACATTAAATTTTCAAGTACTAACTGTTGAAAATGTCATTAAATGTTGTGCTCTCAGATCATCATCTAGGAAATTACTTAAAAATATTATTTCAGGGGTAGAAATTTCTCCTCATACCTCTCATATAACCCTTAATATTTGAATCTAAGAACTTATTGATCACATTGTTATGAAGAAAGTTAAACAAGCTGATCTCTGTTTCTTTCTTTCCTTAATACTTACCTGTGTTTGAGCAGGTCGACCCTTAATCTTTTGGAAGACTGACAAGAAGAAATTGAGCTTCTACCTCTTTTTAAATTGTTTCTTGAAATAATGTACCAGTACCATTCTTAGATGAGTGGATGAATAAGGATGGCATTTTTTTTGTTTGTGCTGCTCTTTAGTGACAGGCCTGTGCAGGCAAAATGCACTGCATATCCCATTGATTGGAAATATTTTGGAATTAGCTAAACAATATAGTCCTTGGGAAATGGATGACATTGAATATTAGCTCAATAAGTCTATGATGAAAATATAATGCTAGAAATAGATTAATAAGTGTGATTGTGTGATCTTTACAGCTTGTGCATGATTGTGTACTATATTTGGAAGGTGGGATTATTGGTGATGATTATGAATTAATGCGGGGTAGAGGTTAAGTTGTTAGGCAGCATTATGTTTTGCTATGTTTTGTGTATTGTTAATTTAAAATAAATACTACCATATGTTAGCTAACCTTCATGAGATTTTTTTTACAGAATTAGGTAACAACCAATTAAGGATGACTGGAGTTGAGAGCAATGTCACATCTGAAAGGTAGTACTTCAAAAGTGCATCACCCAGAGCCAGATCCAGCATTAGGCAGCCTAGGCAGTTGCCTAGGGTGCTCTGGCAGGGTGGGAGCCCATAGAATGGGGGGTTGCCACCACACTAAGATTTTAATTAAAAAATTATTAAGTTTCTTCATTAAGGGCTTTGTGTCTGTGCATTCCTGCATGTGTTCACACACACACACACACACACACACACACACACACACACACACACACACACACACACACACCTCCTGCCATTGCTTCTTCGTTTCCACTTCTCTGCACAGAATTTAAGCATAACAAACATTTAATTCCTGCTGCATTCCTAAATATTTCTTTGGGATTAAGGCAAGATTACAAGCTAGCTCTTACTTTAGGTGTGTGTGTGTGTGTGTGTGTGTGTGTGTGTGTGTGTGTGTGTGTGTGTGTGTGTGTGTGTGTGTGTGCGTGTGTGCATGTGTGTGTGTGTGTGTGTGTGTGTGTGTGTGTGTGTGTGTGTGTGTGTGTGTGTGTGTCTGTGTGTGTGTGTGTGTGTGTGTGTGTGTGTGTGTGTGTGTGTGTGTGTGCGTGTGTGTGTGTGTGTGTGTGTGTGTGTGTGTGTGTGTGTGTGTGTTTATATAATACCATAGTTAGGGATGGCAGGTTAGTTCATTTTCTCAGTTTCAAACCCTTCACCATTGAAAAGAGCCTGAATCATCTACACCAACTACCAGAGTACTCAAAATGCATTTTCCAGAAATTGAGTTTCAGTGCATTTTCAAGGAATTGTGAGCTGTAATGTATTTTCAGGGAAGTATGAGCTTTAGTTCATTTTCAATCAACTGTGAGCATCAAGGAAAGAGAAATTTATTGTTGCTCATGCTAAGTCTGTTTTCAATGTGCAACTGTTTTGTTTAGCAAATGGTCATCACTGTTTGTGCTTTAGTATTTAAAGGCATTGTCAACAGCATAACAGGTGGCATACTTACTTTTGATGCAGAAGGTGGGGGGGTGTAGTCCTGAGTGTGTCCTCCTTTAGGTGACATGTCTAATAACTAGGAACCTGTTGTTGGTTTGTTATCCATTTCCTATTGCAATATATTACCAGCTTACCTTGTTTTTAATGTAACGCAGGCAATTTATTCTTCAAGGGCAGCAGGCACTGAATTTGTAGATGAAACAATGAAATATAAAGATGTTTGATGGCAGCACCCTCACCATTAGTTACAGATTTCTTTAATGTGGAATTATTCAGATGACTTTTATTTCTGTGGAGATTGTGCATATTGGCTGATACAGAGTGGCCTTTTATGGCTCAAATGCTCTGAAATGGGCAGTTTTGTCATTATTTGTTCATAAGTTCTGTCCCATTGCTTAGTGGAAAAACGTTCAAAGATACTAACTTAAGACACACTTTAACAAGTGGGGCTGTATTATACAAGGAATATAATTAAATATAAACAGGAAAGAGAATTGAACACATTCTTGTCTGCAGGTTACTAAAAGTGTGTGCAAGGGGTCTATTGTTTGAAAGTAGTTCAAAAGTACAAAGTGCTGTGGTGCTACGGTGGTAGCATTGTTGCCTCACAGCAAGAGGTTCTCCTGTTCGATTTTTGACTAGAGTGCCTTCTGTGTGGAGTCTGCATGTCCTCCCTGCAGTCGAGTGGCCTCTGAAAGACATGTGTGAATGGGTGTGCCTTCGCTGAAGGTTGGGCGTCACTGGCAACTCGACACCATAAAAATCTACTGCCAATCATTAGCGGAATGGAGTTCCACTGTGGTGACCCCTAACAAGGAAAAGCCAAAAAGACCAACAACATCCACTACTGGCCAGATGCATTTTCTTTGAATGTGGGTTTCAATGTAATTTCAATGAATGTGAGTTTCAAGGGCAGATAAGTTTATTGCTAATGCTAAGTCTGTTTTCATTGTGAGACTATTGTTTTGATTAGCAAATGTCTATCAGTGTTTGTGCTATAAAATTTGAAATAAAATTTTTAAATTAAATCCAAATATCTGTAATCATACTAGAAGTAATGAAGAAAAGATTATGCGCACTGACAGGTCAGAATAGTGTTTATGGTAATCGGGGAGAACTAGTCAAGTAATGGGGCACTGGAATGGCTGTGGGGGAGGGATACTATGTGTGTGTCTGTAGGTGGGTCCTGATTCATTACCCTGACTAGAGCATCATTTGACCAAGATCCACCTCTGGCAGCACCCCATCTCCACTATGCCTCATTACACTGTCAGTCATGACACATTAATCCAAAGTCTTGCTGCAGAAAAAGATCCTACAGCTTTTTGATATTAAACCCATCAGATGTGAGTGTTTCTTCTCTTTTTGTTGAACCAATAGCTAAACACATAATCTCAGATTCTATGAAGAAAGAGAAAATGCCAATTCTGTAAAAATTACAGAATTGCTTTGCAGGTATTCTGATTGCATTGTTCTTATCTTGTGTGGCAAATTTAAGATTAAATGACTGTTTGCTGTTGGTAACTTTTAATCTGTGTAGAATCTCTTAAAAACTCATGTCAGCAGCTGGCAGACATTCTGGAACTCCATCAATGCTTCTTTCTAAGTAATAATTAAAAAAAATCAGAAAAATATGTTATAGAAGAAACAGAACTGTCATTTTGTTTTCATTAGGAATGATAGGGTAGTGGCTATTGCACTGATCAAGAAATAAAGCTTCTGATCCTTGAAAGTATAGAGTTGCTATATACAGAGTGTGAATCCGATACATATTATTAAACCATATAAATAAATTAAAAAAAAAAATCATTTGTGTTTGTGTTCGTAAGGAAATGGATGCAATTATTGCCATAAAAATATTTCTAAATCATGTTATTGGTATATAAATTATTGCAAGCAATATCTTATGTTAAAGAGCACTTTCAGTAGATGTGCTATGATTCTCTCAGAATCAACCATTTTATACTTAATGATAAGTCCCATGATCATACTTACCTTTTACATTTGAACACTGGGCTAACCATATTTAAACTTGCAATATGGACCTCCATCTTTACAGTCTGACTGAAACTTGCAGTCATGAGAAAGTTAGTAACCACAGAAAAAAAAGAACTGTATGCATAATACTAACACAATTGTCATCCAAACATAAAATGACATAAACTGAAATATCTGAAAGGCATTCAGGAGAAATTGATAATAGTCATAATATTGCCATGCCTGTTCCTTGTCATTTAAGTTGTATGTGTCAGCATTAAACTCCAGGATGAAAGTAATATAATTTTGTGTATTTGAGCTTGTAATATCAAATTCTGTAAATGTGGTTTCTTTAAATTTTACCCATTCAGACCCCAAGCTCCACTGGTGTAATGGTTACAGCCCTAACTATTACCCTGGTGACCTACATTTGACTACCGACTTGCATCTGTTCAAGCTGGTGCAATAAAGGAGGGGGATAACATAGCCAAGCTAACTTGCCACTGTCTGGGGGGAGGGGACAGGGTGATATGTGCTGTGAAACTACCACTCTAAGATCCATGCACAAGATAGGACATAATGTAATAATGTTGTTTACAAGGGAGGCAGGACTAACTGATTGTGTGCTCATGTTAACATGTATATAAACTGCAGTGGCAATTTGAATGCCAACCTAACAAATGCTTTGATCAGGCAAAAAGGATGCAAGGACATAAAGTAAAATCCCTCATTCTCCTATCAGACTATTGCACCACTTTGGATTGTCTTGACCATTTCCTCCGGCAGAAAGAATCAACTACATGGCCCTCACTATAAAAGGAACAAATGGGAAAATTGAGCAGACAAAGACAGGGTTGATGTTTTTTTTGGGGGGTGCTGGAACATTTTTTACCACTCAGATCAATTAACAATGGCATTTACAGTAAAAACATACCTGCACCAGACCAGTGAGCAATTGTAATTAAAATGAAGGGTACCCACTATTTGGTTGGTACCTTAATATGCCCTCTTTTCATTCTGTTTATCATGAACATCAAGTTTCTTGACTGAAATAAAGGACTAGTAATTAGCAGTTTACTGTATTGTCATTCTTATTAATGAAACGGACATTTCATATTTTATATTACAGCAACAAATCTGCTTTTATAACAACTGCAAACTAAACTGAAATCCATTGATATTAAGACATACTGTTTAGCCACACTAATTTAGCAGTTTAAGAACTGTAATGTAGACTTCAAATCTGACATCAATTATTTTTTTATTTAGCTACTGCAAATGCCTTATATGAAAAAGACTAACACAATTATGACATACAGAATGTTTAACAGAGAGAAAAAAAGGAGGTATATTATATGAAAAACACTAAGTAATGAATTACTTATTATAAAGCTTCTACCATTTATAAATTAACAGTTACATAAAGATAGACAGGAAAAAATAAAGTTAGTATTCCACAATATGAATTACAGTTGTTAAAATAACTGTATGAAAAAAAAATCATCCTTTATAACTAAACCATAGTTGCAAAATACTTTGCTATAATTATGCGGATGTTTTATATTGTACTTTATTGAACATATCAATTTAACTAGCAGGGAGCTTTGTTTTCCAGCCTTTAAATATCACATATAATTGGCTTGTTGTTTTCGTTACTTTATTGCCTTACAACATGAATCCAGAATAAAGACCAGAGTCCCCATGACATTATAACATTTGCAGCAAATGCCTTTTAGGATAATTATTACATTTTTTCAGTTTATGAGAAACAATACTTTCATTTTCTCTGCTCTCTCAGTTAACATTTCTTCTACACATCATCTGAAATGACAGCTTAGAAACAACTTGATCTTCTATCTTAGTTTTGATTATCTCATGTGGAATTCACTGATATCAAAGGTAACCACTAGAGTATAAACTGTAATGTCATTAAATAAGACAAATAATACATTTCCAAAAATCTAGGAAAGAATGGCTACATGGTAAAATGAACATTAAATTATGAATTGATTAATTCATTAAATGGTACCAAATGTACAATATACATGTATATATATATATATATATATATATATATATATATATATATATGTATACATATAAAATATTTTATATATATCTGTGTGTGTGTGTGTGTGTGTGTGTGTGTGTGTGTATGTGTGTGTGTGTGTGTGTGTGTATGTATGCAGATAGATATACTGTCAAATGCCTGCATTCTGAAGGACCTTTTTCAAATATAATTCAACAGATTTGCAATCTGCACTGATGTAAAAGCTATTATTTTAATTTTAAACAAATCTGGAAGTGGGATGTTTATGTAAAACTGGAAGCTAAATTGCGTAAACTGATAGAGAGACATTATCTGGTATTTATAGCTGAGAGCTTTGCAAAAAACTTAAGGTTATCAGCAAACAGCAGTGCTATACACATGTGCAAACAATAACAGCAAACGTATCATTTGTGATGAATAATGAAAGTCAAAGTGTTTTTGAAAACAGGCCAATTTCTCACAAAAGTGTAAGTTGTGTGAAGTTCAGAATTATGAAGTTGCAAATTAATTCAACATAAGCCTGAGGGGTACATTTTTTTTAATATTGCAGGTGTGTGTGGTTAAGCATAGTCATGCTTAAAACGTCTAAGGAAAGCTGCAGACTGTGCAGTGCTTAAAACTGATTTTTTTTTTTAAAGAAAAAGGATTCATAATGTTTTATATAGGGGCATCCTTTTGTGGACATCCTTATGGTTTCATTAAAGAGTAGAAATGGGATGATAGGAAAGACTGAAAAAGAGGAGACAAAAAGAGGGGAAACATCAAGAAGGTTTGTGGTGTAGGAGCTGGGAAGAATAGTCTTTATGCATTTATCTGCTGATAGACACCCTATTTTTTTCAAATATTTCTTTTCATGAGAGTGTAGTGTAGGTTGGAAATAGGTAAGAGATTATAGGAGAAAAGATTAGGGAACAAGGAGTGAGGAAGGGCCAGCAGTAGTCCTAGTCCACACAGATGGTGTTGAAGTGGAGGACGCCAATGTTTAGAGGGTAAAGGCCCATGTTGGTTCAGTGATCAGCTCCAACTGAAGAAGCATGTCTTCCACTTGCTGAAGAGAGGCTTCAACGGGTTGAAATTTCTTGTCCATTACCTTCACCAATATGTCAAATACCAAGCTCCAAACCCCTTAAGGTGAGGCTTGCCTGGCTGCATGTGCCAGGGTGTCTTTCAGGACCAGTTTCTCCATGCTGACCCTGTAAGGACATCCTTAGACAGGTAGAGGGTGAGCATTCCCTTGCCTGGCAAGTACGGCCCCTGCTGCTCTTCAGGGATTTGAATTGGTAAAAAAAGGAAAATAAATAGGAGAGAAACAAAACAGTAAAGGAGAAAGAAAGGCAAAATCAAAATAAGAAAAACAGAGAAAAAAGTATCGGTTGAGACAAAATAGGAAATGCACAATAAATCCACATGTAACGTTTGCATGCCATTTCTTAAATATTGCAGTAAAATCTTTATTGAAATAAAACTTCTGTACATGAAATACTTATGCATACAATGGGAGTACTCATTTGTGAAGTGCGCATGTACTTAGGAAGAATGAGAAGAGTAGTGCTTATGCATACCTCAGATGAATTCATATGGGAAGTGCTTGTGACTATTTGAAGGAAAGTGTGTATCTCTCATGTAATGTATATGTAATGTAATACATTCAATACAGTGCTAAAATACCCTCTTCATTTATTAGAATTAATCAGCTAAAACCAAGGTAATGTTGTTTATAGTTATATATTTGGAACATTAGATTAAACTGTAATGGTTTCAGCTGTATTCATTTCACATGTACAGATATAAAAATATTTTCCTTGTGAACAATACAGAAAACAGTTATAAAAAGAGTTGCAAAAATGTTTTCAAAATACTATGCTGTGAATGTAACATTGTGTTCAAGTACAGAAATGAAGCAATTCATGGACATTTGCATTTCCTTTGCTGTACAAATGTGTCTGATTTGATAGGTAATATAGAATAAAAACATTTCTAAGTAAAGTTTGTGCTGGTCATTCAAAGTGCCAGAAAAATAATGAGGAAAGTATCATCAGGGATGCATTAACCAGTTTAGAAACACTCCCTGTGGGGTGAGACATCACCCTAACCAAACCTTGTTTACTAGCAGTGACATTACAAACAACTATTTGTATTACTGGCAAGTTGAGTTTAACCAAAACTGCTTTGTCACATTTGTTTTCTTAAAGGAAACCAGTTACCTTTCCTTTCTATGCTTGATTAAAATAGAAATACATGATTAAAAATTGCTATTGCTAATATTCATTGGTAAAGGCTATTGTTTGTATCATAAGACCAGTATGCCTGATGTATCACAGCAGAATTTGTCTTTTAAATTTTCCTTTTTTGGGGGTAAGTGGTGGAAATTAAATTTCACTGTGTGTGTTATTTTAAGTATTAGGAACTTATGATTTGTTTGAGGTGCAGTGGTGTGACACACAGTGGTGGATGGGCAGTGATTACACCTCACTTTGCTGCAAATTTGAAATTTAGATGACTCCATTTTTAATCCAAATACTGATTTTGGTTATTTTAGGGATATTTGCTCATTCCCATGCCAAGCTTGGAACAGCCCTGGACTGTGAAGCTGTCCACAGAGACATCCATGTGAATCAGATGTGCATTTATGTTACTTTGGCTGTGTGTTCATGACTGAAGAAATTTGCAGATACATCTTGGGGCATGTTTGTGTACTACTACAGTTCATAGTGATGAATGTCAGTTAGCCTAAATTGAATACTTGCATGCATGCCCCTGAATTTACACCAAAAAGTTGAATATTGCCATTTTAATTCACCAATAGCCTAGATATTTGACAAATGCATTAGGATACAGCAGGCATGCTAAAGTAAGGAAATATTTGCAAAAAACATATCATTTAATATGAAACACTTCAAATTATATTTCACTAATGAGTTAAGGGTCATATTCAATAAATTTACATATATGATGCGCTTGTATGATTGCAATGACTGTTGGATTTGTGTCATTTGGAAGTTCAATTTCATGAGAGCAGCAGTGGAAATGACTTCTCATGACATAAAATGATCATTACTTATTTGATAATTTACTCATTGCACATATGTGGGTATAAATGCAGTAATTTGCTACAGAAGTTCTGCAGAGCTAAGGATATCAACAGTAAGTGTGATGCACGTGAAATTTTTGGATGGGCAGAGGGTAGGGCATGGTTGTTTTTTGTGACAAAAGTGATTGCATTCATGACCTGCATGAACTGTAAGAAATATATGATAGGAAGACTTGGGCAGTGCTATCTACTTTAAAGGCTGATTACATCCAAACGTTATTGTCATACTTTCTGACTGTGGCCCTTTATCCTCCATGTAGTAACGAAGTAAAGTAAGGCATTAAAGCAGAGAAACGATAACTTCAGCCATGCGGAAAATCATGTCCTCATGGCAGCACTTAGGACATTTGTGAACCTTGTATATCAGCAAAGAATGGAAATAAAAGCAGTGTGCATGCCAAGTGTCCCACTCCACCCCCCCCCCCCATAAACATACTTAACTGTATGCTGTTACATTATTATTAATTTTTTCAAATAATTTTTGCATGGTCAGCATCTAAAATAAACAGTTCAACTATACCAATAAATTTGGATGACATCAGCAATAGAATGGGTGCTGCTGGTGCTTCTTATGATGATACCATATTTATATTTATAAGACAACCTGAGGAAAGTGTCAGGCAGTTCCAAAGTGTAATGGCAGGATCTTTCACCTCGCAATATGTTAGTAACTCTAAAGAAAGTATCAGTGTGGCGAACAATCAAACATATGCTGACATTCCACTCATGCATGTAGAGGAGGAACACCCCTGCACCTCTTTACTAGTATCTCCAAACCCAGCAGAACACTTTGAGGGTGCTGGCAGGCATTCAGCGGTAACAGTGTCCACAGTGACAACTTTACAAAGGGGAGCCAGGTACAGGAATTTCTTACAACTAGCACAGGAAACACATAAAGCATTGGATGCCCAACAGGAAATGTGTTATGACATTGTTAGATCTCAGGCAAGTGTCACACAGAGTCAGCTGGAAATAGTCAGAGTCCTCAAGGATGATGATGATTTCCAGCACTACTTAAAAATGGCACAGTGTTAGGATAATGCCACGATCACACTGGTACATAGTATGGTGGAACACCAAGCATCAGTGGCCACCTTCATTCATACACTACTTAGGGCATACCAGAGTCAAGCTGGAGTCAGTATTGAAAGAGGCAGAGGACAGTGCACTGTCCAGACAAGTGGGGGGAGATCACATGATAATAATGTTGTTTCTCAAGAAAATAATGTAAGTTGTCAAGATGAAGAAGCACAACACATTTCATGCAGGCCTTGTAAGCGTTCATCCACACCAAAGAGAACCTCACATTGAAGGTCATAATCATGGTCACACAGCACTGTCAGATCAGTGTCAGCAGGATCATCTGCATCAAGTAGGCCATGACATCAGACCAACTGACCTCACAGTTCTCATCGTAGCCCATCTACAAAATCACTTGTGGCATCACCTAGCCTAGCTGTATGAGTCAGTTGATCTTGAACTACTGTGAATCAGCTTCAAGGAAACACTGTATGTTTAACTAGAAAGGAGGTGGGGGAAACAAGTTTGAAAATGTATGCATTTCATCCCTGAAAAGTAATATGTACATCACCCATGGATGGTAGAAAAAAATCATTGCTACCATTCCTACAGGTAGCAGTTACCTACAACATGAAAGGAGTAATTCACAAACATGTTCCGGATTCATATACAATAAACAAATTACAGATTAAAATGAGTATCCTGGCATGTAAACTTACACTGCTGTCACTTTACTCTCTCCACTGCACAAATGATAGTTTTTTTTTTATGTTTCTGAAGTCAAAAATATTGTGTATGACAGCATAAAGCTAATCTGATGTGCAATATCACAGAATAATTTGAGATAATTTTATAAAAAAGCAATATAATACATTTGATTAAATTTGTAATGCATTAACTCATGAAGTATTTCACTGCTGATAATACTCATTACTATTGTATACTTAAGTAAACAGTACAGCAGAACTTATTCATCAAAGCAGAGAACGCTATGAATAATGTTTTATATAATGCCTTATGACATCACTGAACAGTCAGTGAGCATTCAGGCATGACTTTAAGCAACAATAATATGAGTACATTTTCAGAAAGCTAATAATAATAAAAAAAAAAAAAATATATATATATATATATATATATATATATATATATATATATATATATATGGTTCCCCTTCACAAGATCGAATGAATGGAAGCTCGAAATGCATAAGCTCGAGACCAGAATCTCGAAATTCCATTCACTTGAAATTGTGAATGGGAAGTTTAGGGTTAGAAAAAAAAGAGTTCAGTCACCTTTTTTCAGGGGGCTAGGTCCCACTTCACCCTTGCAGCTGTCATCTAAGAGCTGCATGACTGCACTATAGTGGAGGACTGGGAAATCTTCCATTTTGCACTTATGCATATAGCGCGGAATGGGAGATTTCCCTTTCCTTCACTGTAGTGCGATCTCGGAGTAGGAATATTTAAGTAGGGGGTGTGGGGGGTATGCAAAAACATTAGAAAGGTGTTTTTTTTTTTCCCTTCACATTTTTGAGTTTCTGTAAACTCTAGATTCTGGCTTCAGGGTTATGAATTTCGAGTTTATAGGAATTCGATCTTGTGAAGGGGGACTATATATATATATATATATATATATATATATATATATATATATATATATATATATATATATATATATATATATATATATATATATATGGCTCCCATTCAGAAGCCTGAAACATCATAAGCCTGAAAATCAAAATCCTGAAACCAAAAGCCTGAAAATTCAGAATCCTGAAAACTCAAAATCCTGAAAGCCCAAAATCCCGAAAGACCAAAATCCTGAAACTCAAAATCCTGAAAACACAAATAATGCTAATATGTCACTATAAAGACACTAATATCTACCAACTGACCCTGACCCTAACCCTAACCCTAAGGTCCGTCACTATCGCACACTCACCTGACCCGCCCTAACCCTAACTCACTTAAACCGCCCCTAACCCCAATGTTTGTCACTATTGCATACATGCCTAACCTGCGCCCTAACCCTAACTCACTTAAACCGCCCTAACCCTAAAATAAAACCAACCGACACTTACCTGACCCCAACGCATGACCTAACACCACAGGGCTAACAATAGCAAAGCCACAATGACATCAGTATGTCTATTTTGTGTTTTCAGGATTTTGAGTTTCAGGATTTTGGTCTTTCGGGATTTTGGGCTTTCAGGATTTTGAGTTTTCAGGATTCTGAATTTTCAGGCTTTTGGTTTCAGGATTTTGATTTTCAGGCTTATGATGTTTCAGGCTTCTGAATGGGAACTATATATATATATATATATATATATATATATATATATATATATATATATATATATATATATATATATCAAGATGAATGAGAATGTCAGATGAACAGTGACAGCAGACCATGCACCACACAGCATAGACCATTAATATCACTTTATGCATCAATTATACTGTATGCTTTTTTTTTTTACAATAAGAAAAGTGCCATGGTCCATAGTTCTGGAATAGATGTTACCTCTTTACTTGCAGAGCCACATACCATGCATGAGCCTGCTTCTAGCTAGTCCTCATTAGTCATAGTAGGACTGGATCTGGGAGCTGCAGTGACAACATGGGTCACTTAACCATCAAACTGGCCAGTGATCATGTTATGCAGAATGCAACATACACTAAACATTCTGCATGCAGTAGCTGATTCATACTGATTCAGGCATCTGAAATGGCTCTTCAGGAGGCCAAACATCATCTCAACAATAATATAGGTAAGGATGTGTTACATGTTTCCTCAGCAAGTCCACTTGGATTTTTACTGGTGTCACGAGCCATGGCTTTAGTGGATATCCAGCATCACCTGAAAAAAAAGAGTAAAAAAGGGAAGGAAACAAAGCAAACAAATACAGTTTAATATTCAGCAATACATTTTAATATGAATAACTACTTAAATAAAATATATAAAAATAAATTATTTTTCTAAATTTCTAATATAGCAACAAGATGTGTAATATAGCCACTGGGCATCTGACAATGCAGGAAAAAGTGCTAAACTGAGCTAGAGTGCCAGATATGGGAATTGTGTGCAGTGTCAGGATATTGGTTAGAGATGTTGGTGATGGATCCCCATGCATCACACACTACCTGACAATTGATGGAATGGTAGCCCTTCCTACTGTGGTACCAGTATTTCTTGTGGAAAGAAGGGGCCCTAATTGCAACATGGGTGTAATCCATCACACCAAGTACCTCAGAAAAGCATCATAGCTGTGATGCCTTTACCCTTGCCCAACAATCAAGAAGCCTCAATCCTCACCACTAACACCAGTGAGGGTTGTCTATATAGGGAAAGGATAATAAATACACACACACAGTAAAGTATAATTTCCATTAAGAGCACACAGAGATCACAGTCAGTCTTGGGCTGGTTTATCTCTTTCTCTCCAGGTCCTTAATAAGACTCCCCACTGACACAGCTCTAGGGTCCAGATCTCAGCCTAGTGGGTAAGCTAAAACCTCCAGTACCCTCTCTGTACAACTGGTGCTTCATATCTCTGCCCAAGTAGCTGACACACACATACTTTGAGACACTCCTGGGGAAGGCTGGCACAGGTGCTCCAGCTGTATCCCTTTTCTGCCCAGTCTAAAAGGTAGTACCAGCTCCCACCACCCACTAATAGCAACTACTCAATGGCCCTTCTGAAAGCATATCCAATTATTACTGTGTGATATTATTATCCAATTGGTACATATGACTGAACAGTCAAGACTTATTAGAATGACTTGGTACAGTATCACTATATACATGCAATGTACTCTAGAGCTTAAATTAACTCTACATAAAACAGCCAAAGTTGAAAGGCTTAAAACTATTTAATAATAAATAATAAAACACAAGACAATACTTCTTACTACACAGTGCTAATCAAGAGTTCAGAGATCAGAGAGAAATACTTAAAATAATACAGTAGAAAAGTTCTGACATCACAGAAAATAAACCAGTCTAATATTCCTATTTCCTAGCTATATCTAAGAGAAAACAGTTCTAAATAACTTACATCTAGAGAAAAGCAGTGCTGGTGATGTTGGATGTTCTCAAGACAAAATGGTCTGAGCTTTCTGATTCTCTCTCTTTAAATTGAAAGCACAGAGCTGCTTCACATGACAGCATTCTTCACACATCTCTGGTGTTCCCAGGCTAACAGAAACTGCATTTACATTCTTTACACCTGGTCAGAAACCCGAGCAATAACAGACATTTATACATGCAAATTCTAGCCATTAACTCTGGTCTTAAAACAATAGGCAGGATGCCTCCATCTAGACATATCGGCTCCAAATTTTGACATCAAAGACGGTCATAAAATGCTTGACTTAGCTTTCTTACAGCAGTGTGCACTGTTGTTACATTTTTGCATTTCAATATCCAGTGCAGTATTTTCACATTTAAGAGAACAAGTCTGTGGCTTACATTAATATTTACAAATGACAAGATTATCTACAAAATTCTATCTGGCTAGGCTGGAAGCCTTCACTTATCTTCACACATCTCCCCCCTTGAGAACTCAAGCTAGTTTTTCAAGTGACCCTTGAGAAACGTTGCTTGAAAGGGTTAGATCTATCTGAGTATACCTTAGCCCATTCCCTGTCTTGAGAGCCCATCTGCAGTAGCATTGCTAATCCCATTGCATTGCTCCACTGACATATATGCTTGCAACCCTAGGCTCCATCTTAGCAACTTCGCATTTTGCTGGCTGTCTTTGTTTAACCATGTTAGGGGGTTGTGATCTGTCACTACAGTGAATTTTCTTCCATACAGGTAAGGCTGAAGTTTCTGCAGTGCCCACACAATGGCTAGACATTCATTTTCTACAGCTGCATAACATTGCTCCCTGGGTTGGAACCTACAACTGAGATAAACCACTGGGTGCTCTTCTCCCTCTGAAGAAATCTGCCTAAGTACAGCCCCCACCCCATGGTTTGAAGCATCCACCTGCACAACAAATTATTTGCTATAGTCTGGACTGGCTAACACAGGGGGTCCACCCAAAGCTTCTTTAAGCTTTTGGAATGCCTGCTCACATACTGTGGTCCACACTACTTTATCTGGCCTATTCCTCCTTGTCAGGTCTGTGAGGGAAGCAGCTATGGTACTATAACTGTGAACAAACTTTCTGTAGTACCCTGCTATCCCTAAGAACACCCTCACCTGCTTTTTGGTAATAGGTGCAGGTCATGCCTGAATGGCTTCTACTTTGGCAGGTTCTGGCCTGATCCTACCGCTCTCCACTCTATATCATACCCACCTGACATTTTCTCGGCTTAATGATCAACCCTGCCCTCCGTAGTCTGCCCAGCACCTCTCTGATATGCTGAAGTTGCTCTTGCCAGGAATGGCTGTAGATGGCAATATCATCTAGGTAAGCAAGAGTAAACCCTCCTGCTTCTGCTAGGATATGATCTACCAGCCTCTGGAAAGTGCATTTTTCATCCCAAAGGGAATCTGTGTGAACTCATGCAAGCCAAAAGGAATCACAAAGGCTGATTTCACTTTAGCACTGAGAGTCAAGGCACCTGCCAGTAACCCTTGGTAAGATCAATGGTTGTAAGATACTTAACCCCCCCAGCTGCTCTAGGGCCTCATCTTTCCTAGGCATGGGGTAAGCATCTGACTCTATGTGACTATTCAGTTTCCTGTAGTCCACACAGAACATAGCGCTGCCATCCTTCTTTGGCACCAGCACCACTAGGGAGGCCCAGGGACTGTTAACTTTTGAATCTCCCCAGGTTCCAACATATCCTGTATTTCCACCCTCAAAGTCTGACTCTCTCAGGCACCTTATAAGGGGCCTGCCTAATAGGGCTTTTGGGTTCTGTATCCACCTGATGCTGCACCAGGTGGGTGCACCCTAGTTGCCCAGTGAACATGTCCCCAAACTCCTGTAATACTGCTTGGATTTCTCAAACCTGGGTAGGAGATAGCTGCTGGGACTTTGTTACCCCTTCCACTGAGGTGTCAGTTCAAACAAACCTCACTGAGGAGATCAGTGACCAGATCTCCCACAGACTCCTCCTGCAATCCACTGCAAATGCTCAGCACAAGGGCCTCTATCATGGTAAGGTTTCATCATGTTAACATAGTACAAATCTGCCCCTGCATCCTGTCTAGCAGTTCCACCATGTAGTTAACATCACTTTCCTTTCTTACCACCTTGTGGGGTCCCTCCCAAGCTGCTTGCAGCTTGTTGTGTCTGACAGGAATGAGAACAATTACCTACTGCCCCAAAACATACTCTCTAGCTCAAGCATTCAAGTCATACCACACCTTTTTCTGTTGTTGGGCTTCTGCCAGGTTCTCCTGGGCCAAGCCCATGAGTTCCCTGAGCCTTGTCCTGAGGTTTAGGATATATGCCACAACAGACACCTTTTGAGGTTCACACTCACCTTCCCACTCATCACAAATTAAATCTAGAGGTCCCCTCACCCTATGCCCACACAACAACTCAAAGTGTGAAAACCCTGTGGATTCCTGGGGAACCTTCTGTATGCAAACAACAGATGGGGCAAATATTTGTCCCACTTCCACTTAAACTAGTCTGAAAATGCCTGTATCATGGACTTGATTGTAGAGATTAATCTCTCAACAAGACCATTAGTCTGGGGATGGTGGGGGATCTTCATTTGCTTCATTCCACAGTACTTCCACAGACAAGTCAGCAGGTCTGACATGGAATTGGCTCCTCTGTCAGTCAGTATTTCTTTTGGGAAACCTAACCTGCTGAAAATCTCTAACAAAGCATTTGCCACCTTTTCTGCCTCAATGGAGGACAGAGCCACTGCCTCAAGGTATCGTCTAGCATAATCCACTACCACTAGGATATACTTTTTCCCTGTGGAACTTGGGGTACTCAGAGGCCCCACACTATCCATACCTACCCACTGAAATGGCTCCTGAATCACAGGCAAAGGCAACATCAAAGGAGCTCAAACCTTGTCTCCTGCCTTGCTTACCTTTTAGCACTGCTCACAGGTCTTGCAGTACCCTGTTACATCTCTGGAAATTCTAGGCCAATAGAAGTTCTGCATAATATGTCTCTTGGTATGTTTTATGCCCATATGACCTGCAAAGTGAATATTATTGACTATGGCTAGAAGCACAGGTGGTAGGCTCTAGGCACTACCAACTGCTGTACTGACTTACCTTCTAGCCCTCCATCAGGGGTCCACTCTCTATACAGTAACTCTTTGTCCTGGTATACAGATTCCCCCTTCCCCTTGAAAATCAGGTTTCTCCCTAGCTACCTGCCTCAGGCCTTGCAATGTAGGGTCTGAGAGCTGAGCCTGTCTTAACTCTCTCTTTGTAACCCTTCCCATCTCCCCTTCCACAAGAATTCTGACATCATCTGACAGTGGTGCCTCACTTTCAGCCTGGGTACTACTACTCATCTCTACCTATGCAGTCACTCTGTCCAAGGGAACATCAGTACCCACAAGCAGCTGTGGCTCACCTTCAGTCTCACTGCTACAGAGTACCTCCCTTCCTGAAGTAACCACCTCACCAGTCCTAGCTGCAAGTATGCAGTCTGTCTGGGTCTCCCCAGGCTACCAGACCCACATCCTTGTCTCCAAGCCTGACTGCATGTAACTGCATAAGCACATGGTACTGTCTCATCCAAATCCTTCCCTATCAGGACATCTGCAGGATGGTAGTTTGGTAAACTTGTTGTCTCAAAACAACCTACTATTGGCATTTTGTCTTTGCCACTTACTGGCTCCCTCACATTTTGTTCCCCACCTTGCTTCTGTAGACATCTGTATGCCACATGGCCCTACTAGTTGCATTCAAAACATTAAACCCTCAGTACTAGACATGTATCTGGACTAGTGGCTTCCCGTGTTACTGGCAGATTCTGTTGTGGCAGTCTATCCTGCCCACCATGTGTTCCTTTAGACCCATGAGCAGTACTGGTGGTCCCTTTCCTGTGCAGGGATGCCCTGCTTGCAAGGTATAGGTCTCCCTTCTTCCCCAACTCATCTGAAGTAGCATATTGTCTATCAGCTAACCAGATTCTCATGTCCTCAGGCAAAGTGCTAAGGGCTTGTTCCTCATCAAAAGGCCTGCCAGACCTTCAAAAGTGGTGACCTGACATTCTGTCACCCACATATGAAAATAAGTGTTCAGTTCAGCAACATATTCACACACACTTTCATCTGCCTTGCGTATATGCTTGCAAAACTTTTTCCTATAAGTTTCAGGTGTTAGCTTAAAACATTCTAACAATCAACCCTTAACAACAGTGTAATTAAAACAGTAAATTTCAGACATTTTAGACAACACAGTTACAGCTTTACCATGGAGTAAGGGGGTCAGGAACCATACCCAGAGCCTGTGGTCAACATCATACTGTTTACATATCCACTCAAACATATGAATGAAACTATCAAAATTATCCCCCTCTTTAAACTGTGGAAGAAATTTACTGACCTTTTGTGCTTCTGGGATCCAGTTACTTCCATTTTACCTTCCCCTTGTTACCTCCATGACTGTGGTGAAGAGACAGCATCTCCTTCTCATGCTGCCTCTTCCTCTCCTTTTCCTCAGCTTCCAGGCATAGCAGTTTCTCATTCTCATTTTCCTCAGCCTGCAGACATCTCAGTCTTTCAGCTGCTTCTATTTCCAAACACCTACCCACCAACTCAAGTCTATTTAGCTCCAAATTGATTTTTAAGTCCTCTGCAGAAAGGTTGAGCTGTACATTCTCTGAGGGTGGTACCTCTGTACTGCCAGTCTGATCATCCTCCTGGTTGATGTTTTCTGATGCAGCTGTGACCACAGCTGCAATCATGTCTGCCTTAGTCAGGTTTCCATACACCAGTCCACTAGCCTGGCACATCTCAGCCAGCTGGCTCCTTGTCAGCTTTCCGTACTCCTCTGCTGACATGCTGCCTGCTCTCCCTGACTAACTAAGCTAACAAAAGAAATAAAACAATTTTGATCTGAACTCTGAGTATTCACTGTGTGGCTGATTTAGAGTACAAAACACATTCAGTGATCACTGTACACAAGCTACAGGAATTCACTCTATCCACACCTCAACAAGCCAATTAGTATTTGCCAACCAATTAATATATGGTGTGGATATTCCACCACTTCCACCAATAAATATAAGATGCCTGTGCCTTGGCTCAGCAACAAAGGAGCCTCAATCCTCAGCACTGACACCAGTGAGGGGCATCCATATAGGGAAAGGATGATAAATATACACACAGTAAAGTACAATTTCCTGGGGCTGGTTTCTCCCTTTCTCTCCAGGTCCCCAATAAGAATCCCCACTGGCACAGCTATAGAGTCCAGATCTTAGCCTAGTGGGCAAGCTAAAACCTCCAGCACCATCTCTGTCTAACCAGTGCTTCATGTCCCTGCCCAAGTAGCTGACACACACACACTTTGAGATAAGAGTTATATACAACCAGACAGACACTCCTGGGGAAGGCAGGCACAGGTTCTCCAGCTGTGCCCCTTTTCTGTCCAGTGTAAAAGATAGTACCAGCTGCCACCACCCACTAATATCAGTTACTCAATGACCCTTCTGAAAGGGTGTCCATTTATTACTGTGTAATATTATTATCCAAATGGTAAGTGTGACTGAACAGTCAAGGCTTATTAAAGTGACTTGGTACAGTATCACCATATACATGCAATGTACTCTAGAGCTTAAATTAACTCTACATAAAACAGCCACAGTTGAAAGGCGTAAAATATTTAACAATAAATAATAAAAACACAAGACAATACTTTTTACTAAACAGTGCTAGTCAGGAGTTCAGAGATCACAGAAAATACTTAAAATAATACAGTAGAAAAGTTCTGACATCACAGAAAACAAACTAGTCTAATCTTCCTATTTCCTAGCTATATATAAGAGAAAACACAGTTCTAAATGACTTACATCTAGAGCAAAGCAGTGCTGGTGATGTTGGATGTTCTCAAGGCAAATGCTCTGAGTTATCTGATTCTCTCTCTTTAAATTGATAACACGAAGCTGTTTCACATGACATTATTCTTCACACTTCTCTGGTGTTCCCAGGCTGACAGAAACTACATTTACATTCTTTACACCTGGTCAGAAACCATAGCAATAAAGACAGTTATACATGCAAATTCTAGCCATTAACTCTGGTCTTAAAGCAATAGGCAGAATGCCTCCCTCTAGACATATTGGCTCCAAATGTTGACAACCAAAGACAGACATCAAATGCTTGGCTTAGCTTTCTTACAACAGAATGCACTGTTGTTAAAATTTTGCAGTTCAATATCCAATGCAGTCTTTTCACATTTAAGAGAACAAGCCTGTGGCTTACATTAATATTTACAAATGACAGAACTATCTACAAAATTCTATCTGGCTAGGCTGGCAGGCTTCACCTATCTTCACACCAGCCCATAAAAGGCAAAAATAGCCATGGCTTGGTCCAGAAATGATGACAGGCATTAGATATGCTGATCCACACATGCCAAGAGAACATCCAGGAATGGCTGCATTATTCTCAAGGCAAAAGCCTGTGAGATCCCCAATGTATCCCCAGTCTGCTTCTGGAAGTTCCCAGTAGCAAATATAGTGAGGCTATACATGCCATGTTTTTCACAGGGAAAGGAAGTCCACACTTTCTTCCAGTGCCCCTATGAGAGCCAATTATCCACACTAAGACCTTACAATGTCCCCATTCACTCTTAATCTATCAGTGATTTCGTGACTGTCAAAGTTTTAATGAGTTATCTTTTTCCTTATATGTTTGCCTCCTTGGCCAGCAAGCTGTGCTAGGTGCAAGTGGTTTTGGCCAGCCAGGACAAACACTTAAGATCTGGAAATAGCAATGCTAGCAGCAAGTGACAGCATTGTCACTGATTGCAACTCAAATATATTTGTCTAGACTTTTTCTTATATATCACATCTGCTTCTAGAGTGGAAAAGTGAGAACATTTGACTATGGATCACAAAGGTGCAAAACATACTTTGTTAGCATATGAAGATTTACATCATTCCTCATTTCTATCATATTAGTTGCACATTTATTTTAGCACATTTGAAGTCATTGTGTATTTCTATAAATGACCTCTATGAATCACAGTTCAGCTGAGTTCAGCCATAAACATCGTAGATACCCTTAACAGATTTGCATAACTGACTATGAATATCGGCCTTTATGTATTAACTTGGTAAAGATACTTGGTGTAAAACCAGAGGACATTAGATCCTTTACTCAAATAGGTTCTGAAAGTTTTTGTGAATTAACATTTGAGATTTTTGAAGCAGCAGATAGGTTTCTTTCTAATTTTTATGACAAATCATTCTGTGATTCTTGGAATAAATATGTAGTACAATAAGCATACAGAATGTTAAAAAGGAAGATGACACTTCAGTTTTGAACTGCTTATTTAACTGAACAGGAGGTAAGGACTTATTTTTCCTGTAGAAGGTAAAGAGGTATATTGAATTAAAAAAATATTTGATGAATAGGGCATGGGAGATTTAATGCATGTTTGCCGAATGTTTATGGAAACATGTCATTTTTCAAGTGAGTTATCACAAATAACAAGAAAGGAATGCTCAAGTATTGCGTGAAACCAATAATGTGTTTCATTTGTGGTTGTGTTGAACAATAAATTAATAAATGCATAAATAGTGTATGCAGTGAACATGGAAAACAATTTAAAATGTTATGTAGAGTGTGTGGAAGAATGCAACATGTTTGGTTTGACTGTGCTAAAATATAACCAAAACCAGTGAAATTAGTGAAAATGAGCATCGGTTAGTATTACATGAGTAAGACTTTGAAGTGTGAATGCCCAGTGAGAGTGAATGCAATGGATTGTCTGGTGCCCATAACTTGGTAAAAGAGAGAGGAGTATATAACACTGAAGTACATTACATGTTTTAAAACCTGACTAATGAAAAAGATGAACTGAGTGAGCTAGAAGTTAGCAAAAATAATCGAAAGGCAATGGAGTAAGGAAAAAAATAATGTTAATTAAAAGAGGTTGCAAAAACAGGAAAAGGGTAGTTTAAAAGAAGTTTCTTTAAATGTAAACTGTGTATTAAATAAAAAAGGAGATCAAATGTAGATAGACAGTGTAAAGAAGAAGTTTGTGATGTTATAATATTATTAGACATCATGATAACTAACGACTGACAAAAAAAAAAAAAAAACTAGAAGTCATATGGGGAATGTATTATGTTGGAGTTTTGGGAAAGATGTCTGTTCTGATGTAGCATTTTTTAAGAAAGTCTGTAAAATATGTGGGATCAGTTAACATTAAGATCATAAAAGTTCACAGAGTCCAATGCAAAATTGCCAATAACCAAGTAATATGCAAATATGCCTAAGTGTACATTGAACATCTCAGAGCAAAGCAGATATTACCAGCAATGTCTGAGCAACCTCAAGCAATCATGTCAAATCTGCATGCTAAGAAAAGTTGTTTATAAAGTGAGATGCATACAGGCATTACCAATGTACATCTATGGAAATTATACAAGCTCAATGTAATAACTGAAAATTACTAAAGGAATTGAAATGCACAACAATCTGTCTGGAAAATTACAGATAACCACAAACACAAAAATATATTGTAATTTGTAGACAGATATATACAAATACTCTCATCATAATTTGGAGAATCTAATGGACTTCACAAAATTTCTATTAAAAAATTAATTAAGTAAGGTGAAGGGCAGTCACGGCCACTTTCACTATAGCTAACACTGGCTAACAGTAGGTAAGGGACACATGCTGGTAACACAAGTAATGCACACACTCAAGTAAATATGGTGATAAAAAACAGATATGGGGTGAGGGTGAAGAAGAGGGACACACAAGAGGTATGACTGAAGAGGAATGTTTGAGGGAGAGTTAGAGGATCAAAGGGATTTTTGAAGAATAGAAGCAATGGAAAGACATGGAAGGAGGAGAGGGGAAACAGCAGGTATAAACAAATAAATATCACACTACATGGCAACGGTTGAAAATAAGCATAAAGGAGAGGTAAAGTACACAGGCTGCATGCATTCAGACTATATAATACTGGTGGAAGAAAATGGACATACAGGATAGGGATCCATGCCAGCCATAGTACAATGCAAGCATGCATATATGCCTATGCAAAGATCAATGCTGAGATTTTGCAAAGTGTATGACAGTAATACCAAAATGTGTATGAATGATGTTGGTTGTATGTTCGAGAAAATTAAATGGGGGCTGCAAAAATTCTAGTAGACAGTAGATATCAAATATAATCATATACTAGGCTGTCACCAGGGCAATTATAAGCCAAGCAACAGCAAGGATGAGCAAATCCAGGTAAACAAATGCAGAAGGCAAGCAGAGGGTGGATTAGAATCTCCAACCCTGCATATGAAAGGTAAACAACCAAGCACAGTGCCAAACAACAGCACCAAAACAAAGCAGGAATGCGGTTGTCTAAAACACAAATAAGTGTAGACAACTCAAACACAGGCAAAATGGGATGCATATGTAAATGACATAAGCCATGTTAAAGGCAACACAGATCAGCTGTGATGTGTACACTCTATATGTGTGACATGCAATGGAATAACATGATCCATTCAGAAATAAGTGCCAACACACATACACACACCAATGACAGAGAATATAATATAATATAATGATGGAGACATATATGAGTAATGACATGTAAGGAATGCCAGCCTGTGCATTGAAAGGAAGCAAACAAATCCCTGGATAATGCTCAGCACACAAATATAACATGATCAATGATGGAATCAAATCAATTACCACCACATTGAGTGCATGTGGTTTGCACATGTATGACAAACAACATTGTGGCACAAGGTAATATTGCACCAGTACACTTACATGACAGTGATGATAACATAGAGGAAGGTAAACATACACATAATGTATGTCATGTATATGTGTAAAGTGTAGACCAAAGCTATGAGGGAGAAGGAAGATGGAAAACACAGGTCCATATCATTGAGGAGATGTAAGCAACAGAAACTAGGCACAGACTAAAGCAGGACAACCTTTTCTAAGGAGACACATTGCACATGCATGTGTTCACCATGTACGATGGTCTGCAAATCCTCCAAAGCTGCATCGAAGCACATGGTAAACATATGACACATGGGAATAATGGACTGGTGATGACTATAAATATTACTGTGTTTTTGTTATTTGTACACAGATACATGCAACTGTTAAACAGCAAGAGGCATAGGTACACTACAAAAGTATTTTGATTATCACAAACACATACATACTACCATTCAGATATAATACATGTGCCACAGTCACTGTTATGGAAGTAAATAGCATCATACATGTGTAGAACTCATCAAAGAACAATCCTGCGAACAAAATTACTGCACAGAAAAATGGAATAACTGCATGTAAACAATCACATTTTACAAGGGCTGTTGTGTGTTGATCATAATATGGCTGTACACATGTACATTGATGTGAAGCAGTACAAATGCATAAACACAGACATACATGAAACTCTGTGTTTGCATGTCATAATATAAGTGGTAATCAAAAAAACTGGCTATTAACAAATGCAAGATACAGACAAACAAGGAAGTCACAAAGGATGCTAAAGAAAGCATCCTTTTGTATATTCACTAATGGAGCAGTGATTGTCTATACAGTATGTGAAGGATACCTGCTCATATACACCAGTCACAGTAATTAGATATAACATGGCATAATATTTGTCAGTATATGTCGAACACAATGCCATTGTGCCAGTGTGGCAGCATGACATAACAGTGTTACAAAAATCATATAAACAAGGACCTGTCATGTTGCTGAACAGACCAAAGACATCAACAACCAGTACAGACATGGGTACAATGCATTCACATGGATAACATGTAAATAAACACACCAGATCCACCTCACTGTTTTATGTGAGAACTATGTGAATAATTTAGTATGTGAGTTGCTGTCATCCCACATAAGTATACATTGGAACAATATAAGCAGATCAATTGTGTCTCACTGTCGTTATGGTATCTGCAACAATCATATTTGTCACACAGAGGATCAGAGTGTATTGGACTTAACAATATTATGCTGCACTGCATGCAGATGAGAACAAACACAGAATTAAGGAGCAGCACCCCTGTTCATATGGAGTAATGTATGCAGTAATTACAGCATGACCATGTAAATCAAGTTGGTTAATGTATGTGTAATTTAGTAATGTGTGTCATACTGCAACATAAAGCAACATATGACATGATATGTGCAGTGTACATTATGATATATGTCAGAAAAGCATGACAGCAATATGCACAATTGTGCATGTACCGTAAATACCTGGATATGGAAAACACCATAGTTGCAGCATTACAAAACTAGATCATACAGACAATACATACAGTCCTGAGGGGCCACCCTGAAGGGGTCAAACATCACAAAGGCTCTCTCCAGTCATCTCCCAAAATTAATTCCCAATCAGGTTCTTCATCTAAGCCCAGAATACATCTGCCATCACATCCCAGATTTGATCCCCAAAAAAATCCCCTTGGCTTGGCAGTGGGCATCTTGTATGATGAACAGCAAGAACAATGGCATGTTCAGGTCCAAGACTCTTATCAGAATCATCATTCCTGTCATAGTCATCATCCTGGTTCTTGAAGTAAGAGATGCCTGGCAATAGTTGTCATGTCATGTTTTCAGCATACGATAGGAGAGCTGTCATGGGTCTCACACTCTGTCAAGGTTCAATGCAGGAAAAAAATATTATACATGCATAATAGGTAGTTTGCAAAAGTAGGAAATAAAAACATGTCATATGAACTTACAGAATCTGCATGTGACAACTATCCTGTGTGTGTGCTATTACAATACTGTATGGTCTTATGCAACTGTAACACCATATGTGATGAAAGGAATGAATTCAATCCCTAACAGTGTACAAAATGGTGTGTCACATATGTAACAATTGTGAAAATCAGGTCTGTAATAAAGCACAATCAGATGTGCAAATATAAAATGGTAACTGTAGTATATGATATGAAATCAACATCATCAAAACATATTAGACTGGACATGTGACAAGTTTGCTCAAGGAATATCACAGTTCAGTACATTTGTCATTACAACTTAATTGTCAGAAGGTGTGGCCCATAAGGGTTATTTATACCTTGCATAACAAAAAACACGAACTTGTGATAATAGCAAGTTTACTGTCATGAACATGCAAATTTCTCAATGTACTAATATCAGTATATTAATGATATGAATTGAAGGCCATGTGTGGGCCAGGGTGACCATACAGTCTCAGCATTTTATTCAAGTACATTACATGATATGTAGCATACAGTTTATCTGACAAAATACTGTTATCACTTGTTCATTTATTAATATATTAGCTAACAGTATGCATGCAAAACATAGATGTGCCCAGACCAGACATATATATATATATATATATATATATATATATATATATATATATATATATATATATATATATATATATATCAGTACATTTTAAGATGATATCGGTTGACAGTCTATCGTGCAATACTAGCTTGTTTTGCCCAAACAGAATAACTTATAACACTGCAAACTCATAGCCATACTGATAAAATATCTTTAGAAATGTGGCTTCTAATATTATCATGTCAGCATATAAGCATTATACCAATCGCAAACACCAAGAAAAACTATATACTACTGTAAACTCATATGGACCATTATTTTTTACTTAATAGTTGCCTCAGACATTTATGTTGAGATGTGAATCTGCCATTTACTTTTCCACCATAATATATTTGTGTGTGTAAGTAATGTGTCATCTTGACCTCCCATGAGTAAAATATGTTTACTCTAAATATTGTAAGAAGAAGCAGTAGTACACATACACGGTATATGCAAATGAGCTAAGCAGTGCAACATGGCTCATGAGTGACAGCATAGCATCATATAAATGGAATGGAATTGAAAAGCTTAGAACAACTGGACAATCACAGGCACTGTGACAGCATGGACATTTCTAATGCGTGTATATCACACACACACCCACATTACTGACCCTCATCAAATGTATCACTGACATATTATGTTTAAATATATACCTGCACAATTAAAACAATGTAATGATGAGCATAATTATACTATGCAATAATTCAGACATACCAGGAAAAATGAGTGGCTCTTGGCACAACAATAATACGAAGTATAAAGTTCAGTTCAGTTGAATTCCACCAATTTCCACTATTTTCGACCATAAAAGAAAACCAAATAGATGGAAAAATGCTCGATTTATTAGTAACAAACAAAGCTTTTGGGAATGTCCCTTTTTCAGTGTTAATTCGTTAGGCTAATGGGGTAGTAGTTTCCGGGGTCTGTGGTGGCTCCCCCTTTTTGGAGTGGGATAACTGTCATTGTGCACCAGAAAAGACTGGGCAGTCCAACACAGAAGTAAAAAATACCCGACAAGCTATTCAAAAGTCCCAGTGGATAGAAATGACCGCACAGGCACAAAATACTGAAGATCTCTCTCTTTATTCTTGCACACAATAAAAACTGTTTCACGTTAGGTTAAGCGCTTTCATCTACCGACATAGATTTCATCAGAACCACTCTAACCATTGTTAACACCCTTTATATATGATATTCAATTCATTAATTACATTAATTAAAAACACTCATGCTTAACTTGTTAACATTTAAAGTGCACTGTGCTGGATTCCCTAATGGTAAACTGTGTATAATCTAAAACTAATTTAAAAACTGCTTACTAACAAAACATGCTTTAAAAATATTAAAAACTACATATTTATATGCATCTAATAATTCCCATATGTCTATAAAATACTAACATATAATTATTTTTGCTTACTTTACATCATAATAAATACTTTTATGCACAATAACAATAAAAAATGTAAAAAATAAACCTAACACCCAGTTAACGTTCTAACATGGGTTTAATAGAAATGTATTCATTTAAACCAGGATGCTCTGATGCATTTAATTTAATTTGCCAGCGTGTCTCTTTTTCCAATAATTTCATCTTGATATTACCACCCCTGGGATTCACTTGAACCTGTTCCAGGATCCCAAACTCAAACCTCCTACATTCTTTATTGGCCTCACAATGCCTCCATAGTGCATTATTCATATCTTGTTTCCTCATTCTATAATAATGCTCATAAATTCTGTTTTTTAAACAGCTTAGATTTTTTAAGAAACCCATGGGGGTAGAAATGGAACATGAACAGTTAAAGGAATGTTGCAAAATGTTGGATAATTTTGGATTCACATTCATGAAATATCTTATTTCTTGTAATGATAAAAAAATATGTCAATTAATGATGGAAATAGAGGAGTTAGATCATATTATTACTAGCGATATGTTGTTTGAAGAAAATATATTAAATTTTAATGCACAATTTACATGGGTTGAAAAGCAGATTAACATACAGATGGAGAGAAAATGTAAAAAATTAAAGCGTGACCTATGGCAGTATGAAAAAGGAGAAGCTTACAGATTTGATTCAAAGAATGATAGGATAAAAAAGACAGACTATAGGTATAAAGGAGAGAAGGAATACATGTATAGAGATAGACCTGCATATAAATACAGTGCTAGCAGGAATAATAAATTCAATCATTTTTTAGAAAAAGACCAGCCCAGGGATTTTCTACAGGAAAGAGGGGTAGGACAAGGGAATTGGTACCCACAGGAAAACAGAACGTGTTGAAACATTCTGACAAGGTATGTGGTAGTAATGAAGAGCAAATTATTAGAATTAATGATATACACTATAGATGGAAGGAGTTTAGTATTTACAATTACACTAGCTTGGAAGTTAAAACTGACATGTTCAAGTTACTGTCAAAGGGTATGAAATTTATACCCAACAATAGGGGTAACTTGGTTGATTATGTAGTGGATTTTAAAAAATATTTAAGAAAACTCAACCTAGCGTTTTTTTTCAAAGGGAAGGAAATGTTAAGCTATGAAGTTTATAGGAAACCCAGTAAATTCACACCACCTTTAAACAACACACTTGCCACATATGAAAGGATGGTCATAAAGGAATTATATGCTGAAACAGGAACAAACAAACCTTATATTACAAACCTCACTAAGAATGAAATTCAGTTATTGAATGAATTGCAAAACAATAATCAAATAAGAATTATGAAACCCGATAAGGGTGGAGGGGTTGTAATATATAACACTGTGGATTATAATAATAGAATTACCAATATATTACTCAATTCTGGAAATTATACTGCTACCTCTCTAAATGAAGTTAATATAGCATATAATAAAATTAATTTAATAATAGAAGATTAATTTATAGATAATAGAATAGATGTAGAAATGTATAATTTTGTTAAAAATGAGTACCCCATTATAGGAACAATAGTAGGCATACCTAAGGTTCATAAAAATGTTCAGGAACCACCGTTTAGGCCTATAATTTCGGGAAGTAATTCAAAGACTTTTGCAATGGGGAGAGTAGTGGATGGATGGTTAAAAAATGTATATACATACATCCCACATATAGTTAAGGATTCCTGGGATTTTCTATCTAGATTGAAAGATGATTTCATAACTGATGACTGTTTATTAGTAACAATAGATGTGGTTGATCTATTTTCAAGTATACCTCAGAATGAGGGACTTTGTAGATTTCAAGAAAGTATGAGTAAATATAGTAAACTATCATGGGAGAAAATAAGTGTCCTCATGGTTTTTATGGAGGTTATATTGAGCAATAATTTCATTATGTTTCAAGGCGAGTATTATAGGCAACATAAGGGAGTTGCTATGGGTGCAGCTTGTGCCCCTATGTTTGCTAATTTGTTCCTTTTGCATTGGGAAGAAGAGTACATTTTTGAAACTGAGTGGAACAGCTACATGAGATGTTATTTCAGGTTTTTGGACAATGTCTTCATAATATGGAAGGGTACAGAAGAAATATTAGATACATTTATGATTTATCTTAATAGTAGGAATGACTATTTAAGATTCACAGTTAGCAAGAATAAAAAAAGTCTTTCATATTTGGACACAAAGGTCACGATTGATAATAAGAAATTTAAATCTAATTTGTACAGAAAGGAGACTTTTAGCAATGACTACTTAGAGTATAATAGCTGTCACCCCCAGCATCAGAAGAAAAGCATCATAAAGGGACAATGTATCAGAGCCGCCAGGATGACTTCATGTTATGAGGAAGCATTAGTTGAGTTAAATTATATAGGAAAAATGTTTATTGATAGGGGTTACCCTACATCCATGGTGGCTGATACAGTAGAATATGTAAAAAGAGAATGGGGAAAAAATACAAACCCATATTGGGAAACAAGGACAGTTTAGTGAACTCCAGGAGTACAAATAATGAATATAGGAGGGCTTGCGTGTTACAATATGCACCATCTGTGAATAAATTTAGAGATATAATTGTGAAAAATTGGAATATCTTGGGAACTGATGAGGACATATACAAAATAGTAGGCCCTAAACCATTATTTGTGTACAGGAATGGAATAAATATGAAGAGTAGATTAAATAAAATGAAGAATATGGTAGAAAAAACAGAGAGAGGTACAACAAAATGTGGCAGTTGCAATCAATGTCAATATATATTAAGGGTCAGTGAACTGACATTAGACAACAACCACAAAACAAAAGTAAAGTTATGCAAGGGGAATTGTAGAACTAAAAATGTGATATATTTAGCCAAATGTTCCACATGTTCTTGTTACTATGTGGGGATGACTTCAAGATGTTTAAAAAACAGAATTTATGAGCATTATTATAGAATGAGGAAACAAGATATGAATAATGCACTATGGAGGCATTGTGAGGCCAATAAAGAATGTAGGAGGTTTGAGTTTGGGATCCTGGAACAGGTTCAAGTGAATCCCAGGGGTGGTAATATCAAGATGAAATTATTGGAAAAAGAGACACGCTGGCAAATTAAATTAAATGCATCAGAGCATCCTGGTTTAAATGAATACATTTCTATTAAACCCATGTTAGAACGTTAACTGGGTGTTAGGTTTATTTTTTACATTTTTTATTGTTATTGTGCATAAAAGTATTTATTATGATGTAAAGTAAGCAAAAATAATTATATGTTAGTATTTTATAGACATATGGGAATTATTAGATGCATATAAATATGTAGTTTTTAATATTTTTAAAGCATGTTTTGTTAGTAAGCAGTTTTTAAATTAGTTTTAGATTATACACAGTTTACAATTAGGGAATCCAGCACAGTGCACTTTAAATGTTAACAAGTTAAGCATGAGTGTTTTTAATTAAAGTAATTAATGAATTGAATATCATATATAAAGGGTGTTAACAATGGTTAGAGTGGTTCTGATGAAATCTACGTCGGTAGATGAAAGCGCTTAACCTAACGTGAAACAGTTTTTATTGTGTGCAAGAATAAAGAGAGAGATCTTCAGTATTTTGCGCCTGTGCGGTCATTTCTATCCACTGGGACTTTTGAATAGCTTGTCAGCTATTTTTTACTTCTGTCATTGTGCACCATTCAGT
This sequence comes from Protopterus annectens, assembly GCF_019279795.1. Taxonomy (NCBI): domain Eukaryota; kingdom Metazoa; phylum Chordata; order Ceratodontiformes; family Protopteridae; genus Protopterus; species Protopterus annectens. The sequence continues at coordinate 26,594,136 of NC_056734.1, read as the reverse complement.
GGGCACATAGCCTGAGGTGAGGCTATGATTGAACATGGTATTTAGGTGGGGTGCCAGTTCGTTCTGTAGTTCATGTAGAACACAGCCTGGGATGTTGTCAGGTCCCATGAATGCTGGGTTCTTGGCTTTGGATAGTGTGTTTTTTACCTGTGCAGCCATGATTACAAGAACTTTGCATTCTTCTGGTATAGAGATGGGCCCTTTAGAGGATGACAGGGGGGTAAAGTTAGCACTGAACCTATCTACCAGGATGTTGGCAATATCCGTTGGTTCTGTATATTTAGTGCCATTGTGCTGCAACTCAGAGCAGATCTGAGTGTTGCCATTGAGATTCTTGACATAGCTATAGAATGCTTTGTGGTTGTCTTTAGAGTCAGTCGCAATTTTGTTTTCATAACTAGCTTTGGAGGATTTTATGAGGGATCTCAGCTTCTTACTGAGGCTGACCAGGGAGTTTCTCCAATCATGGGATTTTACTCTTGTTTGCAACAGTTTCTTTCTTCTGTTGTAGAGTTTGTTTATGGTAGGGGACCACCAGATTGGCTTCCTTTTTTTGGAGGATAGCATCTTGGTTCTGTTAGGGATTGCACGATCCATGCACTTATGTAAGTGCTTATAAAGTGCATTTGTGTAGGATTCAGCAGTCATACCTCTATTGTCCGTCAGCATGGGTGTCCTGAAGTTTGCCACTTCTGTCTTAAGAAGATTGAAGTTGGCTTTGGAGAAATTTTTTTACTGTGATTTCCCTAATGGGGGTGGGGGAGGGATGTGGATGTCTAGGGTGATTAGCTTGTGGTCGGATCTGACCAATGAGTAATTGACCTCCAGGGTGGAGCACCAGTTGCCCATGTTGGTAATAACCATGTCTAGGATATTGCTGCCCCAGGTGGGGGTGTGGATAAGTTGATCCATGGCATTGGAATTTATGAATTCCAGAAAACATTGAGCACAAGAGTTGGAACATGAGTAGTTTTCCCACTTAATGGTAGGGTAGTTGAAATCACCCATTATTAGGGTGTTAGGTTATACCCTAATATTTTCCAGTGTATTAAGAAATAAGGAATGGGAATCTTGGGGCATGGTGGGGGATCTGTAGCAAGCTACAATTTGGATTGCGGTCTTGCCCAGAGTTAGTTGCACTTGGATAATCTTGGATGCATTATGCTGAGCAACTAGCCTGGAGGTGTGGATATCCTTAATGAATATGGACACGCCTCTGCCTTTAGTGTTTAGGTCCAGATTATGTGGCCGAAAGTTGTGGAATGAATGATAGCCTAGTAATACAGGGGTACTCTCTGAAGCCTTGAACCAGGTCTCTGTCACTGCACAGATGTCGATGTTCTCCATTTTAAGGAGTGCCTCAAGAGAGTGCATTTTGAGGTTTAGACTTCTAGCATTGAGTAGCAATACCTTCAGATTCTTCTTGCCTGTACCTGTTAGGGTGGTAAATTTGTCATTTGAGCCTTGCCTAAAAAGGCACTATAGGGTTGACTAGAGCCTTAGCCAGTATCCGGAATCCCAGGGGTGACAGGTGCAGGCCATCTCTGGCAAACCATCGTGGCCTGTCGATCATGTCATCCCAGGCAGACAAATACTGGATCCCCTTAAAATGACACCAGAAGCTTAGCCAATTGTTGAAGTCAATCATTTTGTCCTTGTACTGTGGTATCATTCTGGGTGATGGCAGGATGCTACTCAGGGCTAGGGTCATACTTGCCTGGGCTAGAAGATTGGACAGCTCCTCCATGTCCCTTTTCATATAGTCCAAGGAGGTACGTCTCAGGTCATTCACACAAACATAGACAATGACAGAGTCATATTTGTACTTGTGGAGTGACCTGAGTGCATGCGTTATGTGGCGGATCTGGGCACCAGACAGGCAGCTGACAGTAACTTTCTCCTTCTTTAGCCTGGTGAGTGGAACATCAGTGTGCCTGACTATAGAGTCACCTATGACTAGAGTGTTGGGTACGTTGTTATGCCTTATGGGCTGTGGTTGAGTGGCACACTGAGTTTGTGGGCTATGTGTCATTTGTGTTGTGTTGTGGGGTGGAGGTTGCTTGTGTTTCTGCTTGCATAGGAAATACTCCGATTCAAATAAGTATGACAGTTAAACATAGATGTCAGTCATTTAAGATGTGTCTACAAATCAAATAAACTCAAATTAGAAAAAAACATCATGCCAATATCATCAAATACAACACTGAACTTAAATTTATAGTGTCATTCACAATAAATAAAAAAGTATTATACTTTCCTTGCAGCTGTATTATGAGTAATCTGGCATTAATCTTAGCATGCCTTAAGGTTGAAAGAGTACACATTTAATACTGAGGTCTTAGCTATGTTAGGAGTTGTTCTGAGTAAATAAATGTGGACCATGATAACACATAGCTCTTTCTGGTTGCTGTTCCTCAAGCCTGTGCATACGCTGTATGCACAACAAACAATTCTTGGCACTGCCATCATCACCTGCGAAGAGGAAAGCAGTATGTATTATTGTAACAGAAAGATTGTGTCTGGTCCATATATAATGAGTGATATTTACAAATAAACTGTAAAAAACAGTGAATATTACATCTCAGCTATGTATGACATGAAATGCAATATTACATTTTGTATATTCACTCATTGCTGTGTCACTCTCAATGTTGTACACAAATAAGGATTACTATATACAACCTGGAGGAACAAAGACTCAAGCATACAACTTGCATCACCACTTGCAGTACAAATTCAAGTCCTACCTCCCTAGCTAATCCATCTTGGCAGTGTCTGCATGGATTGATGGATGGTAAAAAAAATTCAACTATATGACTATATAGGGAAGAATTAAACATGATAATATGTCAAGTTTAAAAGAAAAGTACAAGTGCTACCATGTGCTGTGCATTAAAACAACAAAGGTATGCAATCATGAGTGCATGTCAGCACATTGCTCACAGCAATAACAAACAGCTGTAACACTTCAGCATTCCAAGAGTTATAGCTTGCTAAAAAACATATGACTGCACTTGAAATACATAGCTACACATTAAAGGAATTACTGCTCATCTGTAGTATTTAACACATGAACACGTAATTCAGGTAGAAGGGCAGTCAATATTTAAAACTAATGTATACTTCGAAATGCATAGGTAACATATGTATGTATTATCCAGCATTTACATACAGCCTTATTTACTAAAGTATGATGTTTCTAGAAATATTGCAAATAATGGAGATAAGGAACTCCTATATGGGTAAAATGCTGTATTGCATACCTTAACCAAGTATAGATCTCTCATATCTGTTCTAAAATAAGAAATATGGAACTGGCAACATATCATCCAAAGCAGTCTACACTCAGATTCAAACCTACACATATTCATGAAATACTTACACTGGCTTGTTGCTTAACTATGCGAGTTAATGAACTTTACACTTCCTTCAATGTTGTAACACAATTGAATAACAATGGAATATGCATTAATCTGCCTTATAACTTTACCATGAGTTAGCATACTGAATTTAACTGTCATGGTTTGCAAAAATAGACATCAGAAGGTACTTTTGACAAAAAAAAAAAAAAAACATTAATGGCATTAATGCACAACCATGTGATTCAGTAACACGTCTCTACATACAGTGCTAACCCTACAGCCATAAGACAGAAAAAAGTATTATAGATCTCCAGTTCTTGTACTTGCAATTTGTTTTACAAATTCCAACATATTTAGGTTCATAGGAGCTTACTAGGTTAATTGCCCTAGGACCTTTATAAACCTAGCCATGTAAAAACCTGAGTACCCTTACTGACCATATTTAGATGGTTGTTGTTATCAGAGCAATTCTGTGATCAGCAACTACTGCCACCATTCATGAGGGACATATGGTTCACCACTGGGAAGAATTTACAGTCACCCATCCAGTTGTTAAGGTTGCACTTGAATCGGGCCATTGAGTAGCTCTGCTTCAAGTAGAGTGGGAGCTTACTCCAGAGGAGTGGTAATTACTGGGGATATATTTGTCTCTCCAGCATGTTCTGTTAATGTCACAGGCTAGGTTGAGATCCCTGGACTGAGTACTTCTTGTCCTATTTGATTTGCGGATGTGCAGCAATTCCATTAAGGCAGGGTCAGAGACTGCTCTATAGGCCAGGCACAGGTCACCTCTCAGCAGCCTGTGTGATACAGAGTACAGTGACAGAGCTTTCAGTCTTTCCATGTTATGTCATGTTTTGGAGGCCCTTGATTCTATTAGTAAGAAACCTCTGTGGTATCTCCAGTTACTGCAAGTGTCTGGTGAGGTACATATAGAAGGGAGCATTGAACTCAATTAGTAGTCTGATAAGGGTCAAGTACAGTGGGGCTATAAACTCCCTGTTCTTGGATATGATGCCCTTATTTACGAGATGCACAATGTGGAATGATTTTCTTGCCACTATGGACACATGGTGATCAAAGTTTAGATTGCGATCAGCTTGTGTTCCCAAGTGTCACACTACTAAGTTTGAGCTTAGAGGGGTGTTATCTATATCATAATTAGCAGGTGGTACTTCTTTGCTAAAGGGGATAATGAGACTGTTTTGTCTTAAGTTTTAGTCCATGAGTTTAGCACCAATCATTTGTCTTTGTCAGCACTTTCTGTAATATGTTAACATCATTGGGAGACTCTGTGATTGCTCCCAGTTTACAGTCATCTACAAACTTGGTAAGCCACAGGCCATCTACCTTTGCTGGACTTCAGAGAAATAGATACCAAACAGTAGAGGGCCCAGCATAGATCCTTGTGGTACCCCACTGGTAACTGGTCTACTGGTGGAGGTTGACTCCCCAAGTTTGACACTGTGTGTTCTGTCAGTGAGCCAATTGGCTACCCATCTAGTAATGTAAGGATTTATCCCCAGCTGGAAGTGTTTCTGTATGATACCTGAATGGAGGATTGTGTCAGAAAAGTCAAAAATCTCAGGATGTAAAAAACTCCCTTACCAGCCGCAGTAAAAAGCTGAGATCTCTCATAAAATCTTCCAAAGCTAGTTATGAAAATAAAATTGCCAAAGATTCCAAAGACAACCACAAGGCATTTTATAGCTATGTCAAGAATCTAAATGGCAATGCTCAGATCAGATCTGCTCTGAGCTACAACATAATGGCATTAAATATACTGATCCCAAGGATATTGCCAATATCCTGTCAGATCGATTCTGTGCAAATTTCACCCCCCTCTTACCCCCTAAAAGGCCCATCTCAATACCTAAAGATTGACAAATTCAGGTAATAACAGCCACACAGGTAAAAAATGCACTCTCCAAAGCAAAGAAAACAGTATCCATGGGACCAGATGACATCACAGGCTGTGTACTACATGAACTTCAAAATGAACTGGCACCTCACCTAAGTGTCATGTTTAATCATAGCCTCACATCAGGCTTCATGCCCACTGAGTGGCACACAGCTACAGTTATCCCACTCCACAAGGGGGGATCCACCTTGGATCCCGGGAACTACAGCCCCATCAGTCTGATGAGTCTGGTCTGAAAGGCCGTGGGTTGTATTATCACGGAACTTATAAACAAAAACATTGGCAAACTTCAAACACTGGACCCCACACATTTTGGGGTCGTGAAGGGCCGATCTTGTCTCCTGAACCTGATTGATTCTTCGAATCAGTCTCCAGAGCCATGGACAAGGGTAAGGTGGTTCACACAGCCTATCTGGACCTCATCAAGGCCTTCGACTCCATCCCCCACTCTGGAATCATAGATAAGCTTACTAAGCTGGGCAATGATCCCTACATCACTCGATGGGTTGCCAACTGGATTACTGACAGAACTCACACTGTAAAAGTAGCCGACTCCAAATCCAGCTCCAGACAAGTGACAAGTGGAGTACCTCAGGGTTCAGTCCTGGGACCGCTCTTGTTTGGCATCTACTTCTCTGAAGTACAGGCCAACATTAAGGGACTCTGGCTAACAAATTTCACAGATGACTGCAAACTGGGAGCCATTATTGAATCCCCAAATTATGTGGATATTCTACAAAAGGACCTTACAGAAACAGATGCTTGGTGCCAGAGCCATGGGTTCAAGCTCAATGCCAAGAAATGTATAGTTATCCCCTTTGGGAAAATCATGTACCCATGAATTACCACATAAGTGGCAGTACACTAAACACCAAAAGTGTGACAAGAGACTTAAGGGACACAGGTGGAGAGTGGTTTCACCTTTGATAACCACATCACCAATACAGTCAGGAAATCCTTCTATGTGGCACACCTCATCACTAAGGGCTTTCATCCAGGGAATTGTTATGGGCAGCCTTGTATAGGCCCTAGGGCCGATAGCCTAGTACCAGCCTATGAACTTATGAACCTATAACAGCCTTGGCTAAATCAAGATAGGCAGTATATACTGTTTTGCTCTCATCCAGGGCTTTGGTGACATTCTCAAAGAAGTCTGCTAGGTTTACTAAGCAAGACTTACTCTTGACAAAGCCAAACTGGATTGGTCAAGAGTTTGAATGTCACTTATGTCCTTGTCGATAAGGTCAATGATGATTCTTTTCATGGCCTTGCAGATAAGGCTGGCTAGGCTTATGGGTCGATAGCCTCCAGGGTCAGTAGATTGACCCCCTTTGTGCAAGAGGATTACTGTTGCTGTTCTCCAGTCTGCTAGGACAAAGCTAGTTCTCAGGCTATGGTTAAACAGAGTGCCAAGTAGCTCTGCTAGCTCTTGTTTTAGATTGTTTATTAAGCAGCCTGGGATGTTATCTGGTCCCATAGAGGCAGTGTTTTTGGACTTGGAGAGTGCTTGTATCCCCTTTTCTTTGGAGATACTCAGTAGAGGACTGATGGTGAGAATGTTTTGGGGTATGTCAAGTAGGAACAGAGGGGCATATTTTTCAACTATCCAGATTTTCGCAGAAAGTCCAGAGTTTTGCCGCATATTTTGGTCTACTGCGCATAAAGTTTGTGGTTTTCCAACAAATCACTGGGGTGATCTGAGGACTGAAGTCACAAAATAATGACATACATTTAAATTTCAGACTTCAACTCCTTCAGAACATGTATGATAATTCACTGACTCCAGCAACTTTTTTTTAGGTTTATAAGAGCAATATTTAAAATGTGTCCCTATTTTGGGCCTTTGCTCCCTAATTTTGTCAGGCTTTGTACATATTTCTTGCACTAAGAGCTGAGAGGTATGCAAGGGGGTGAAGTTATAGCCAAATCTCTTGGCTAGCAGGTTGGCAATTTCTTCAGGTTCAGTGTGAGTGGTACTGTCCGTTAAAGTTAGGCACACAGCTGGGCATTCCCTCTTAGTTTTTGCACATATCTAAAGAATTCCTTATGATTGTCTTTAGCTAGGGATGGTAATTTAGATTTGTAGCTGTCCTTAGAGAACTTAACAAGATACCTGATTTGCTTGTTCAAGCTGTGCAGGGTATTCTTCTTCTGTTGCTTTAGTTCCCTCCTGTTTTTAGATATCAGTTTCTTTCTTTTATTGTATAACTTATTTATACTTACAGTCCACCAGGGTGGCTTGTTTTTTTGGGAAGACCTGGTTTTGTTCCTGTTAGGAACAGCCAAGTCAATGCATTTGTTTAACTGGCTATATAGTGCAAATGTGCATTCCTCTGTATAGGAGCCATTGTTGTCTATGTTGCCAGGGGATTTAAAACTTTTTATACCATTGCTCAGTCGGTTAAAGTTTTCTTTGGAGAAATATTTCAGGTTTCTTTACTCCTGTGGGGTATCAGGTTTAATCTTTACTTCAAAGAAGACAGATTTTTGGTCTGAGCTAACCAGGGAGGGCAATACACAGTGGGTAGTGCAGTGACCCCCACCCATGTTGTTAAGCACTAGGTCCAGGACATTTGAGCCCCTTGTGGGGGTGTTAGAAAAGTGTTCCAGGGGCATTTGAATTAGCAAAGTCCAGGAACCTCATAGTGATCGTGGTTGTGATTGTGTAAGTTGTCCAGTCGATGGAAGGATAGTTGAAATCTTCCATGCCCAAGGTGTTTGGCTGTATCCTGAGTGGTTCTAATATGCTGTGGCTGTGTGCTTCTCCTGGTTCATGGAGGGGAACCTGTAGATAGCGATGATGTGGAAGGGTATTTGTCCTATAGTTAATTGGACCTGAAGTAGCTCAAGAGAGTCATACTGTTTCATCACTTTCGAGGCGTATTTGGATTTAATGAAGATGATACACCTCCACCTTTGTTTTGTCATGCTTGTTCTGGAGTCTGAATGTGTGAAAGGCATTCTAGTCTTGTACAGCTTGGGGTACTCTCACTGGCCTTGCACCAGGTCTCTGTGACTGCACAAACTTCAGCGTCTTCCAAGGTGAGGATTGCTTCCAGAGAGTGCAGTTTACTGTTTATGCTCCTAGCATTGAACAGTATGACCTTGAGTTTGTCTTTAGTTAATTTATTTACATTAGAAGTTATGTTGTTCAGCGATTGCCTAAAAAAGGCACTATGGTGTAGGTAAGAGTCTTTGGCAGCATCCGAAAGACTTGAGGAGACAGGTTAAGGCCATCTCTGCTAAAGTAGTGTGGACTACTGACCATATCTTCCCAGGAAGACAGATTCTGGATCACACTGGAGTGACACCAGAAGCTAAGCCAATTATTGAAATTAACCATTTTTTGTCTGTATTGTGACATCATCCTCGGTGAAGGTAGAATGCTGCTTAGGGCTAGGGACATACACATAATCTGAGAGTTGGGTCATGCCTCTCTTCATATAGTCCAGAGAGGTACATCTCAAGTCATTGAAACCAACAAGTACTATGACAAAGTCATAATGGTAATTGTTGCTGAATGACTTGAGTGCATTCATGATTTGATGGATCCTGGCAGCTGAACATGACCTTCACTTTGTTCAACCTGGTGAGGGGGACATCTGTGTGTCTCACTACTGAGGTATCTTGTACTGACCCTGCACTGGGCTAGTAATCAAGGAGCCTTAATCCTCACCACTAACATCAGTGAGAGACATGCACATTGGGAGGATGACAAGTACACAGACGGTAAAATAGAATTTCCCTTAAGAGCACACAAAGATCACAGTCAGTCTGGGTCTGGTTACTCCCTCTCTCTCCAGATCCCCAATATGACTCCCCTCTGGCACAGCTATATGGTTTAGATCTCAGCCGAGTGGTCAAGCCAAAACCTCCAGCACCCTCTCCGTCCAACCAGTGCTTTGTGTCCCTGCCCAAGTAGCTCACACACACACACACACACACACACACACACACACACACACACACACACACACACACACACACACACACACACGCACACACTTTGAGATTTGGTTTATATGCAAACACACAGACACTCCTGGAGAAGGCTGGCACAGGTTTACTAGCTATGGCCCTTTCCACCCAGATTATAAAGTAATTATCACCTCCACCAAATACTGCTTATCAGCTTCTATAAAGGTCCTTACCAAAGGGTGCCCAGTCTTACTGTGTAATGTTACTATTATCCAAATGGTAAGTGTGTCCAACACTAAGGCTATTTAGGAGTGGCCTGTACAGTATTACCAAATACATGCTAGTACCCCAAGAGTTTAAATATCTCTAAACAAAACCAGGCACAATTAAAATGTTTAAATATATTTAATAATAAATAATAAAAGCACAAGACAATACTCATTAACTCAACATAGTGACAGCAGAGTTCAGAAACAGAAGAAATACTTTAAAACAACATTGCAGGACAGTCTCTCATGAATACAGAAAACATCTAGACTGATCTTATTATTTTTCTATCTATCTCTAAGAGAGATACTATGATCTAAGTCTTACTAGAACCAGGCAGATACAAGTGCTGAATGAATGTTTACAGGTTTAAGACAAGATACAAAATGCAGTGACTTTCTGTCTGAGATAGTTCTTAAGTTACAAACAAACATTTCTGCTGGGTCATCTCAGATTACATCATTCTTGTCAACTATGCTTTTAGTTTCCAGGCCAACAGGAACTCAAAATATAAAACCTCAGTGTCAAGAATACTTATCTCTTAGAAGCTGACACTTATCTCTTAGAAACTTGCCTGGAACTGGAAATCATAAAACTGTTAAATACTTTCACCATTGAAACCTACAATTATCTCAGTCACAGAAAATAAAAGTAATTTCTATCTACAGTCATTCTAGCTTCTAGCTTCTAGTTGTGGTAAACACACTCACAAAACCCTTTACTTATTTTCTCAAAGTTTGCAAGTTAACCCTGCATGTCCCAACTTCTACTATGAAAAGATACATTTGTACAGGCATATAGTCAATATACATTTCTGATCTTCTCCAGCAGAGTGCACTGTGATTACATTTTGAAACTCAGCACATAACATAGTTTAACACACACATAACATATAGTTCTCTAACATTTGTAAAACAAGCCTGTGGATCATATTATTTACAAATGACATAGGGCTATTTACAAAATTCATGCTAGCTGGTCTGGCAACCTTCACACACCTATAAGGAGAACATTTGGTTTTGTTGCCTTAGGGGCTTAATTGTTGAGACACTGATATGTATATTGTTATGTGAGGTGGTGATTTCTGTTCATGTACCAGTATGTGTATGTTGTTTGCTCTTTATAGGTCTCTGGCCTATTGATAGGTTGTTAGTACCTCCCCTTATGTGGGTTTATGTGTCTTGAACTTCTCTTTTGTGAGAGGAAAGATGTGTGTGCTGACAACCTGTTGTATGCCTTGTTTGTTGTGTGAAAGGACTGACTCTAATTTCATGGTATAGTTACATCTCTCACTTACTGTATTTGTTTGCTTTAGGACAAAGTGGTTGTCAGTATACATAAAGCAATTGCTACATTGCTTCAGCATGCCCCTGTCAATCAGGGTGGCTGAAGAAATGGTGGGAAACTTTCCATCCATTATGGCAGATATATATTGTAGTGACTAGAGGGGATGGGCTAGATGAACCAGGATTTGCTTGTGAGACTAGGAAGGGCTGTGGAATCCTGAGGGTAGAAGACAATTTCAGTGCCTCAGAATGGGCAGTTGAGTTGCTTGCTGGGTTATAATACTCAACTGCATTGTGCACAGAAAGGCAGTGGAGCTAAGGAGTGTTCTTTAGCAGATATCAAGGGAAAATTGCTGTTTCTAAGCATTTGCCTCTATACACCGCAGTGCTAAACCCCATTGTGCAGTGCACAGCTATGCACAAAGATGATGCTTAAATACAAACAAAGTTCAATGGTTTTAACACAAACTAGCCAATAGGAGATCCGAAATCCGAGCTTTATTCCAAAAATCCCCAACTCAGATCATGTCCTAGACTACACACTTCTGCCCCAAGGGTGCGGGAGGGCCTTCTTAATGTAAGATTGCTGGTTTAAGTGCTCAACTAATACCAAACAACCTAGATTCACCAGAACTGAAATTAGCCTATGCTATGAAATACAGACGTACTAGGATTTCAAAGTGCAGAAAAAAACAGTTACAGCAGCAACAACAGCAAAAAATTAAATAGCAATCAAAAAAATATAGTTAAAAAAAGTGCAAGACAAGCTTAAAATATACTTATTTTTTGTTGATCACAGTGGATGCTTTGGATTTAGTTCAGATTCATTCCAGGTCTCTGGCTAATCGCCAAACTCAGAACAGCAACACAAAACTGAGCACAAAACCATGCAAATGCAGTGCTTAAATACAAAAAGTAAATGATCAGGATTTGAACTCTGTTATTTGTTCTCTGACCAGGAGATTTACACCTGGTGCCACAAGGAAAGCTAAAGTGAGAATCAAACCCTGTACCTTGTGTATGTAAAGACAACACCTTTATCATTATACCAGCCAGCCAAGCTTACCTCCGTTGGTCTTCTGTTCATGAAAATGATTAGAACAAACATGGATATTACAAAAATATTGTATTTTCTATACTGTGGAGCTTACTAATGCTTGCATTACTCAGCGTTCACACATACAGAAGTATACTTTGTAATGCTTCTAGAAGGTTCACAAATAATGGATAAATGTGCAGTTATCTGCAGCATAAGCACTATAGCACTATAGGCGTCAGTGGACCATGGTCATGCTAGTTGTGTAAAAAGCTATACTGTATAAGTTACCAAACAACAATACGTCTTCCATATGTGATGTGTAATAATATTTTCAAAAAGAGGTTCTTATGGGAGTTGAACTCACACACAGGAGATTAACAGTCATTTTATGAAATTGCTTAACCATTTGAGCTAAGTGATATACTAGTTAATCACTTAGTATTAAAGCAGAATTTATGGAAAATCAATATCAGTTATATGTGTGAAGTCCATACAAATGTACATTCCTAATCAAAGATCCTTCAGAATGTGTAACCTGGCCCTGTATAATAGCAAGTAATCTCAAAATGTGTCAATATGCTTGTGATATCTTTAATGAGTGGAACTTAAATTCTTACCTATGCATTACTATTTTCACTACAGTTATACATAGAATACACTTGAAACAGTCTCAGAAACAGATATGCTTACCAAATTCACATATCCTAATGTAGCTGTTAATGTGTGGATTATGTAACTGGGTGTAGCATCTGCTGGCTGATGTTGGACCTCTCCCACTCTCTAATGAAGATACTATGTGTCTCTCTGATGTAGGCCATTATAGTGATGGAGGACATGCACACCAATTCAGCAGATCCTAATCAGTCTGAGATGCACCCTTGAAATCCACTTCCATATATCAATCATCATGAAATTCCCGGGGCATGCTTGCATCCTCTGCTTGTGTCCAACATTGACAGTGAGCATCTCGGCGGTCTCCTCCTTGGTCCAGCTCAGCACCCAGACACACTGAAGCCTACTCTTCTTGGACATTCTCTGTATTTCCAGACACTGGTACAAAAACACCTTGAAACAAGGCTAACTGAATTCCCACTCATTTCACAGGTTCACAGGTAGCAGTTTTATGAATAGTAAATTGTATCACTATAACATTTTAAAAGTGGTGCATATAGGATGGTAGCAGACAATTGGAAGACATCAGGCATTTGTGTTACAGGTACTCCCATTTAATGATACATGTTGGATAGTTGTGTTAAGTACCTTATAGTTAAGCTGGGCTGTGGTGAATGTGATGAATTCTGAGTGCTTAACTGAGAATTCACAAATGGGATTCCAAAGCATTAGATGTTCATTAACCTCATTAATTATGAATGGCACAAATGGTACTTAAATGGTGTGTGTGTATAACTAAGCTCACTTTAAGGTACAGTTGATGTACAGCTAGTTTAAAGGTAAACTGTCACCTTCTGGCATCATTGTGGTGGAATACGTTGCCATTATCACATATCTGTGTTATAATTAATCTGCATCGATCAACTTATATATGTTGTCAGTCATATTTTTTTAAATTGTCAAAACTACAATCTGTCTGTGACATAAAGGAGGGGGATAGATTTAATCAATATGCATGCAGATTGGTAAATGTCCATCAGTGACAAGGAGATTTTTCATACATGCAGTTATCTGATTAAAAAGAAAACAGCCTTGGTGAAGTATTGATATGGACAGAATAAAAATATATCCATAGTTATGTGTGTGACGAACCCATAATGTCTGTGGTATGTTTACGAAAACCAATAAATACTGAGGATTTCTGTAACTTGTAAGCTCACTGACTAGTTTACGGACACTCTCTGTTGCTTAGTAAAATAGTATTCGATGTTAGCACATTCAATCTGACATAGACAGCATGAGGATGGCTTTGAATGTTCACTGTTTATTGTGTTGTTTTGTAGCTATGAGTGCATAACTGTAACTTTAATATGCTGACTTTTTCTTCACTTTTCTTTATAACTTCCTCCATGTGTGTTGCTTACCATATAATGACAGTAGCATATGCTAAGATGTGTGTTACTGACAGTGATTGTACTGACAGTGGTTGTATATGTCAGACATCTGACAATCCGTTTGGATGTGCATGTAACTATGGCAACACCATTGCTGTAGTGCTGGGCTTGTGGCACATTGGCTATGTGATTGCCCCTTTATTTGTTGTGATATATCCACAGACATGGGTGTGACTCTCCCATATGATCAATACAAATTGTTTTAATGGAGCAGTAAGTGTGTTTATGTTGTTACTCCTTACTGCTTACATATTAAAACATGTTTTTAATTTTCATTTTGATTATGTGTACATAGCAGTGATATACATGAAACAGAGTCTTTTCAGGCTTGCTAGTTGTTGCTGAAGCACCTACCAAGAGGAGAAAACGCTGAGAGAAGAAAAGGAGCCACTTTTGTGATTTTAAGTATTTTCTTCTAATTTTTTGTTAAGTTTTACTGCTTTGCCGTCTACTTTTTGGCATTTTCCAGCTTGCTAAAGTTTATATCTGTAACAGTAACAGTACTTGGAACACATCTAGACCCTGTTTACTGCATTTCCTGTGTTGCATTTAATTTAAAATCGTTTTTTTCTCTAAAAACTGCATTTTACCTGATTTTGGCCTAGCACTCAAGTGTGGGGTCATTTATTGCACTGTTGTGATTATTTTGCTGCTTGTGTATCTCTGCTACCTTTAAACTACAACAAAAAGAAAAAAAAAAATCTTGCTTTTTCCCACTTTCTGAAAGTTAAGAAAGTTCAGTTACAGATTTGCTGTTCTGAACTGTTTGGAAGTTTCTAGAAGGCCAGTGCTTGCTTGGGCTAAAGGGAAGTCTCTGTGTTCACCAGTGGGAGTGGTTAACACTGAACAGCCTGCCTGTCCCTGGAGGAGTGATTACTACCTAGAAGCTGTAGTTTTATTGGCCATTTTGGGTCAATTCTAAACTCCTTGATCTCTCTCTCTTAAAACCCTACAACTCGCCTAAACAGGTTTAAACTATTCCAGGCTCCACAAAGTCTGCTCTTCACTTTTTCCCTTAGAACTGTTCAAACTCTCAAAGTAATCACTCTATTCTCTTTCTAAAGCCCTGCACTTGCTCAGCTCTTATAAGGAAACACTAACTAACTAAAGCACTACACCCTCCTTGACTTCTCATAAATATTAGACTCCCGATTGGTCCTTCCTGATCAAGTGAAAAATCATTTCCCTTCCCTAATCTGATCAGTAAAAAAAAACAGTTCCCTATACTAATCTGGTATGTCCAAGGGTCAGTTTCAAGGTTACTCTCCAGTCCAGCTGGTGAATCTGGGAATTTTGAGGCAATGTTACAATTGCCTTATGTACACAGACAACCCTCTCCTCCTTCCAACAAACTCTAATACATGTGAGAGATGCAGTTACACAGCCAAACTGGAGGCAGACCTCTCTCAACCCAAGACTGGTACAGTCAGTCAGGAGGAAAAGGTAACCACCCACACCACAAATCCAGTCTCACACAGACCTATTGCATCTGCATACCCAACACATAAACACACAGGAGGCTCTAAATAAAAATCTGCCTAAACAGCAAAGACCTCCTAAGCAGATATCCAAGCAACAGCCACCCCTCAACAATACCAACAAATCACATATCTCACAAAATCAGTGTGCCTCACAGTCACAGCCCATAAGGTCAAACAACACAACAAATACACTTGTTATAGGGGACTCTATTGTCCGGCATACTGACGTCCCACTCACCAGACTGAACAAGGAGAAGGTCACTGTAAGCTGCCTGTTGGGTGCCAGGATCCGCCACATAACGCAAGCACTCAGGTCACTCCAAAGCAAGTACAAGTATGACTCCGTCATTGTCCATGCTGGTGTGAATGACCTGAGACGTACCTCCCTGGACTACATGAAAAGAGACATAGAGGAGCTCTCTGACCATGTAGCCCAGGCTGGTATGTCCCTGACCTTGAGTAGCATCTTGCTCTCACCAAGAATGATGCCACAGTATAAAGATAAAATGATCAGTTTCAACAATTGTCTAAAGTATTGGTGTCATTCAAAGGGGATCCAGTGTCTGCCAGCCTGGGATGACATGCTCGACAAGCCACGTTGCTTCGCTAGTGACGGCTTGCACCTGTCACCCTTAGGCTTTCGTATACTGGCCAAGGCTCTTGCCACCCCCATAGTGCCTTTTTTAGGAAAGGCTCAAAGGACAAACCCACCTCCATAGACAACCCAAAGATAAAAAAACTAAAGGTAATGCTACTCAATGCCAGAAGTCTAAACCTCAAGATGCACGCACTCGAGACTCTCCTCAGTATGGAGAAAATTGATGTCTGTGCAGTAACAGAAACCTGGTTCAAGACTCCTGAGAGCACCCCAGCACTACCAGGTTATAACTCATACCATGCATTTTGGCCCCAAAACTCGGACCGAAGCACAAAAGGAGGGGGAGTATCTATATTCATCAAAGATACCTACACCTCCACGAAACATCGGAAACCATCCATGTGCAACTAACAGCGGGCAAAACTGCCTTTCAGTTTGTAGCCTGCTACAGAACACCCTCCCTATTACAGGAACCCCACTTGGCATTCCTGAGAACACTGGAGAATATGAAGGTCTCTCCAAACACTATGTCATTGGGTGACTTCAACTACCCAAACATTGACTGGGAAAACTACTCAAGCCCAAACACCCTCGCCCAACGGTTCCGTGAATTTATAAACTCTAATGCAATGGAACAACTGGCCACCACTCCCACAAGAGGGAACAACGTATTATACCTGGTCATCACCAACATGGGGACTCTATGTTCCACACCAGAGGTAAACCCCTCATTGGTAAGATCAGACCATAAACAAATTTCCCTGGACATCCATATCCTGTCCCCACCCCCAGCCAAGGAAATCACTGTAAAGAATTTCTCCAAAGCCAACTTTGCACTTCTCAAGACTGAGGTGGAATCCTTCAAAGCCCCTGGGCCAGAGGATAATACAGCCCAATCTGCAGAATCCTTTACAAATGCATTCTATGAGCACCTGCAGAAATGCATGGATCGTGCTATCCCAAATAAAACCAAGACTCACTCCTCCAAAAACAGGAGACCGGTCTGGTGGACCCCGGCCATAAATAAGCTATATAACAGAAGGAGGAAGCTACTACATGACAGAGCAAAATCCCAAAAAGGGAAGGCATCTCTGATCAGTATTAGCAAGAAACTTCGATCCCTCATAAAATCATCAAAGGCCAGTTTCAAAAGAAAAATTGCCCTAGACACTAAAGATAATCACAAGGCCTTCTTTAGTTATGTCAGAAACATGAGCGGAAACTCCCAGATATGCTCTGAATTGTTGCATAATGGTACAAAATATACTGAACCTACAGACATAGCCAACATCCTGGCAGACAGATTCAGCAAACTTCTCCCCTTCCCCAAAGGAGCAAACGCCTATCCCAACTGAATGTAACCTCCTGACATCACAGATGCACAGGTGAAAGCTGCCCTCTCCAAAGCAAAAAACACAGCATCTATGGGACAGGACGGTATCCCAGGCTGTGTCTTACACGAGCTCCAAGAAGAACTGAACCCTCACATAAGTCACTGTTCAAACTTAGCCTTACTACAGGATATGTACCCAAAGAATGGTGTGCAGCTACAGTGGTCCCACTCCACAAAGGTGGTGCCACAACGGACCCCGGAAACTATCGCCCCATAAGCCTGACTAGTCTGGTCTGTAAAGCTATGGAGCGTATTATCATGGAACACATAAACAAAGACATTGGGAGCCTCCAGAAACTGGACCCTACCCAATTCGGCTTTGTTAAGGGCAGATCCTGCCTCTTAAACCTAGTTGATTTCTTTGAAACATTTACCAAAGCCATAGATGAGGGCAAGGTAGTCCACACAGCCTACCTGGACCTTGCAAAAGCCTTCGACACAATACCCCACTCGGGCATCATAAATAAGCTTACCAGCTTAAATATCAACCCCTATATCACAAGATGGGTTGCAAACTGGCTCAGAGATAGAACCCACATGGTCAGAATCGCAGGTGCCATGTCCGAATCCAAACCAGTTACAACTGGCATCCCACAGGGCTCAGTTCTGGGACCTCTCTTGTTTGGTATATACTTCTCTGAGGTTCAGGCTAACACGGGGGGATTATGGCTGACAAAGTTTACAGATGACTGCAAACTGGGGGCCATAATCGAATCTCCAGCTGACACAAGCATCCTCCAGAAGGGTCTCACAGAGACAAATGCTTGGTGCCAGAGCCACGGCCTCAAGCTAAATGCTAAAAAGTGCATAGTCATCCCCTTTGGGAAAAACAAGGTGCCCACAAATTACCACGTAGGTGGTAATCCATTAAGTACGGAAGAAGTAATTAGAGATTTGGGGACCAACGTAGATAGTAATCTCTCCTTTGATAATCACGTTGCCAAAGTGGTTAGAAAGACCTTCTATATAGACCACCTTATCATGAAAGGGTTCTCATCTAGATCAAGAGAGGTCATTGTGCCCCTCTACTCATCACTCATCAGGCCCATAATTGAATACAATGCCCCTTTTGGGATGTACCTTACCCGACACCTGCAGCAACTGGAGAGACCCCAAAAGTACCTCACCAAGAGGATCATGGGATACAAACAGATGTCCTATGCAGCTCAACTAAAGAAAGTCCAGTTCTACTCAGTTGCTTACCGCCTACTCAGAGGCAATCTATGCCTGACGTACAAAGTCATGTCAAACCCAGAATTAATGAACATGCTCCACATCAAAAAATCCAAGTCCCTTAGAGCTACACACTCCAGGGACCAAAACCTCAGCACAAAAATAAATAGGACATGGTGGAGGGACAGATTCATTTCCCAAAGGCTCCCCTCACTCTGGAATAGAATCCCAATTCATGTTAGACATAGCCCCTCGCTGACCCTCTTCAAGCGAAATTTGGATGCATGGATAGGAAATCGCAAATTCACCCCTGGGATCTCTCCTGTATCCCTGCTAGACAGAGGCACAGTAAACTAATCTTAAAAGGGTACCTTCTGTGACCTACTTTACAGATGCACAGTAGGCTAATCTAATAGGGAGGTGGAAGCCAAATACACTCTGGCTAGGCTTATAAATGTCCTAGGGCAGATAGCCTAGTATCTACCTATGAACCAATGAACCTATGAGTGTTTTGTATACCTTTGCAATGTAAATGAGAGGTGGCCAGTTCAATTGACACATACTTTTAACATTATCATGTCAATCTGAGAGCCCCTATATAAAGTCTAACATGTGCATTTCACCCTATCTTCCAGAATTCAATCAGAACTAAGGCAGACAATTTCTCTCACAGAGAGAATGAAATTATAATCAAGGTTCTGACCTATACTGGACACAACCTTCTTGGACTGACCTGAATATGATCAAGGCTGTGGGTGGTCACAGTAGATCTAAGGAGACCTGTTGGCAATGTTGCTCTGACATGATACTCCATGCAGCCAACAGACTTCATGAAAAGAGAGGGTGAGGAATGTGACTAGAGGTGGACTACTTTTCCCTCCCCTAGATGAGATAATGGTGTTTCTGGTCTCACAGCATACCACCGGTCGGGATTGTTGGATACCTGGCGGAGGTATTGAAGTAGGTGTACTAGGATGTAGAGGTATGTCCTAACTTCCAATATACTACAGCATGAAACATTTCTGTTTAAGGACCTTTATTTCACAGTTATTAATGTATTTTCATATTTGTGTCACAGGAGCAGAAGTATATCATGAATGTGGAAGCACATCTGATGTGGATACATGACATAAAAATTACAGACTAGACTTCTGTGTTACCAACAAAGTACATACATAACACTCTCAGCAACATGTGATTTTGTTTTTTAAATTGCATAGGTACCTCAACATCTGCACATCAGCAACATATGTCATGTAAGTGTCTCCATATACTGTTAGACTTGATCCATAATCTTCTGTGCCTCTGCCTCCTGTCATAACTGTGGAATTTATTCACACATTGATGTTTTTATCAATTTTAACCTACAGATATATCATTACACAACATGAGCACTGAAGCCACATGTACAGACAGACCAGGTAAGGTTGTCCATCTTGTTGATATGATGCAGCAATTTTTAGCACATCTGTGAGCTAGGATTTTCATGTTGCCTTGTTCCATACAGAGGTACATCTGAACAACATGTGCAATGTTTATCACATAAATGTCTCCATATCCTGTTAATGTGAGATATAGTTGTAATGTCTCTCTGCCACCAGTCATGACTGTGGAGCATACTCACATGTTGATGTTTTTGTGCCAAGTTATACTACAAGATCTAGATTATGATAAGTGATTTGCTCACCAAACAGGGGGATGACACACCTGGCAAGGCACTGTATTTGTTTCCTACATGTTATTGTTTATAATTACATCGGTACCTGGCATGACTACTGTGTTCTTGTTCACCTGCCTAGGGCACCTATAATCTGCACATCATCTGCTCCCTTCCTGTATGTGTCTGTATTATCTCTTGTGTGTTATACCTCTGTTGGAATGCTACATTATGCCTGGTATATGCTTAATGATGATACTTTTATGTATATCTTTTCAAATGACAGTTGCATTTCAACCCTCACTTCCAACCGTGGAGTCACAAGAGGACATGTCAGGTAGGTTTTAATAATTGTATTACCCTCATCTGTTTTATTTGTTTGATATATAACATAGATGCCATCTTTCTTTATGTAGGGTCCCTGAATTAACCTCAGTCATGATGTTCTGGTAAGTCCATATCATCATTAACATTGTAGTCATATAGTCCCATATTTCATTACTAATCTGTATCATTTGATTTCTGTAAAAGTATGTAACATTTATCATCAGTCTCTTCTTGTAGCATATCCACTACCTGCCTCCTCCAGGAGCCCATCCATTGATGATGAGAAGGCATGGAACGTGCCTAACTGTGATATCATGGACCATGACACATAGGCCACTAAATGTGTTTTATTGTCTGGCCCTGAAGGGGACAGCCATATGGATCATAGTGTAGTCTCAGATATGGAGGATACTGTGACAGGACCTTCTGATGATGTGGGGACATCAGATGATGGACATGATGATGACCATGACCAACTTTCCTGCGTAGAGTCTGGTAATGATGGTGACTATTCCCCATAATGCAGCACTACTACCCATCAGAGAAAACATGAGAGCTGGTGTGCATGGACGCATGTCAATTGGTGTCCAACTACTATTACAGGCAAATTAATGTTCACAGAAATGTCAAGTATATGTCCTGCATGCACTTCGCCATGCCACTAGTCTTGTATCACATCAGCCATCACCATGGAGGTCAGGAATACAGACATGGAGAGTTCATATGGAGAGTTCATGCAAGCATTGGCTGAAAGCATGACAGTGTGCTATCTGTTGCACACTCTGTTGAAAGCCTTGTTACAGTGGTGCTAGAGGAGTGCCTCAGTATTAACTGCATGTTATGTACCCTAACTGTACTATCCAGATTACCTCCTGTGGGGAGAGGGAGATCCCCTTTCATTCAACCCATACATGGCCCTCAGATATCAATGTCCGTGCTGCAATGTGCATGAACATCAGTTGTAGGTCACTCAACAGTGAGCACAGCAATCATATCCAGACTGTCACATTGTAGTCATGCTCCTAACCACACTTTGTCCCAACATGCTTGTGTCACTATATTCAGCTCCTTGGTACAGTACTGTGGTCTGAATTTGATCAGACATGGCAGGGGCAGCCAGGATCACAGTGTGAGCTGTCAGCATGGGCACCCTAGACTGCATTAGAGTAACACTGGCAGTTGACCCAATGTGTGTCCTGTTGTATAATTCTGACCCTGTAGCAATGATGACCACTGTGCTGACCACTAACTAATCTGTAGGTGGTTGTTCAAATGTCTTATGCCACAGTGTTTTTGGATCATTTATCTGAGCTATATAACTAAATTCAGTTTGTAATACATAGCACTTCTTTGACACCTGTATATATTACAACATATATTGATGACATTAATGCTATAAGTGACTTCATGCTTTCATATTTGCAACTGTTTCTAGCGAACATACAGCAGATACTAAAATGGTTAACAGAATGTCATCTTTGTCATACATCGTTGACTGCTACATTTCACATTTCCTTGATGTCTGCCATTCCTGTATGCAGAAGTATACCTCTGTATGCATACCTGTGTCACTTATGGAATTTTTATGGCACTGCACATGCCTCATTCTCAGCATTCACTGCATTTCTGCAAACCTGTTTCCATTTTCAATCACCATGTAGACATATGCTTCCCAAGTGTGCCTTCCTATGTCTGACTGATTCTGCATGCACACACACACACACACACACACACACACACACACACACACACACACACACACACACACACACACACACACACACACACATGTTGCTGTATCCCCAACACTGATGCATGTTTCATGTATGTTGTGTAGTCACTGTCATTGAGGCTCTGCATGTTTGCAAAAATTATTACCTGGAAATGAGTCATGCTACATCAATAAACTGTGCATTGTAGTTTTGCCTTCCATATTAGGCATGGGATGTGATATTTGTTTGTGTTTATTTTCTTTTTTAGCCAATTTTTGGGATGTTTGTAATTACTCATGCCACCGTCAGAGATTTACAATAGAAACACATACTTGCACACCATGACTGCTATGTGTGATGCACTAATATTAGTAAACCGCCTTGTTTTGGTGTATGGTTTTGCTGATACACTCTGATATACATCATGGGCCTAGATTTCTTGTGATAGTGGCTGGATTATGAGTAACATTCCATGGTATTTATCTGTAGGATGATATCCTACCTGTCCAATGACATCTTCTGTTGTATGTTTATCCTGCATTCTACACATGTTTCTGTGTAGTCCTCTTTGGTGATATGCCTTGCAGAGAGTCTTCATAGATTTATGTTTCCTCTGAGTATTGTGTATATGTTCTTACTGGTGTACCTTTTGCTTATGTTATGCATGATGTTCAGTATAGATAACTAATGGTTTATTTCTATTAACTGTGATCTGTGCTGCTGTTATGGAGCAACACATGAACATCACTGCTTAGTCTGTATACATTTGTACATATAGCTTGTCATGACTCAATGATGTGTATCAGACACTGCCCTGTTGCCTGAGCTAGGACATATGGACACATCCTCAAACTCCCAAGTTTATGCCTTTTCTCTCCATGTGTCCTCCTGATCATCCTGTCACAGCTAAGATATGTCATCATCACACATACAAGGTATTTGGATTAGGCCCACCACACCTGCGGCTAGCAAACCACCATGTTTTTCTGTTATGTGTTGTATAGCATAGCACACAGAGCAATCATCTGTGATGCCTTTTCTGGTGTGTATTGTGCTGCACACCTGGATGTGTCCATATATCTAAATCATGCTTTCAGCATGCCAAACATGCGCTCAATGGTATTTTGTATCATGGTGTGTACTTGTATGCATCCTCAGCAGGGATTGATGGGGCTCTGCATGAAACCATTAGCCAAGGCTCCAGTGGATAATCACCTGTTTGTGGTAAGGAGATAACACATATGTTGTTGTCTTGCTTAATGTTGCCAGGCCTAGATTCTGCTCATATCATTGCTGTAGTTCTATACTTACTGAGATGTAATCTCTCAGGTATTTCACCATGTTGGAAAAAAACTGGGCATCAGGCCACTTCTCCTCCAGATTGCAACATCATGCTAATTACCAGGGTGTGTTGCATCTTTTTAAAGGAGATAAACTTTCTAATGCTTTCTGTGCCCCATTCACATTATTCCTAATGAATTGGGCACAGAAAGCATTAGAAAGTTTATGAATACTAATAACTGTTTTTCTACTGATAAGAGAGACTTAATATATGCCTTACCAGAACTTGTACTTGAAAATAATGTTTTTCTATTTCAGGAACAGTTTTATGTACAGAAGGTTGGCATAGCAATGGGCACAGCGTGTCTGAACAGCTATGCCAACCTGGCCTTAGTACAATGGGAGAGATATGTATTATTACAAGCTACAGGTTTTTCTCACCACATCTTACGGTATGTTAGGTTTGTGGATGACATCTTCCTTTTATGGAATGGATCACCTGAGACCCTTGTTGAATTTGTAGAGTTCTTGCATCAATCTACAGGTTTTCTTAGATTCACATGTAAGTATTCTTGAGAACAAATTAAATTTTTAGATGTTATGGTGAAGAAATAAGACTTTAATCATATGGGGACTAGTAGTTATAGAAAATCCACTTGCAGGAATTGTCTACTTCATAAGAGTAGTATGCACCGCAGGCATATTCCTAAGAACGTGATTAAAGGACAAGTACTTAGGGTCATGAGACTTCATAACGAGGATCAACAGCTTAGTTTAGCATTTGAGTCTTTGAAGAAAGACTTCTTAGCTAGAGGGTACTTAAATGAAATTGATAGATGCATAACAGATGCATTGAAGCAGAGACAAAGTAAAGGAAGGCCCTATTTTTCTGAACCACTCTTAAGTGAAGATACTTATATACATAAGAGAACAGAGGTCCTTAGATTTCCTTTAACATACTCAGATATTTATAGAGTCTGTGATATCATCAAACGTAACTGGGATATTTTAGACACAGTGGATGAAGTAAGAAGTGTTATAGATACAGTGCCGCACTTCTCTTTTAAAAATAATAGATCATTGAAAAGGCACCTATGTTATAATGCTTCCATTACTACAAAGGTTTTAACATCGACTAGGAAAGGTACTTTTAAATGTAGGAATTGTACAGCCTGTAAGATTATTCATACAGGTATGAATTATGTACATTCACATAATAAGTTTTAGGTAGAAATAAATTTATACGCTGATTGTAAGACCAGAAACATAGTATGTCTTAGTTATTGTGCTAAGTGCCATATATGAGTAACAGACAGCTTAAGGATAGAATCTTGGAATATCAGAGGGATATTAAAAATAAGAAAGATGCAAATGCCCTTGTTAAACATGTAATGAATTTTGGTGCTGACCATACCTTCGGCTTTCTGGTGCTAGAAATAATTTCAGAGAATTTAAGGGGGGGGATATTAGGAACAGAACAGAATCTGCTGAACAGAAATGGATTCTGTCACTGGAATGCAGCCAAAGAACCAGGTTTAAATGAGGTTGTTTCATTAAAACCATTCTTAAAGGCAAGACCACTTAAACAGTGACATTTTAAATGTTTTGTATTTTTGTCAGTTTTTATTTCACATATGAATTTTTTCTTAATGTTTTTACTGATGTTCATCTCTAAGTTAAATTATTTGGAGACTGTTTCTTTAAAATGTTTTAGTGATGGTGTTAACTGATTTTATGCTAGCTATTTAAACCTAGTGTGTACTTTTAAGAATCACTCTGAGGAAATGGTTCGATACACCATGAAAGCGCTTACTGTTCTGAATTAAAGTTTTCATTTTATTTTATTTTACCAGTCTGCCATGTTGGAGTTTGGTACTTTTGTTGCTTTTTAAGTTGTAGCATTTGCCTAATGTGATAATAGTAATAACGGGAAAAAAACAGAGGCGCAAATTCAATAAAGATTACACGGTCATTTTTCCATGTGCATGCAAACATGGGTGCAGCGAGTTTTAGATTCAGTAAACTCCATGTAGCAGTTCACAATCATGCGCATTCATGCGCAATAACAGAAACTTTCTTGGAATGCAAATTTCAGCATAAGTAGCTGAAATGTATGCTAATGAAGTGAAACAACACTGTGGTGTGATCCAGCAACCTTCAACAGAACTGTTTCAACTCTGTGTCTGTGTTGGTAGTGTATGTGGAAATTTGTTGAGTACAGAAGTCTACATGGAAGCAAGGGCATGTAAAAGTCCAGAAATATGGACAGAGTGCCCATGAAAATGTAACAACACTAATATAATGGCCGATGTATACACTGTGGATATCCAAAAGTATCATGGGGGTTTCAAAATAATATACATCTAAAATATTTTTTTACCATATGTTTGCACAGTGCACTGCTTGCTGCAAAAGGTTTTAAATATGAATAACAGAAACATCATTGAAAAGAGAAGTATAACGTAGTCTAACAAAAGGTACAATAATATCCTGTCCTGTGTCTTTAAACTGGTGCTCCTGTGTTGTTGCCCAGCTTACACAGCTACAGACCATGTTGTTTTCATGCTTTCAGCATGGATATTATGTAAATGAGTGCAAAAATCAGTGGATTTGTTGAATCAAAACAAGCAGGAACTGTGTAGGGTTGTTCACTTTGTGTAAGCTCCTACATGGTGTTTATGTTTCCCTTGGATGTCAATGACATCAGGGGTATGTGCCAGGTACAAACAAAAACTGGAATTATTTGGCTAACAAACCAAGAAAGAAGAAAGTTGCCAAATACTACTGGAGCCACGAATGTCGGAACCAATATTTTATTGAACGCATACAAAAAAACGCTAAAACACATGAACGCTTTGTATCAGAATTGCGTTTTCGTCTAAGCAAACCAACTTCATCAGATACTCTCCTTAAAATAAACAATCCTTTTATAAGTTATTCAAAAACGTCTAATCCAATCAAAAACCAGTTAATTAATTAAAAAGTCCTTGTTCTATTCCTATTTACATTCAGCAATGCATACTTTGAAAATTTTGTGCTCATTTCATCCAATAAATAAATAACATCAATACCAACAATTGAGAACATTTTAAAACATTTGATTTAAAATATGTGATAAATATATAAAACATATAAATTAATTTATACAAAAATCCATTTTTAATATTTAAAAATTACTTTAGAAAAATAAACCATTTATATTGCATGCCCTGCCCTCAACTGGTAAAAATAAAAATTACATCTGATTATCTTACAAAATCCCTGCTTTCAGTTTTAAAAGGGGCACAATAGAAATAAATTCATTTAAGCCTGGGAAATTTGTTGAGTCAAGGGATATCTGCCACTATAGTTCCCTGGCCTCTAATTTTTCTTCCCATAATCCACCCCTTAGGTCCTTTTTGACCTGCTCTAAAACCATGAAGTGAAATTTAGCATCCTTACAAACCAGGGTATGTTTATACAAGGCATTAGTGTCCTTTCGTGTAGTTATTTCATATTTGTGTTCATATATTCTCTTTTTCAACACCCTTTCAGTTTTTCCTACGTAAAAAGCGTTACATTCTGAACATAAACTAATGTATACTACCCCCTTGGTTTCACAATTATAGTGGTCTGTACCTTTTATCCATTTTTCTCTACTTTCCAAATAAACTTTTTCTTTATCCACTATATTGTTACAGTGTGTACAACGTCCACATTTGTAAGTGCCCTTCCTAACCTGCTTATTCCTTGGAAGACCTTTATTCTCCAACATATTTTTAAATGATAGGGAGTTTTTATACACAACCATAACATTTCTGTTTATTTTTTTCTGGTCCAAATCAGTAAAATTAATGAATTTTGACCATTCTCTTTCAACAATTTTTCTTGTAACTTTAGTGTTGAAGGCATTATATTCAAGAACCAAGGCATGTGTAAAATCATTTTCTTGTATTATGGGAGTAAAATTACCACAAGGAATTTAATCTGTATTATTGTTATTTAAAATAGGTCTAAATCTGGTTTCTCTACCCATACAAACTTCGTCTTGTATTCCCCTGATAAATTCCTGGGGATATCCTCTTTCTAAAAACATTTTGTTTAGCAATTTACATTCAACTTTAAAATCGTCCTCAGAGGTAGTCATACGGCTTCCTCGGACATATTGTCCTTTCAAAATATTCTTTTTATACCAATAGGTATGGGCACTTTGAAAATGAAGAAATGAATTACAAAAAGTGGGTTTTCTAAATATTTTTGATACAAACCTATCTTCCTTCTTATATATTTCCAAATCCAAAAATTGGAGTTTTTCAGTAGAAACATGAAATGTAAATCTTAAAAAATTCGTAGTTTCTTCCAAATATAGTTTAAATTCCTCTAATTGTTTTGCCCCCCCTGACCATAGAATGACTATGTAATCCAGAAATCTATGATACAGTTTCCAATAACAACAAAACCTGGATTCCAGAATATATATAGACGTTTTTGAATAACTTATAAAAGGATTGTTTATTTTAAGGAGAGTATCTGATGAAGTTGGTTTGCTTAGACGAAAACGCAATTCTGATACAAGGCATTCATGTGTTTTTAACGTTTTTTTGTATGCATTCAATAAAATATTGGTTCCGACATTCGTGGCTCCAGTAGTATGTGCCAGGTAACTTGGTTGTGTTTTTGGGTGTGTTGTGCGTGCTTGTGTAGTGCAACACTTCACGCAAATGGTTATGCTGATGCATACCTTGTTTGCGTGACCAGACCACCCACATATCACACATGAGCTAGACAACCAAAAATAGAAAACAGATGCATTAAATCAGTATTGCTTAGCACTGCTGGGCATTGCAGAAAGCCACTAAGCAGGGCTGCACTCTGCTCATACCCTCCAGGTATAGGCCTTTACATTACTACTCCTATGGTGCCATGTTTTAGGTATTGGACAAGAGTGTAGGTGATCCTGGGTTCAAGTACAGCATATGGCAACTTTTTTCATGCTGTTCTGATATTGTAGCTTACAGAAATGAAGAATACATAGCACTAATTACCATTTTCTGCACAATTAATAGCAACAGGTATGAAATAAAAAACTTTACATGCCTTACCTCAGTTATGCACAGCTGCGCTCTGCTGTGCGCCGATGCACACAGCACACTATTGCACACTAAAGCAGGACCTTTAAATCATGTTAATTATATCCTAAGCAGATGAATTCCATCTTAATTAGCCAATCCCATATGGTGGACTTAACCAAGAAATGTATAAAGTATGCATGCAGCCTACATTCTGATTTTCCCTCGATACTTCAAGACCAATGGAGTAGAGACTTGGAATTTTAACTTACATTATGCTAGGGGCTACGGCATCTATTCTACATCAGCATGTCCTAGAGGCTGAAGGCAATGCTGCTGGTGCTGCTGACAACAGGCCTAGGCTGAGAAGGATAAGAGTGTTCTGGCCCAGGGTAAATTCTGGTCCAGGGTAAACTTCCAGGTGCTACATGAGCTGGAGATTGTAGTGCACAATATGGTGGACAGGTACATATTACAGGAATACTGAGAGCTATCCCACCCTCTACTCAGAGCCAGAGCCATCTGAGGGGAACCCATCCCAGTGGAAACTAAGTTATGTGGTGTAGCCCTTAGGATATTAACTACAGGCACTTTTTAAAGACCAACTGGGGACATGATGGGGGTGTCACAGGCATCAGCACCCAGGATACTCCACCAGTCCCTGACTGCTATGCTCCTACATCACAGTGAATACATAACTTTTCACCTTTCCCCTGAGGAGAGGACCAGCAATATGCAATGGGTCTATCATGTAGCACACTACCCTGAAGTACTGGATGCCATAGATTGCACTCATGTACACATCAAGGCATGATGTGGTGAGCAGGGTAGAATCTAGATTAACCGCAAGGGATACCATTCCATCAACTGCCAAGTAATGTGCAATGTCCAGGGGATTATCTTGAATGTGTGTGCTGGCAACTCTGGCAGTTATCACGACTCGCATATCTAGCACACATCACAGCTGTACCAGATGATTGCTAGGGGGACATCCCACAGGGCCATTTAGTGGGGGATGCTGGCTGTGCTCTGGAATCATGGATCCACATGCATATACTAGGAATATCATAGAGGGTGTGTTTGAGCTTTTGAAGTAATGGTTCCAGTGCCCAGATATATCCAGAGGAGCCCTGCAGTATACTCCATGCACATGTGCACAACTATTTATACTGTGTGCTATGCTCCACACAGCTAAATCGCTATAGTAGGATCAGCAAGGAGAAGGGACACACACATCCCCCCACCAATGGCTAAGTCACCACAGTCACAGTCACAGGAGACCCTGGAGGAGGAACTCCCATTTGCTGTCCCTGTGGGCAGATGTAGGCATTCTTAGTATGCCCTTGCTTTGGCTAAGAGACCACGCATGGCACATTCACTTATCACTTAGGGACCTAGGGCCTACTATCTTTCTCTTACATGCATGCATTCTGCATCAGACAGAGTCAACCCTGAGCTACAATTGTGTCAGCCACTGCATTTGCAAGGTAGGTCCTTAACCTACACAGTAATCTTGTGGAGTATTACGACATATCTTTTATATCTATGAACTTGGTACTGTATGCAAGTAAATAGTGGTGTATTTGTACAGAAAATTAAGTAATATGTAACTACTAATACTATATTACTTGTATGTGTCCGTTTTAAGTAGTATGCCTCATGCATGAAACCTACATACAGTCCAACTGCAGCAGATTACTGGTACATCATTCAAGACAGAAGTTACAAAGTGAGGCTACACACTGCAGTTTCTGACTTTAGACTTGTCTGTATCTTAACAGTAGATGTGGTATGTACCCCCTCAAAAAACAGGGGTGTCCTATTGTAAATGGCATAACAGTAACTCATGTATTCTACCCCCAAACCCATGGTAAATGGGTGTTTGTCACAGCTATTAGCCCTGACATTTCCAGCAGAATACTGTTGATTTGATCATGCATTCTATGTGTTAGGTAACTCATGTATAGCAATGTGCATTGTTATTGAGGTAGTTGTATGATGAATGACCACTGTTTTTGCAAGCTGCTTCTGTAGCCAAAATGACTAAGACGGCCATCCATTCTGATAAAGCTGTAATGCTGGTGAGGATTCAAATGTCACTAAAGGTAGAGATTTTGGATGTGTACTGGCAATAGGTTGTGTTTTACAGAGTGCCACTCCATGTCCAATACTGTTATCAACTTTGTATTGTTTTAATTCCACATTTGCATGATGCACCACCTGTTTAAAACCTTTTTGATAAGGATTAGGTGGCTTATGCAGAGTGCAGTATTGCAGAAGCAGTGAAAGAAAAAATAGGATTTATGTCTGACTGCCAATCATACACAATGGACACATTCAATCAATGCCATTAGCAATCTGGAAATCCCAGCCTGGATTAGGGATAGGAGAGGGCTGTAGTAGCAGGTATGTATAACAATAGTAAAACTTAGATATGAGCAATTTGCCTCACATTTATGCACTGCTTACCAAACACAAACAGTATAAAAAAAAGCCAAAGGAGCATGTGTGTATACACAGTTAACCATAGTGCAAATCTGATACCCTACATACCTATCAAGCTCTTAGAATAGGAAATCAGGGCAAATAAAATAATAGGGGGAGGACAAAAGCCCAAAAAATAGGGATACTTTTCGGATATTGCAATTACAAATGTAAATAATCCACAGAAGCACCAACCTACAACCTCCAAACGCAACAGTACTCTCCAAGTTTTTATTAGCATAAAATGCCACAAACATGTTCTGAAGAAGCCCACAGTGTAGTGGGTGAAAGTGCTTAACATTTCTTTATCATGGAATAAAAAATACTTTTTATACAACAGCAGGAGGTATTTGTTCACTTATTGGTGATATTGTGGTATACAGTACATTCATTTTGTTTATTGTTGAATGGCACTTTTTCCTCCTTTTATTTGTATATGTAAATAAAAGTAGAAGTGTGTATCCCACACCAATGCCACAAATGGCATAATGTCCATTGTTTTATTGCTTGCACAAATACCCAGTCAAGACCGGCTTCCAAACTCTTTTCCTTCACATGACCTGCTGATGTCATCTACCATAAGGTCACCTGCAGTCCTGTGTAAGTCAGACTTCTGCTGTAGCACATGTGTTAAGTATACCGATCTGTAGTCTATAAAGTTAGAGAAGTAGAGGTTCTAAACTCACTGCAGTCAACTGTGTGTATGTATCCCACATGGAGTTCACAAATGGCATTTTTTGCACTGTTTTGTTGCTTGCACAAACACCCAGTCGAGGCAGGTCTCCAAACTCTTGTCTCCCATGGTGGTGATGTCATCTACCATAAAATCTCCTGCAGTCGTGATGAATTCAGACTTGTGCTGTGGTGTGTATGTTAAGTACTCTGATCTGTAGTATGTAAACCTTGGTATGCAGGGGTTCTATTCTTACTGCAATCAAGTGTGTGTGTATACATAACCGTGGAAGTGTGTATCCCAGATGGAGTTTTTACATGGTATGGTTTTGCACTGTTTTGGTGCTTTCCCAAACACTCAGCTGATACAGGTCTCCAAATTCATGCATCCTATGTGACCTGCTCAAATGGCATGGTTTTGCACTATTTAGGTGCTTGCCCAAACACTCAGTCAAGACAGGCCTCCAACCTCTTGTCCCTTACATGGCCTGGTGATGTCATCTACCATAAGATCACCTGCTGCCCTAATAGATTCAGATTTGTGATGTGGTGTGTACATTAAGTACTCTGAAATGTACTATGTAAACCTAGATAAATAGGGGTTCTATCCTTATTGTAGTCAAGTGTGGGTGCATGTGAAAGTGTGTATCTCACATGATATGGTTTTGCACTGTTTTGGTGTGTGCACAAACACTCAGCTGAGACAGGTCTCCAGCCTCTTGTCCCCTATGTGGCCTGGTCACATGGCATGGTTTTACACTGTTTTGGTGCTTGTCCAAACATTCAGCAGAGATAAGCCTCCAACATCTTGTCACCCACATGGCCTGGTGATGTTATCTACCATAAGATCACCTGCAGTCCTACTGACCTTTGACTTGTGTTGTGGCACGTGTGTTTAGTACTCTGATATACGTTCTCTAAACTTAGGTATGTAGGGGTTATATTCTCATTGCAGTCATCTGTGTTTTTATGGGTGTGAATGTTATACAGAGCATTTTACAGCAGCCTAAGGGACACTCTCCTTGTGTGCTCAACAGACACTGCTGATATCATCAGCTATATGAGATTATTGCATATATATATATATATATATATATATATATATATATATATATATATATATACATATATGTCACAACAGGCCAGTCACACACTGACCTGACAGATAGGTAGATGTCACCTCATCATATACAACAGACAACAGTGACATTACTGTTATTGTATGTACAAACATCATGACATCTATTTGCAATGGTGTATGAAACCCTGGTAAGGTGAAGATATGCTTTACAGAGGAGAGGAATGAAGGTCAGCAGGACTAGGGAAAAATATATGTGGAGGATAGGGAAATCATTAGAATGCATGGAGTACAGTTAGTGAAGGCATATGATGTCAAATACTCTGGACCAACAGTTCTGAGTAATTGAGAGTCTGGAAGACAGGTGTAGAAGAGATAGAGAGAGAGCATGCATGGTAGAGTGTGTGGAGAAGAGTATCAGGAGTGATCTTTGACAGACGGGTGCCAATAACACTGACATGGAGGCTGTACAAGATGGTAGTAAGACCAGCTATGCCATATGGGTTGCAGATGGTGCCACAGACAAAAAGTTAGGAATCATAAACAGGTGTTAGCAGAGTGCCAGATATTATAGTTTGCATTGTGTGGGCTGAGGATGGAAAGGAGTATTAACCATATATTGCACTGTCAGCTCAGCTTGTATGCTTTGGAGATGTGGACACACACACAGTGGTGGGATGTTGTTGGTTTCGCCAGGTGCTGAGGAGTGATGCCGAGCATATTGGAGGAAGGATGGCAAGGATGTAGCTGTCATGTAAGAGGAAAATAGGAAGGCCTAAGATAATTTGTATGGATGTGGTGACATGGAGGTTTTTGGTGTGACTGAGCAAGATGCAAAAGATGGTGGATGGTTAGAAATGGAAGCAGAACATCTGCTATGGTGAGCCCAGATGGTACCATCAAAAAGAATAGGTAGACGAAGATGACCTGTCTATCTGCAGAATCCCATTCTACACACTTGTGGCATGGGTGTACAGTAGGAGTGTCTAATTGATGGTCACTATGCATGGACTCAGTTTAGGCTTTAACAGTGTGTCTTGGCATTACCTGCTCTGGATTGTGTGCAGAGGCTGTAACACTTTGCCGTCATACCTGCAGAAATCGCAATACATTTGCTTTCAAATACAATTGACTGCTGCTGTTTCCACAAAAGTCATTGATAGCTACAGTATGTTACTCCCTGATGCTCTGTCTATACATCTACACAAATGTATAAACACAGCCATACCTGATAGGTTCAAACAAAGATCTTCTGGAAAACACAAATCACATAAGTTTATGTCTGTCATAACTACATTATACAGTAAATGAAATAAGCTGCTGTTTGAAAATACAGCATTGAGAAACCAGTGGTGGAAGGCCACTCTCCTCAGCATAAACATGCAAATAAGGCACCTTCAAGAACCCACACAAAGCAACCATGCTAAGCCTTTACCCAACAACATATCCAGGGATAACCAGAGGGTTTTCTTCATGTACATCTGAAAACTGATATAACTCAGTTGAAGTTGACTCAAACTGTGTATGTTAATGCACACACTGACCCAGTGTAACTTCCAAACCTACTAGCAGACATGTTTGGCTGAAAGGAGTTCCTCCTGCCACCACCATACCTGATACCAATTAACATGTGTGACACATAACCTCCAAGCTGTGTTATCTACCAATGAGGAAGTTATCACTAAACTCTCCAAGACTAAGGAGCACAGTCTCCATGGGACCAGATGGAAATTTAGCCTGTGTTCCCCATGTGCTTCAACAGTGAGTTACTCCCCTAGGCACCATATTCAACCACAGTCTGAATACTGTTGTTGTCCACATTGAATGGAATACAGTCACCATTTTCCAACCACACAAAAGATGATTGGCAAAATACATGTGTAATTAAGAACCATAAATTTATGCAACCTTTTCTGTAAGGCAATGAATACAATTTGTATGCATCTCTGACACAAGAAAATAGGTGACCTCAAAACACTAGATATGTTTCACTTAGGTGTTCTCAATGGTATCTTGTGGCTGCAGAGCTTGGTGGGAATCATGACTGCAACCAGAGACATACACTAGGTCAAACATGTGCATACATCCTATTGTAACTAGCCCAAGGCCTTCAACACATTCCAACATTTGTTGTCAGTGGGACACTACCAAGGTGAATATCAAATTCTAGGTTATCAGTTGGTTTTTAAGTGAGATCACAGACCAGCTACAGTCAATCACAGTACAAGACTTCACCTCAAGCAGCAGACATGTCACCTGTGTGGTAACAGAAGTGTCAGTGCTCTTGCCCCTCATGTTTGACATATATGTCTGAGAAGTCCTGAACAAAACAGAGGCTTTGTGGCACTAATGACTGCTGACAAAGCCATGGGTATTACATGAACTGGACATAAATGCATCAGCATACCCTGTTATAATAATAAATGTTCTTGCTTATTATAAAATAATATAAAATAACCATTCATACACTATTCCCCACTTCTGTATTGATAGACTTTGAAACACATGTCAACTGCAACCTGGGTCTACTGTGGGGACGTACACATTCTACATCATACATCTGATTAGCAACACCATTACATCAATAGCCAAATATGGCAGCAATCCCCTATACTCATCCCTAATTGGCTGTATGAGAGAATATAAACCACCCTTGGAAATGTATTTTATTGGACACATCCATCAACTTGGCAGATCTCAAGTATGTCTAGTAATAAAACATCAGAGGGTCTCCAACTTGTGTCTTCTGTGGGCAGACTGATGTAGCTGTCACTGCGTGCAGTATAATACAGATAGCTTTGAGTCAGAGTATGTATGCCTTAGAGGGCTATCTGTGGCCAAAATGGGAAGAAAATGCTGCACAGGGATTCCAGTTACCTGCTCCAGGGACCTCAATGTACACTATGACATACATAGGACATGCTGGAGAGACAGATGCATCTCTCAAAGGTTGTCTCTCCTCTGCAGTAGGCTTTAAATCCATGTTAAGCAGAGCACCTACATTACCATGTTGAAGGACATACTGGATGACTTGCTGTGAAAACCTTATCTGCCAAGGATCACTGCTGCTTCATTCCTGGACATGGGTGGTCTTTGATAGACAAAACTTGGCCATGCATCATGTCCTCCTTTTAATATTATATTGTGATGTAACGGTTATGCTTCTAAACACCAAATGGTCAATACCCTAGTCATATCCTATGAACCTTGTAACCTATGGTGATGTACATGCAAACAGGATCATTATACTGTATTACCGTTCTGATGAAACCTACCTTCACTGCTGACATACAGTCCTAAGATCTGAATCGGATGGGTTGACTTTGGCTGTGCACTCATACATTTGTACTAAACAATCCTTCAAGAGAAAGTTAGATATGTTAATGCGACACATTTATTTGTCAGAATTCAAAGCCATTACAAAAGCATCCACTATAAAGTACATCAATTATTACGCTAGCAACTGTCTAAATGGCTATGTACAAACTAAATGACAAGTACAATTATGAGTCCACAGCACAAATGGAAGTAACAACATCATGTTAATATAGATAGTCACCCTGTGCATCAGACACATAGCTTTAGTATCCCTGAATCCAAAAGATAGATGACAGGGATGTGGCACAGTTATCATCACTTGCACAGGGTGTTGGCTGACACAAAAGGCTGGCAAGTGTGTGTGTGTGTGTGTGTGTGTGTGTGTGTGTGTGTGTGTGTGTGTGTGTGTGTGTGTGTGTGTGTGTGTGTGTTTGTGTGTGCAAGCAAGGGAAGCAGGCAAGATGGACCATGTAAATGTGCACGTGTTTGTCTGTAGGTGCCCTCAATGTGACATTGGTGTGTGAGTGTCTGCATCAACACATCCAAGCTCAGTGCTAGCCCTGCATTTCTGTATGTCATACAGCTGTGAGCTGTGCATGGTAAAACTGACAGATCGTTGTCTCTGTCCCCAAACACAACATCTGGCTCTGTCAGGAGTTCCACTGACACTTCCACGCCCAAGGTCAGATGTTATGCTACTACCTGAAGGTGACTGATGTCTGCTGGACATGGTCCACTCACAGGAATGCCCAGGACCATGACCTGCTACATCTAGGTGTGGAGAGCACACTCTCTGCTGGAGCATTTGATGTATTGCCACTCTGTGAACATGATCGGGCATGGCCACATTGGCTCTCACCTGATGTAGTTGCTGAACTCTGCCCATTAGACCGATGCTCCCTTCCCAGCAGACATTTCATCACTGACAATGTGCATTCCATGACAGATGCACTGCACTCCCTCATACACACATCTTGTTCCAACATGTCATTCAAACAATCCAGGGAATCAACAACACAGTGGAGGCAGACATGGGTGTCAGACTTTGCTGCATCTATAACCCTGAGCATTCTCCTGGAGTTCATCTCTGAACATACCTGTGCCTCCATGATGGCCCTAAACATATATTGAGTGTCACGTGATAAGACACCTGTGACAGGTTGGGGAGGGACAGCAGGCCTCCTCTGAGCACCACAATCAATCCGCCTGTGGGGCACCTTGCTAACAGTTTGGCCATGGCCAGTGTCAACAGACACTGAAGCCACAGTAGTAGCCACACTGCCCTGGTCAATGTCCTGCACTTCAAATGTACAATATCTTTGGACTTGGTGGGCTGGGTATGCATAGGCATACTTGCTGTGTCTGGTGATAATGAGGAGGGGTCGCTGGATATCAACCTCTATGTCAGAATCAGCCTCTGCAACCCCTAGCTGTGCCTCACTTTGGCCACCATCATCAGAGTTTGATCAAACACTGACATCAGATGGTGTAGGATACACAGAACCAATTTCATTATCACCTGTGATAAAAGGAAGGAAAACAGGAATATGTTAATACCTACACTATTATGCTGCAATATATATTAAGCAATTTAGACTACTGTCACTATTATAGACATTCATACCTTTCAAACTCTTAAGACTAGGAATATAGACAACACCATGAATAATGCGTGGACAAAGAGAAAGGTGATAGAATAGCAGGTATTGCTTCACCATGACATTGAGTGGTATGCATTTTTAATATGAGATCTGTCATTATTTTATATCTGCTCTCTATAATGACCTGTCAATAGTTTGCAACTCAATTACTATGATCTTAAACATGGCCCAGAGGTATGAGTCACACATCTGGACATTCTGCAAATATATGTACAGTTGAAAAGTATGCAGACAGTACAGCAATCCATACAGCAGGCCTAAGATGACACTTTAGCAGATATGTTGGAATATTTCTACATTACTGATATACATGTATTCTGCTTACCAACTGCAGGTCTAGATCTCTGGATTCCTGATAGCCTTGAAATAATTAAGGGACAGGTAATGGCAACAGCACCACATTTAACAGTAGAACAGGTGGTAATACTTTCAATAATCTATATCCACAGTAACTACAATGTTAACAACAATGTGGCTGACAACCTCTAATTGACCTGAAAACTGCAGGTATCTTAAATACACTCACCTAAAAAGCAACCTGATACACATTAAAACTAAACACTATTACACAATGAATGCAACAGTAGTCTACTAATGATCTAACAAAGCCTACCTGGAAGCTTCTCCTGAGATGCAGGAGTGGCACCCACATCCAAAACATACTGGCTGATGGACTGCTGGGAGCTTTCCTGAGTGGCAATATTTACCAGGAATTCCTCAGTGGCAGTGAGTGGTTGTTCTGCTGCAGGCCCACCACCGGGGACCCAATGATCATGTGCCACTTCAGCAGCATGCCTCCTTGTAGCATGAATTATGTCTATGGCTCTGTGTCACACCTGCTGATAGCTGCAATTTTGTTGACCAGCTGCATTTACATTTTGGACCAATTCATCCCAAAGGCCACATGTTGTGACATAGTGGTCCAACCCCTAGACATAAGAACTGCATGATGTTGTCTTATAGCTTCAGTGATGAGGTCATTCTCTGCCTCTGAAAAAGGTGACCTACACCGAGCAGGCATATTGTTTACTGAAAGACAAAATAATGATAACACATATAAGGATCAAATAAGTACAGATAAACTGTGTACAGATAAGGCAGTACAAGAAAGCTCTCAGTATTCACCACTTGATTACAATTTAAAGATTCCACAGTGGTCAGCAAATAACATGTAGGCTACAAAACAAGGAGAGTAGTATGACAAATATATCTTTGATTGTGGCATAAAAGATAGTTATTTATGCTCACACACCCAAAACAACAGTCCATTCTAGTTTGTGCCATATCTGGAACTCATTCCTCCCCAAATAAAAATTATAACAGGCCAAGGGACAAATATGCTAACCAAATAACACTGTAACTTCCAAAGTGCTCTCAAATGACCTATCTATGAAATGTGTGCATAGCTATTACACAGCATTAGACCATCAGCCTACTCTAAATCCTCTGTACCTCTCAGATGGCTTGTAAACAAAGCCATGTCATGAGTACAGTTTTAACAAATGATTACTGATTTACTTCACATTATTTTTAAGTACATTCCAACATATGCATTATTTAGGTAACATAATGGATACATACCTGATGATGTACAATACTCCTCTGTCACAATATACAGTTCCAATTTAAATATGTAACTGAGTGTGAATTCTGATAGAACTCTCATCCACATTGGTTTGCCTAGCTACACATTTGCCTTTCTATAATGGTGCACATTACTAATTGATTGCATCTGACCTATTCTGTGCCTCAGAGATGCTAATTGCAGCATGCACTGCTAAATTGCATGATAATCAAACTGTCCTATGAAGCTACTCAACAAGATATAAGGCATCAATGTAGGCACCATGCCCTTTCTTATATGTGCAGTGAGGGAATTAGTGGAATAGAGATATAACATAAGCACTGACAGATAATTAGTAGCAGCTACACCTTGCATACATTTGTTTGTGCTACAGGCTGAAGCCAATGCTGCTGTTGCCAATAGCTATATACATAGAGGGTGAAGACTTTGCAGGTCCACAGCACAGCAGAAAAACTGTGGGACCTCTGGCAGCCTTGAGTCAGATATAGAGCAAAATGTAGGGAACCCATCCCGGTGGTATTTAAGGTATGTGTGTTACTTAGTATGTTAACCATAGGTATTCTTAACAGACTACCAGGGGACATGCTTGGTGCTAAATAGACATCAGCATCTGGGATCTCTTAAACATTCCTGCATGCTATGCTACAACATGACTGAGACAACATATATTTTAACACAAGTTTGGAGGAGAAGATCACAAATATGCTACAATTGTAACATATGTCACACTACTCTCCATAACACACCATTGTACAATTATCCCTTAAAAAAAAGAAATGGGGGAAGATAGGAAAGTGGTGAAATGAAGAGCAAGCAGGGGGAAAACAAAGTGAAAGGAAGGCAGGGATGTGCAAAAAGGGTGTAGGAAAGAACCATAGCTATCCTTTTCTTCAACAGTAACAAATGAGGACATGTACAGTTTATTAGCTGAATTTGGACACCACCACAGAGAAGGGCAACAACAATATAATTGCATTGTGGAGCCAATTGGACCAAATTAAAAGTGTGTCAAGTAGAAACATGCAAAATGGAGAGCTCTGTATGGGACAAAATTTTTTTTTTGGGACAGGTGCCCTTTTTTGTATTAAGGCGAGAGAGTGAATGTTGAGGAAGAGACATGGGCAAGTCTGGGGCTTGATAGTTGGGAAGATGAGGAAACATTTGCAGACAGACAAGACATACAAGACAAGAGACAGGGTTGGTGAAAGACATACGAGGGTGTTAAACACCTTGGATGGGGTGGGGGTGGGGTATTCGAGGTCTCATGGACACCAGTACAGTAACAGTGTGACTCAAGTCCTTACCCATTGGACTGTCAGCACTGTCCCATCACTGCACCACTGACTGTAGGGGCTAATGTCTGCGCCTATTGCTGGTCTGCCATACCAGGATGGAAAGCAGGTTCTTCACAGAGTCTACATGGAGTTTATTGAATCCTGCTGAGTGCTCTTTGGAAACCACTGAAAACATGTTTTTCCCATCTGGAGACAAACTTCTACCATTTATTTTTTATTAATTCTTGGAATTACTTTTTAATAATCTGGTTTGTTCTGTTGTCCCAGTTATTCAGAATCAGTCCTGATTTTACTGCATCAAATTATTTTGCTTCCATAGTAACCACATGCATCTACTGTTCATGTTACTGTTAACAATGCAGACATTCCTTTGATCACACATACCTATTTGTGCAATACTCTTTTATGGCACTGATTCTAGGGAATGTATTCTATAAGACAATACTTCCTGTAATGTTTATAGCCACACCCTCTATATCGCAAGGCCTGGATTTTAATTGCTTAAGTAATGCACTGGTTATTTTTCTCATTTCGGTTACCATTACCTGATTTTCATGTCATATAGGTTCGTATTTTTATAGGTAGTTAGAAGGCAATTGATTTGTGAGGATCTTTAGAAGCGCATCCCTGCATCCCCATATTAATTATTAATTTTATATTTTTCAATATGAATTTCCAAAGACATATGAGTGAGTGTATGTTCGGGAAGTTGCATATTTCTATTATCCAAAATGGCCATTGGTGCTAAACTAACGGTAAATTTGTGGTTACTCCTCCATTTATCAAAATTACATTTGAAGAAAACAAGAGAAGTACTCTGTTTTATGAAGGGAAAGATAATAAAATAGAAGCGGTGTTCTCTGTGACACATACCTATCCCTTTAACACGTTCTTTTACTCTTGCTAAGGAGATTAAGGACCTCTGAGCAGGTATTTTTGATAACATTAAACTTCTGAGTGTATAACAGGTCTGACAGAATAGAGTCTGCTGAGGCCCTTTACATGAAGCAGAGGCTAACTCTCTCTAGACTGTATGATACAGAAAAGAAAGACATATTTATCACATTGAAGGACATCCCCCTGTTGTTTCTCATTTTTTGGATGCTTTTATATAATTCACATTTTATTTTACATGCATTACATTTTTAGTCAATGGCTTTAACTGTGTATAAGTAATTCACTTGTTCTGCTCAAATCTAAAACATTTTGATAAGGTCAGATCTGCTTTTCTTAATATCTAGCTCCTTATTTTATCCTGGTTTATAACACAAACAACTCTTCCTCTCATTAAATAATCATATATCTTACCATAGCCACAGTATATGGTTGTGTTCTCCATCTCTATAATGTAAGCACCCGCAGTCTTTGTAGGAACTGGGATCTTGTAAAGAGAGTGCCAAATATATATTTATTTATTTATTTATTTATTTATTTATTGATTGGTTGATTGATTGACATTTAATAACCAGGATGTTAGGCTATTCACCAGTATATTTTCACCCACAACCTAGGCCCATCAGACAAAAGTTAATACATTAAATATTCTGAGATATTATACAAGCTAGAAAAGAAATATATGTATAATGCGGATACAAAATGGCTTCAAAATGCAGACTTACAACAAATAATATGTATAGACAAATATTTACAATGCAAACAGAGGAAGACAACTGTACATTTACAAATACTATTTTAAATGCATGAATGTGCAGAACGTAGCAGTAAAGCCTACACCAATTATTGAATTTCTCTGTTATTATTGCTATTTTTCTTTGCTCTTTTCTGGAAAAATAAAATAGTTAAATACATTTGAGGCTCCTTGCTCACTGAGGTGCATAAATGTGCAAACATACCCTGGGATTTATGAAGCTTGCACCAGGCACAGGCATAGCATTGGTGTTTTAACACCAAATATGGCCGTTGACCGATCCAGGTACAAGCTGTTTCCACGTGCACTACCAGTGTATGCCAGAGCTGCGCAGCTCACTGTGCTTGTATGCTAATTACCCCATGTACAGCAGTGCAGCATGCAAATGAAGGTATATAGCGATTCATGAAGTGATGCAGGCATGGCGTAAGCATGCAGAAATGTAAACCAAAAAAAGGTTTACATTTTTTCAAACAGAACATTGGAGCCATGAAAGCGGACCAGACTTACGTATTACAATGTTAACATATGCCAATGGCTAAATATACAGCCAATGGTATAAAAAAACACGCACAACACATAAAAAATAACATTTAAAGTCATGGCCACACTAACGCAAAGTACAACCGCAGTGCATGGGTGCGCAAATGGGAACACAAGGAAAATATATTTAGACGTCATAAAACTGCAATGTAACACAAATCATGATTTCACCATAATAGTCAATGGTACTCATGCTACACCACAACCAAGGTGCAAGGGTTCTAAGGGTCTGTGACAGTGTTCCATGCGGTAACTAGGAATTAGTAGTCAATGCCATGCAAATGAGTCAAGTAATACTGAATCGCAAACGTCACGCCGGCGTAAGGATGTACCACACAGTGCAGCAGTACAACACCGAGGAGTGGCCTGGAGGTAAACATGACATCATGAGAGGTGTGCGCTGCCATAGCTGTAAGCACATTGGAGCATTTGTAATCCGGGTTGCCTGTTGCTAAGCAAAGCCACAGGATAGGGGTGTGCATCTAGCCATAGCTATGCTTAGCTGAGAGCACACAAGGTGACCAAAAGTGCATGTGAAAGTGGATGAAAACGCGCTCAAAAGCCGGAAACTGGGTGCACACAGCACTCAACATAGGTGAAACAGGAGGGTTACGGGAAGGCAATAAGGAAATGCTGCAGCATGGTAATATGAGTATAAATGAGTAATTAAAACCTAGGAACTCACAGTGGGCCGTTGACGACAGCTAACAAGGCTGCCAGCAGCTACCTGCAGAATAGGAAAGGGGAGTTGCCGTACTGCTAAGAAAAGAAAACTGTCACATCAGAACAAAGCAAACCTGCAGTAGATCAGCTACATAACACATTTCGCAACACATTCCTGGGTTGGGAAATTATAAAACATGAAAGCAGGCAGCTGGATGTGTGCCTGATAATGGGAGGGGAATCGGGTTGAAAAGTGAAGTAAAGGGCAATATGTGAATCACGGCAGCCAAGTGTAATTCAACACCACAGGCATCACAATAGCAGTACCTGCTGTGAAACCCACAAGTAAGATACCCTGCAGCTGGAATTGCATATACACACCCAATGACATCAGCAACTTCTAAAGCACAATAGTATAAAGTGTGAAAACACCGCACACACACTTGTGTATTCCCAAACACTCTGCACCATTGATGTAAACAGACGGGGATCTTTTAAAATGTACATGGTAGGGGCTGCCATAGATTTGATTCATCAGTATGTGTTGGAGACTGAAGGTGGTGTGGAGGATGAGGCTGACAACCACTTCAGGAACTGGAGGAGGAGAAGAGTGTTCAGACCAAGGGTAACCTACCAGGGGCTAAATGATCTGGAGATAGTAGAGCATTGCAGGGTGGACAGGGACACCATACAGCAAATCACTGAGCTGTGCCAGCCATGCCTCAGAGCCAGGAATAACAGAGGGGAACCCATCCCAGTGGACACGAAGGTATGTGTAAGCTTGAGAGTACTAGCCACAGGTACCTTTCAAAGGCCGACTGGGGATATCATGGGGATCTCACAGACATCAGCATCCAGGGTACTCCACCAGTTCCTGGATGCCATGTTACCACATGCCAATGAGCATATATACTTCCCCCAAATACAGGAGGAGTTGGCCAACAATATGCACCTCTTCCACTGTGTGGCAGACTACTCAGAGGTACTGGGTGCAATAGACTGCCCGCACATACACATCAAATCA
Organism: Protopterus annectens; assembly: GCF_019279795.1. Classification (NCBI taxonomy): domain Eukaryota; kingdom Metazoa; phylum Chordata; order Ceratodontiformes; family Protopteridae; genus Protopterus; species Protopterus annectens. The sequence goes on along the minus strand of NC_056734.1, from coordinate 26,549,636 downwards.
CCACCTGGTGAGCATGGTAGGCACTACATAAACCACAAGGGATACCACTCCATCAACTGCCAGGTTCATAGGCTCATAGGTAGGTACTAGGCTATCGGCCCTGGGGCCTATACAAGCCCAGCCAAAAAGGTACCCTGGTATTTGCCACCCAAGAAAATGATTTTCCTGTGCCACTGTCAAGCAGAGCCACAGAGGTGATCCCTGGGGTGAATTTCCTATTTCCCATCCAATCATCAAGATTTTTCTTGAAGAGTGCTAATGAAGAGCTATGTTTGATATAGATAGGTAGTTTATTCCAGAGTATGGGAAATATCTGGGACAGGAATCTATCCCTCCAGCATGTTCTGTTTATTGTGGTGACAAGGTTTAGGTCCCTAGAGCATGTAGCTTGGAGGGATTGTGATTTCTTTAAGTGGAGCATGTCCAACAGCTCTGGGTTTGACATAGCTTTGTATGTTAGGCAGAGATCACCTCTGAGTAGGCGATATGTGACGGAGTAAAGCTGGAGTATTTTGAGATGGTCTGCGTAGGGCATCTGTTTGAGGCCGGAAATCCTCTTTGTGAGGTATTTCTGCGGCCTTTCCAGTTGTTGTAGATGTCTTGTGAGGTACATACCAAAAGGGGTGTTGTTCTCTATAATGGGTCTAATGAGTGATGAGTAGAGGGGAACAATGACCTCTTTTTTTTCTGAATGAGAAACCTTTTGTGATGAGGTGTGCCACGTAGAAGGATTTTCTGACTAGTGTGGTGATGTGATTATCAAAGGAGATACTACTGTCCACCTGTGTCCCAAGGTCTCTTATCACACTTTCGGTGTTAAGTATACTACCGCTTATGTTGTAGTTCATGGGTACAGAGTTTTTACCAAAGGGGATGACAATGCACTTTTTAACATTGAGCTTGAGGCCATGGCTTTGACACCAGGCATCTGTCTCAGTGAGGCCCTTTTGTAGGATGTCCACATCGGTAGGAGTTTCGATTATGGCTCCTAGTTTGCAGTCATCTGTGAACTTCATTAGCCAAAGACCTTCTGTGTTAGCCTGTACTTCAGAGAAGTAGATACCAAACAGGAGAGGACCCAGGACTGAACCCTGTGGTACTCCACTTGTCACTGGTCTGAAGTCGGATTTGGAGTCTGCTACTTTCACAGAGTGGGTTCTGTCAGTGAACCACTTGGCAACCCATCTTGTGACATAGGGATTTATACCTAGTTTAGTGAGTTTATCTATAATTCCAGAGTGGGGGATGGTGTCAAAAGCCTTGGCAAGATCTAGATAGGCTGCGTGAAAAACCTTACCCTTGTCTACGGCTTTGGTGACTTCTTCAAAGAAGTCTATCAGGTTTAGAAGACATGATCTGCCTTTTACAAACTCGAACTGGGTGGGATCCAGAGTTTGGAGATTACCAATGTCTTTGTTTATAAGTTCCATGATGATACGTTCCATGGCCTTACAGACCAGGCTCATCAAGCTAATGGGGTGGTAGTTCCCGGGGTCCGTGGTGGCTCCCCCCTTGTGGAGTGGGATAACCGTTGCTATGTGCCATTCAGCAGGCACAAAGCCTGAGGTGAGGCTATGACTGAACATGGAACTTAGGTGGGGTGCCAGTTCATTCTGTAGTTCATGTAGAACTCAGCCTGGGATATAGTCTCGTCCCATGGATGCTGTGTTTTTGGCTTTAGAGAGTGTGTTTTTTACCTGTGCAGCTGTGATTACAGGAACTTTGCATTCTTCCAGTATAGAGATGGTCTCTTTAGGGGGTGAAAGGGGGGTAAAGTTAGCACTGAACCTATCTGCCAGGATGTTGGCAATATCAGTTGGGTCTGTATATTTAGTTTAGGTCATGTGCAATGCCCAGGGCATTATCATGGATGTGTGTGCCGGCAGCCCTGGAAGCTACCATGATTCCCACATCTGGTATGCCTCATAGCTGTACCATGTATTTGCCAAGGGGGACATCCCATATGGCCTCCTTGTGGGGGATGCTGGCTATGCACTGGAACCGTGGATGATGACTCCCATCAAAATGCACACACACTCATGCAAGAATGCCATAATGAGGCACACGCACAAACCAGAATCATCATAGAGCATGTGTTTGGGATGCTGAAATCACGGTTTCACTGCATGGACATATCTGGTGGAGCCTTGCATTACTCACCAGGCATGTGTGCCCACATCTTCATAGTATGTGCCATGCTACATAGTATGAACCTGTGGAAACAGCTGCAGCAGGAACATAATGGTAAAGGTCCTCACAGCCCACTACAATTGCCAAGGGCACCACAGGCACAGAGGGATTCAGACCACAAACACTCTGTACAAGCCCCAGTAGGCAGACGGAGGTGTGCCCAGTATTCCCATGCCTTGGCAAAGAGGAAATGTATAGCACATACACTGACAGTGTAGGCCCCTAAGGACTGACACACTTCTTCACCCGCACACACAGTAAACATAGATGGCAAACACACATGACCACCTGTAAATTGTCATGTATAGGTGGTCTACTGTGTGCATCCTACATAGGCAGCGTTCAACTATTGCACACACAACCGCTATTGGCACAAGGTAAGTCAATACCTGAACAGTAAATTAAGCTATCAGGATGTCTTGATACTGTATGTATAGATTTCTAGGTACATCACTAGGTACATGCCTGTCAGATGCCATTCATAAGCCTAGACAAAATGTGTCTGCTGTCACCACCCCATTGATTAACTATCTGTCCCTCTGTGGAGCAGAGCCAATTGCGGGATCCCTGGAGTGTAACCACTGTTCCCCACCCACTCTGCAAGGATATCCTGGTGTGTTATTGAGGGGCTACATATAATGTAATCAGGGATGTAGTTCCAAAGCATGGGGAGTACCCATGACAGGTATCTGTCAACCCAGCATTCTCCAGTTATGGTTGTGGCAAGTTATAGCTCATTACAGTGTGTGGCTCACTGTGACATGGATTCCCATAGCTGGAGCATATCCATTAAGCGTCACTTGGACATACCATTAACAGGTAACATCCATATGTACACCAACTGAGTTACACATTTGTTTGCAGTATTGAGGAACAGCCTTAGTCCACTCTACATACTAAACACCATAACACTTGTACATATCCCAGATGCCTCAGTGGTAAAGCCAGTGACTGTGTCATCAATGGTCCCGGTTCCACAACCTGCAAGGGCTGTTACGTAATTCTGATGACCCGAATAAGGGATGTCGGATGCAAGTCATTAAAGCACGTTTAAGCACGTTAGCAGGTTTTTGCGTCGGTAAGTGCTGGTAAGCGGCGTTTAAATATGACTACATAGATATGCACAACACAGGTCTAACCTTTGCTGGATATCACGCAGATCATGGGCAAAGCTGCCCAGAACCGCTGAAATGTGCATTATTCACCCTTGTACTAATAGTGCCTGCTCTGACAGGTAAAACGACCACTACCAGGAGTAGAACACGTAACCATGTACACAAGCTTCACAATAACCTACCACTAAGCTACCTGAGATGTACCAACGGCAGTTGTGTATTGTCACAGGTTAAAACACAAAAGGGTGGACTTCGGGAAATAGTATAAACCGCCATGTACTCAATGAAAGGTGTATTCTCTCTCTCTCTCTCTCTATATATATATATATATATATATATATATATATATATATATATATATATATATATATATATATATATATATATATATATATATATATATAAAATATAGAGAGAGAAAGGGTGATAGAGAGATATATGTCGATATATATGGATATACATATATATGCAAATATATAGATAGGTTAACAACATCTACACAACCATGGAGGTACATATAAATAGGATAACTACCAAATACCGAATGCCTTACATACCAAAGCGCGTAATCACGAGGCTTAAAGACCAAAACACCACACTACCGAAACACCAGAACCGCGAGTAGTACTATCACGATGTTAAGGGACATTTAGTTAGTGCTTCTGGTGCTGCGGTTTAGGTAGGTACTGTGTGTAAGTGTGTTTCTGATTGCTGTAGTTTGTGTAAGTGTGTGTTCTGAGTGTGGTGTGTGTTTCTGGGGGACTGCAATGTGTGTGTGTGAGTTTGCTTCGTGTGTCTGTTTGTTCCATCTCGGAGGTAGATTATTAAAGTAGGTGTGGTGTGGGGTGCACAGCCACCCACATGGGGGGGTGTATGGGGGGCATGGCCACTTGCCCATATGTAGTGTAGGATGGTTTGTTTGGATGTGATTGGTAGCAGTGTGTCTGTGTGTGCGTGTGTGTGTTCTGTGTTTGTGTCACTTTAGGGAGTTTGACTGTCCCGAGTTTGAGTGTTCGGTATTGTGGAGTTTGGGAGTCTGGGAATGGTAATGTGGTCGTTGGAAGTGTGTGCATTCCTGAATCCATGGGCATGCTGTATACAGCAGTTGAAGTTTTCAAATATGTGTATAACATGGACCATAGCAATCACACATCCCGCCACGACCGAACGTTATGAACAAAGGATTTGCAGAGTATATGCCTATACACTATTACAAATATGTGCTATGGACATGAGCCAAAGATAGGGTTACCACCTGTCCCACCTTGCGAGGGACAGTCCCTCTATGTGAGGTAGTGTCCTGACCAAAATGAGTACAAATACTAATGTCCTACAATCTCGAGACATTTGGAATGTTCAATATTTAATGTCATCGTTGCATAAAATAGTCATGTCTGTATCTAAAATACCTACATGTAACAAGAAACAGGGTAAGCAAGTAAACCACTACAAGAATAAGCTTTTATATAGGCATATATGTAAAGTTCTATACTTTGCACTGACCATGGGTATGTGTCAGCCTCTAAAATCCGATATGTGTCCTGCAAATGTCTCACTATGGCCATTTGAAAAGGTGGCAACCCTAGTCAAAGAGGTTCAGTCACCAACACAACTCCAATGAGTGCAAATATCTGTGATAGAAATACATGAGACAGCTTTCATGTAGCAACATTTCATTACATACTCATGTATTTCCAAAGGGATTGAAGGATCAACACCTCTTGCATGCTATACAGGAACCAATTAACAATGGCTTAATGAATCAGCCTGCAATTACCATAGTATTAGTCCACTAAAGGATAGGTCTTCAGACAGGGAAGGCACCCTCACACACATATTGAATATGTATAAATGCAGTTCCTACACACCTGCATCTGCTATGTACACCCACCTACATCTCCCCCACACCCGAAACAATTGCAATACAATACTGTAATAACATCACAAGCATCCACTCACTCTATGACATCTGCAGAAGCCTTAACATACCTTGTCTGAGACACACTAAAATGGCCCTATGTGAAATAGTTGCTGTTGTACAATGGAACAGCTGCCGATGTTACAGGGTTTGGTTGCAATAATCCCATATCAGACGGCTGTGTGTACACCAGGAAGTATTACCAATTACTGATTAACAGCACAATATGATACACATGTACAGTATACCAAAGATGTCAGGTGAGCACAGTTCAAAACACCTAACATTCTATGCATAGCCACACAGCCATGAGCTGCCCAAACATCCTTGCCAGACCTAAACATTTGCAAATGTATCAGGTACAAACCCTGCAGAAGTAGTAATGTTCAGAAATATAACAGCTAGACTCACATGTAGAACTACATCCTCTAGCCATTACACACAATCCATGGGGGCCATGAAGGTAATATGTCTCTGTGTGTCTCCATATAGCCATTGCAATTCATCATAAACAACACATCCAGGCCGTCTTCCTCGAAGGTAGGGCATAGGGACCACGCCCAAGTGGAGTATTCAATTATACAACACTGTTGCCATATCATTGGCTAATGGAGTAGCACAGCTGATGTGCATGTAATCATCTACTCCAGAACACCAATTGGTGGCAGGATACCACATGTTACTGATATCTAAGTATAAAAGGATGGCTTGTCATACATTCAAACCGTCTGTATATACCAGCAAAACGTTACAATGAGGATTCCAACACAAACCGAATAGGATTTAAATTACCATCAACGACAACTCGGGTTACCAATAAGGTATGTAGAACACTCAGTATGTCAGTGTATGTAGTACCTGTTCTGTAATAATTAAAGTATATGCAATGCATATAGTGGGAAAAGGCATTATGTATTGATGTATTGTTGAACATATAAATGCTCATAGAAATCATGTGTACTGCTGTAGGCCACAAGGTAAACACCACATACACCAAAAGGGATGCTATATAAGGACTTTGAACACAACAGTTCCACTCCAGCCACTGTCAGTGGCAGGGTTGGTCCAACAAGTACGTGCCATAACAGGGGATAGTATATGTTGATATACTGTAACAGTAGGCATATGTATGGGCGCATAACTGAGAATAACGTCTAAGGTGGTCCTGCTGTGCAATTATGATTTGCATAGGTTCATAGGTTCATAGGTTTATACTAGGCTATCTGCCCTAAGGCATTTATAAGCCTAGCCCAAATTATTGTGGCTTACGCCACCCCTTATATGAAAAAATACTGTGCCCATTAGTTTGTTGTGCCTCTGTCCAGCAGTGACCCAGAGATGATTCCCGGTAAAACTCACGATCTCCCATCCACAGGTCTAGATTTCTCTTGAACAGAGTCAGCGAGGTGCTCTGCCTCACATGGACCGGGATTTTATTCCACAGCATAGGGAGTCTCTGAGTGATAAATCTATCCCTCCAGCACGTCCTATTTATATCCGTTAAGGTTTAAGTCGCTTGCTCTAGTGGTTTTGGTGGATTTGGATTTTTGAGGTGGAGCATGTCCATTAATTCCGGGTTGGACATGGCCTTGTATGTCAGGCACATGTCACCTCTGAGCAGACGGTATGCGACTGAATAGAGCTGGAGTTTCTTCAATCTGGCAGCATATGACAGATTTTGGAGTCCCTTTATCCTTTTGGTGAGGAACTTTGGGGTCTCTCCAATTGCTGCAGATGTCGGGTGAGATACATCCCGAATGGGGCATTGTACTCGATCATTGGTCTGATAAGTGAAGATTACAGGGAACAATGACCTCACTAGATCTGGATGTGAATCCTTCATGATCAGGTGGGCAATGTAGAAGGTCTTTCTAACCACTTTAGCAATGTGAGTGTCAAAGAAAGGCCACTGTCAACCTGGGTCCCCAGGTCCCTGATAACCTCTTCTGTGCTTAGTGGATTGCCACCTATATGGTAGCTTGGGGTTACCTTGTTTTTCCCGAAGGGTATGACTATACATTTTTGGCGTTTAACTTCAGGCCATGGCTCTGGCACCAGCTATCTGTTTCCGTGAGTCCCTTCTGAAGGATATCCGTGTCCGATGCACTTTCCACTATGGCCCAGTTTGCAGTCATCTGCAAACTTTGTCAGCCAAAGTCCTCCCATGTTGGCCTGTACTTGAGAAGTAGATGCCAAACAATAGGGGGCCAAGGACCGAGACCCTGTGGGACACCACTTGTGACCGCTTGAGTCTGACACAGCCAGCAACTCTAACCCTGTGGGTTCTGTCCTTAAGCCAGTTTGCAACCCATCTTGTGACATATGGGTTTACATTTAAGCTGGTAGTTTTTCTACAATACCCGAGTGGGTATTGTGTCGAAAGCCTTTGCAAGGTCAAGGTAGGCTGTATGGACTGCCTTTCCTCATCAATGGCCTTGGTGACTATTTCAAGAAGTCCACCAAGTCCAAAAGGCATGGTCTTCCCTTGACAGGCCCAAGCTGGGTCGGGTCCAATGTCTGCAAGTCCCCTATATCTTTGTTTATGAGCTCCATTATGATCCTCTCCATAGCTTTGCAGACTAGACTTGTTAAGCTTATGGGCGGTATTACCAGGGTCCGTAGAGGGCCACCTTTGTGGAGTGGGACCACAGTTGCCGTGCCACCCTTGGGCACGATCCTGTGGTAAGGCTGAGATTAAACAGCTGCCTTATGTGCGGGTTTAATTCCTCATTTAGCTCAGGTAGCACACAGCCGGGGACACCATCCGTCCCATTGATGCTGTGTTTTTAGCTTTAGAGAGAGCAGCTTTCACCTCGCATTTGAGATGTCCGGGAGGCTACACTGCTGGGATAGTTATCTCTCCTTTAGGGGAGAGAGGGGTGAAGTTTGCACTGAACCTGTCTGCCAGTATGTTGGCAATGTCTGTGGGTTCAGTGATTTTTGTATCATTTTGGACTAATTCTGAGCATATCTGTGAGTTTCCACCCAGGTTCCTAACATAGCTGAAAAAGGCCTTATGATTGTCCTTTGAATCTTGTGCCAAAAAGTGTCTAATGTACAGTTTTGTAGGTATATATGTCTAACATTTTACATAGCATTACTATTATGTTATGCAAACAGCAGGTATGTCTATTGGCTTGTACAATACACAATAACAGGATACATATGACTTGTAGTCATCAGACAGTGTATCAGCATGATAGCTAATTGAAATGGAAGAGCTAGTTAATTATCCATGCACAAAGGGCATGTAATAGGTTCATACGTTCATAGGTAGATACTATGCTGTCTGGCCAAGGCTATTCATAAGCCTAGCTACAGTATTTTGGCTTACGCCACCTCCCTAGGTTAGTTTCCTGTGCCTGTGAACAGCAGAGCCATTAATTTCCTGCACCTCTGTACAGCAGAGCCACTGCAGTGATCCCTGGTATACATGTCTGTCTACCATCCACCCATTGAGGTATCTCTTGAAGAGTGCCAGTGAGGGTTCCTGCCTGATGTACATAGGAATCATGTTCCAAAGCATGGGGAGTGTCCGGGTCAGGAATGTATCCCTCCAGTACGTCCTAGTCATTGTTGCGTATAGGTACATTTCCCAGAACATGTGGCTCTCAGGGGCTTTTGCTTATGTGGAGCATATCCAGCAATACTGTTTTGGACATGGGCCTTGTATGTCTAGCAGAGATCATCTCTGAGTACACGGTATGCAAACGAGTAGAGTTGGAGTTTCTGTAGTTGGGCTGCATAAGTCATCCTTCGGAGGTCTGTATTCCTCTTGGTGTGGTAATATTGAGGTATTTCAAGCCGTTGCTGTTGTCTCGTAAGGTACATTCCAAATGGGGTGTTGTACCCTTTAATGTGTTTCAGAAGTCATGAGTAGAGAGGCACAATGGTTGCCTTTGTTCTGGCTACAAAATCATTAGAGATTAGGGGTCCACATAGAAGGATATCCACACTACCTTGCCAAAATGGTTATCAAAGGAGTGAATGCTATCTACTTGGGTTCTAAGATCCCTTATTATGTATTATGTATGTAGGGGACTACCACCTATGTGATAGGCCGCGGGCGATTGGTGTAATCCAAAGGGGATGTCTATGCACCTTGTGGCATGCAGCTTGAGGCCATTTTATTGACACCAGGTATCCGTCCCAGTGACACCCTTATGGAGGTGGTCTGTATCAGCTGGGGAATCAATCATGGCCCCTAGTTTGCAGTCATCTGCAACCCTTTTCAGCCTAAGTCCTCCTGTGCTAGCCTGTACCTTGGAGAAGCATATACCAAACATGAGGGGCCCTATGACTGAGCCCTGGGTATGCCAATTGTAACTGATTTACAGTAGGACCTAGGGTATGCTACCCTCACTGTGTGGGGTCTGTCCATGAACCACTTTGCATAACATCTCATAACGTAGGGGTTAATGTACAGGTGGATGTGTATGCTGATAATACCAGAATGGAGAACGGTGTTGAAAGCCTTTGAGAGGTCAAGGCAGGCTGTGTGGACCTCCTTACCCTCATCTAATGCCTTGGTAACTGTCTCAAAGGAGTCCACTAGGTTTAGAAGGCATGGTCTGGCCCTAACAAATCCAAACTGGGTGGGATCAAAGGTTTGGAGGACACCAATGTCTCTGTGAATGAGATCCATGATGATGTGCTCCATAACCTTGCAGAACAGTCTAGTCAGTCGTATAGGGCAATAGTTCCCCTGGTCCATTGTGGCGCCGCCTTTGTGGAGTGGGATAACTGTTGCTGTGTGCCATTCAGGGGCCACAATGCCTGATGCAAGGCTATTATTGAATATGGTGCCTAAGTGGGGAGCCAGTTCATTCTGAAGTTTGTGGAAATCGCAGCCTGGGATGTTGTACGGTCACATGGATGCTGTGTTTTTTAGAGAGTGCAGCTTTGAACTGCGTAGTTGTGATCACAGGGACTCTGCATCATTCCTGTATAGATATGGGTCCTTTAGGGTATGAGATGGGTGTAAAGTTAGCACTGAACCTATCTGCCAGGATGTTGCCAGTATCAGTCGGTTCTGTAATGTTTGTGCCTTACTGCTGTATGTCAGAGCAGATGTGGGTATCACCATTGAGATGAGTGACATACCTCTAGAATGCTTTGTGGTAGTCCTTGGAATTAGTCAGGGTTATGTTTACATAGCTAGCTTTGGAGGATGTGATAAAGGATCTCAGATTCTTACTGAGGCTGACCAGGGAGCTCCTCCACTCATGGGATTGTACTCTAATTTGCAACACTCTCATCCTTCGGTTGTACATTATGTCCATGGCAGTGGACTACCAGAGTGGCTTCCTTTTTCTGGAGGGTAGCGTTATGGTTCTGTTTGGGATAGCATGATCCATGCATTTGTGTAAGTGCTAATTAAGTGCAGTTGTGTATGATTCAACGGTTGTAACTGTATTGTCCATCTGCATGGGTGTCATGACGCTTACTACTGCTGTCATAAGGAGCCTGAAGTTGGCTTTGTAGAAATATTGTACTGTGGTTTCCATAAAGGGTGTGGTGCTGGGATGTGGATAACAAGGGTGATTAGCGTACGTTCGGATCTGACCAACGAGGAGATAAACCCAGGTGTGGAACACCAGCCACACATGTTGGTAATGACCAGGTCTAGGATATTGTTGCCCCTGGTGGTGGTGTGGATAGGTTGATCCATGCAATTTTAGTTTATGAATCCCAGAAAGTGTTGGCCTAATTTGTCGGTACATGAGTAGGTTTCCCAGTTAATGGTGGGGTGGTTTCAGTCGCACATTAGTAGTGTGTCTGGTTGAACGCTAATTTCCAGTACACCAAGAGGAGAGGACCATTAACCATGGGGTATGGTGGGGGGATCTGTAACAAGCTACAATTTGTAGAGCAGTTATGGCCAGAGTTAGTTGCACTTGGATAACCTCTGATGCATTGTGCTAAGAAACTAGCCTGGAGGTGTGGATATCCTTAGGAAATATGGACACACCTCTGCCGTGGGTTTTCCGGTCCTGGTTACATGTCTGAAAGGTGTGGTATGAGTAATAGCCTGGTAGTGCAGGGGTGCTCTCAGGAGCCTGGAAGCAGGTCCCAGTCACTGTACAGATATCGAAGTGGTCCATTACAAGGAGTGCCTCGGGTGAGTGCATTTGAGATTAAGATGTCAAGCATTGAGTAGCATTACCCTCAGGTTCTGCTTGCCTGTTCCTGTCATGGTAGTGAATATGTTATTTGAACCATGCCTAAAACAGGCACTATAGGAGCAGCAAGAGCCTTAGCCATTATTCGGAATCCCAGGGCCGACAGGTGCAGGCCATCTGTGCCAAAGCATCGTGTTCTGTCGACCATGTCATTCAAAGCAGACAGATACTGGATACCCTTGGAATGACACCAGAAGCATAGCCAATTGTTGAAGTAAATCATTTTGTCCTTGTACTGCGTTATCAGTCTGGACGATGGCAGAATGCTACTCAGGGCTAGGGCGATACCTGCCTGGGCTACAAGATCGGAGAGCTATTCCATGTCTCTTTACATGTAGTCCAGGAAGGTACATCTCAGGGCATTCACACTAACATGGACAATGACACAGTCATATTTTACCTGTTGAGGTGTGACTTGATTGCATAGGTTATGTTGTGGATCCTGTTACCCGACAGGCAGCTGACAGTAATTATCTCCTTGTGTAGCCTGGTGAGTGGGACATCAGTGTGACTACCTATAGAGTCACCTATGACTAGTGTGTTGGGAATGTTATTTTGCTGTATTGGCTGTGGTTGATGGGCACACTGAGTCTGTGGACTATAAGTCATTGGTGTTGTGTTGGGGGATGGGGGCTGCCTGTGTTTCTGCTTTTGAGTTCTCTGTTGCCTAGACAGAGTAGTATTGAGAGGCTCCGCAAATGTTGTTGTGTTACTATGTGTGGCCTGTGGTGGTGGAGATTTAGTGAGACTATGTGATGAGTGTGGTGTGGTGCAAATGTTTCACTTCCCCACACGATTGTCAAGTTCAGTCTGGGTTGGAGAGAGCTTTACCTCCAGCATGGCTTGACATGTGCATCTCCCACAGGTTGTAGTGTTAGATGTTAGGAGGGGAGTATTGACTGTGCAAACGAGACAATTTCTATATTGCCTCAAGATGCCCATATTCATCATATAGGCAAGCGAAAACACTGGGAATTGACACTCGGACATGCCTGAATGTATAACTATTTCCCTCTAGATAAGTGAGGAAAGTGTGTACAAGAGCTGGTTTACTCTAAGCAAGCAGGAAATATAAGTACAAACAGTGTTTACCTGTAGGTAATGAGGAGGACTGAGTGCTATAGTAAGTATCAGCTCATGTAGTGCTTACATGTTCTGAACAAGTGCTGAGCATGAATAAGCAATACAGACAGGGTGTTGGATAACATAAACACACTTCCCCCCCAACAGGTACACAATCCTATATCCATGTACACTACAGAGCCCCTGTAACCATAACTATGATGGTACAAGGTGCACTCAGGCTGCATGGGACCTGTCTACATCTCTGGTTGTATCATACACATATGGCAAAACAGTTTGCTCTACACATGCACGTCATGTAAAACATAGCTTCATGTCAGTCTGTGAAAACACTGAATGGTGCACACCAACAGTTATCACAACCCACAAAGTGGGGACACCACTTATAATGGGAGGCACTGCATTACTGCCCTGCTGAGTCTGGTCTGAAAGGCCATGGACCTTAATCAATGTATATGTTATCAGCAGTACAGATGTAGATGACAGTAAGGATGATTTCACACTGCATATCAAACCTGTGTCAGGTTATAGGACATCATCAACCATACTGTCTTCCACCTACACTCACTATACTAGATGTACATTCGTATGTCACAGGAGTGTTCTGCCAGTAAACTGTTGACAGAACCAGCACTACAGAAGGTATCTGATTAATATGTGCATATCACACCAGTGCCAGCTACATTAAGACAGGGTTAATTCATTGTACTCCCCCTCATTGAAGACCATACCACACAGACAAATGGGAGGCATCTGCCTATTTAAGTATGTGTATGGCTATGACCTAGGAGCAATAGCTGACTCAGTGTTGTGGACAACATACAGAAGGGGCTTTGTGGGTGAGGTGTGTGATATATGTGCACAATCTGACAGCTGCATATTGCATTGTCACCGCTAGGTTAATAACCCTGTACCCATGAACTACCACCTAGGCAGCGGTCAACATAATGGACACTGTGTGTAAGGGATGCTGTTGTGCAGTTTTCCTCCCTGAGATAGTGATGTCACCAAGCCCTTTAGGTTGTCATAAGTGGCAACCCTAGTCATGACAGGGTGCCATCCATGAATATAGAGATCATTGTTCAGCCATACTCATCACTCAAGTGACTTATATCAGATCACATATCACCTTTAAGGGGTATTGGCCATGTTTAGATGTCCAACACCAGCCTTCACAATCCTCATCTCCACTATGTAGCATGATGCCTACTCTGCATAAAGCCATGTCCAACACTGTGATGTTGGACATGCTACACGTACATATCCTGATCTCAAATACATACATGATGGACATCCACCTTCCTAGTACAAGGATCGCCACATGCTGGAAAGATCCTTGTGCCATACACGTTACATACTCCTGCTATACTATACATCCTTGTCCAGCAAAGCTGCACATTTCACCTCTGTCAAGACATGGTGTGATGACCACATGGTAGATGTATCATTAACCGTGTGGATCAGTTATATGGCACTGCTTCACCTGGCACCAGAAACACGGCTGTCGGCTACAGCTAGGTAACCTTACATCCTAGGCTCATACATGGCCCAGGGCATACAGACTACTAGATGACCTTGGCCGTACATGCTATAGTTGATAACCATCCCTGCAAATACCATCAGGCTAGCTAGTATCCCATGTGTATCTCATGTGCAACACAGGCGACACGTGGCAGAATGTGGAACTGCTGTACAGTGCCGTGTAGATGTCTATGGCAAAACACATGCATGTAAAACCTTCCGTGCGCATGTCTGCAGTATCACAGGTCATGTCTGTTAAGGCAGTGTAAGTGTTTATATGTGACATATACACAGCATCAAGGTTGACAGCATTAATGTGGACACATCGAGGCATGTTCTGATAGGTAAGAACACCACTAGTACAGGCAAACAGACATGCCCACATCAAGACAGCATCTGCATGGAGTATGAGCAATGTAATCAGGTGACACACACATATATGGTGATAATATCCAATCCCCATTGAGTGTCACATGTGTGTGACACAAACATGTCAGTGTTGTCAGTGTCATGAAGATTTGCAAAGACAACTATTTATATGTAATAAATGTGATACACATGTGTGTGCAGCTGTATCTCTGTGCATCTCTGAGATACTGTGACCTGTCTCCATCATTATGTCTTCCAGGTATGCCGCAAGCAAGGCTGCCAGCCTATACATGCTTGGTGTATGAGGCCCTCATACCTTACCTCCAAGACAACTATGATGTCCTGTTTAGCCATGTGCCACAGGATGCAAAACAGCGGGATGACCAGTGGCAGGAACTTTGCAGGAGGGTTAATGATGTGGGTGGCCATAACTACACATACCAGCAGGTGTGCAGACACTGTACAGACCTAATCAGACGGGAGAAACAGTGTGCGAATGCAATCACCAGGGAACAAGGTGCAACAGGTGGTGGGCCACCAACCCAGCCCCCACTCACACATACCGAGGAGCTACTAGCCAACCTGGGGACATCGGCAGAACAGCATCCACAAGCCTTAGCTGACATTGGGGAGGTGGGTGACTCTCAACCACTGAGCCTGCAGTTGCCTGGTAAGTCACTACTGCACATATAACTATTATGTCCCATATAGTTGTATGTGTCACTGTACAATATGTAATGTAACATCATCATATGCAATGCATTTATACACACATGTCGCATACTATAGTATGCTACTCTGTGTATGCACACATGTGCATACTCCATGGTATATCCTATTGTACTGGTGAATATGTTAACATGCACATTGCACCCTGTAGCTGTCATACAGGTGTGGATAATGATCATACTGCTGTGTCACCCCTATATAGGTACCTCTGGCGTTCCGCTAAGACAGCAGCCCATTGCAGGTGAGACAGTTATAAGTATCAGGAATGCTGATGCACATATATATTCACCATGTGACCATTTAACACATTTACACATAATGTATGGTCCTGTCACAATATACAGGTTGCATCTGCAATCCATCACAATGGCTACCCATGTGCAATACTTACAAATTATGTGAAACGCCGACATAAAACCTCACAAACTGTCATTGCTAGATGTGTGGACAGCTGTGCATACAATGGTTGAGGTGTTGTTCAATGTAGGAACATGTACTATACATCAGAACTACACATGTGGGGTACACAAACAGTACTACACAGTGAGCTGGAGTATGGGCAGCCCATAGGATTCACCGGTGTGGATTATGGCCCTGCTATGAGTGCACACATTGTGACGTGCCATCTGACATGTCCATGACATATAGTGGGCCAGCTGCAACATTGTCTCATTATCCTGTAAAACATACCCCACAGACCAAACATACAACCCTTTGTCTGCATAACCATGTGGACAGTGGATTATATGACATCTATGGGTTTCTGTCATATGGGACAACACAGACATGTGAGATAGTCGGCCATCACAACCATTTGGCCAACACATGTTCACACATGGCCATGTAGGATGGCCAGAGACATGTAGCAACACACAGTAGATGTGATGTGTTTGTGTGTACACCCTGTTGTACATTGGCTCCACATGGTCCAACTATAGCCTTTGCTGAATGGTTATATTGCAGATGTGGAACACTAGACATCCTACAGGCCTGTGCACAGCTTGTGGAGGCATAACATCATTCAACCACATAAGATGTGTTGAACATCATGACTGTGTCACAGCATGACAGTAGTCACTTGTACAGCATCCACATACATGCACACACAACCACATCAGGCCACAGATACAGTACATTTCCCTTGCTTCTGTTGGACATCACTGTCAGCCATGCACCTCATGTGTGTGGTACACAAGTGTCATGTGGGACATGGTGCAGTGACAAGTCTGCCATGTGTGGACATAGTTGCCAGGCAGCTAAAATATGTTTGCAGATGTGCAGAGGTGTCATCCATATGGCCTTCAGTGACCTGTGTCACACATTCCACATCATGGTTCAGTGTGTATACCCCTCAGTGATGTGGGTCACAATCCACAGTATATATGTATTGTGTATGCACACAGTCATGGCTATGCACTGTGTCTGCACTTCACAATGTATAGCAATATAGACGCCTCATAATACCCTGCAATGGCCATGCACATCTGCTAAATGTGCATTTTATCTGTAGGGAGGACAGACAACACTGCAATGTGACACCATTACCCCACTGTATATGTGACAGGACACCATTGTGTTAAACATGTATGCATGTCAATGCACACATCAGCAGATTACATGTCAAACTACATGCTAATGTCAAGGTCATATGCCACACATCAGCCATGTGTACTGTTAACCTGTGCTGGTCCTCATGGCGTAACTCAGGGATGCATGCTTACTACCATGATTGTATGAAATGCATGGCTTCTGCTATGACACATGCATGCTGTTGTGTGCAACCCAGGGATGTATGATAACTACCACTATTATTGTCAGAGCTGCATGCCATCTGCTGTATCACATGCACGTTGCATGCCTTCTTTCATATCACATGCATGTTGTGTGTCTGTGTGTGTCTGTATTGTAATGTAGTCTTTGTCTGCCCTCACAGGTGATGTAGGTGTGTTACCATCCTGCGGTCCATCTGATGTTAGTGTCCACACAGACTCTAGCAGTGATGATGAACATATGCTTGAGGCACAGGCAGAGTTGTCAGGGGCTGAATCTGTGCCATTGGTTGCCATTCCACCTATACCCCCCCTTATCCCCGCACACGGATCTCATGCCAACACATACCCCATCACCAGTGGCCATAGAGGAAGGACAGTTGGCATGTGGTAGCTTGGAATAGGAAAGTGTGGTGGCTATGGAAGGTGTGTATTCACACCATGGTGTCAGGCAAATGACTGGAGATGGCCCACACAGGCATGTGGCCAGTGCTGCTCATAGGAGGACCTCTGGCTGACATGTCCCTGCAGGACAGAGCGCAGCAGCTGGTGTCACCAGACACATGTTTCAGGCTGTAATGGCAACACAGGGATGTGCTGAATGGCAGAACAGAGAAGGGCAAAGGCTTCAGAGGGCTGCTATCGATTCTTTAAACAACAACATCCAGGCAATGGCAAATGCTCAACAGCATATTGCTTAGGTTTTGGACAGACGATTGGGTGACATGGTTGGAATCCTTGACCGTGGCATGACATTCTGCGAGCATGAGCTGTCTGTGCTGGAACATCTGGTAGGAGTGAGGCATAGGGCACGTGGATGTAGGCCAGCTACGTCACCTGGTGCAGGTCTACATGAACGCGCTACCTCACATGTCTGCTCCCATAGTGGCGTGAGCAGCAGCAGTGCAGCTGGTGCTGTGCTGATCAAACCAGGACACTGTAGGCCCCGTGCACATGGCCCTGGATGGTCCAACAGGGACACAGTTCCAGTGGACATGTGTCATCGGACAGTACCCAATCTGCACCTCTGCCTGGTAGTGTCCATGCAACAAACAACACAAACGTTGAGCAGAAAAAAACGTGCAACCCCTGGCAGGCACAGGTCATGTGACCAGACACCGTGAGCTGTAAAACCTGGTCTGTACAGTCTGGAGCTGTACATAATACCCCTGTGTGGGCCAGACACATGGCAGAACTGTGTGCACGCATACACGCACACACCAGAAACATCTGTAGGGCACCGCAACACACACATGCATAACAACCACGCATGGCCAATTAGATCACAGGCCCTAACCTACACACATGATGTCATCCACTGGTGCAGCCTAGGCCCCTGGCAAACATTATCACCTTGTGCATATGATGATGCCTGTGCCGCATCCCTGTCATCCACACCATTGGTGCAGGGACAGGCTCATATGGTCTGATGCACAGGGTGAACAGAATAGGGAGATAAGTTTAGATTACAATTGTTGTGCACTGTTGACACGCAGCAGATATACCATGTAATACAGGTTTAGAATGCATTGTTTTCTGCTCACAGTATGTGTCTTGGTAACAACAGTAACAGCATGTTGTTCATGTTGTCCTGCTTCCCTCCTTCAGGCCTAATTGCATGTGCCATTGATTGTCAGTGTTTGCAGTTAGTTTCCCATGTGTAAATGTGGACTACTCACAGGTTTGTATGGCAATACCAGCATGCTATTCATAGCCTCATCCTCAGTGTTAGAAAGGCTGACATTCCAAAGATGTCTACAAATCTACTGATCCAGGAGCATGGGATCTGTGTACTAACCTACAGTGGCTAGAGACGTGACATCCATACCAGGTGACATCACAGGTACAGTTACATGGGGCGGTGAGTTTACATAGCAGTCTAGCTGATGACAAGAGTAGAGGCCAGTTGATAGCGTGAGGCCTCACTGTGCAGCAGTAATACACATTCACATTACAGGATGTGAACACACAACTATACACACACGCACACACACATAGACACACACACACACACAAACACACACATAGACACACACACACACACAAACACAGGTATTTTCACACATGTATTCAGACACAGAGTAACATGCCCACACTCAAGAGGTTAACGACACTGTAACACACACACACACACTTGATAGTGTTGAGGTGAGGACCCCTGTCTATGTGGTAATCACCATTACAGTACTGTGCACCTACATGATGTGACACAGAGTATACACATGTACAGGTAGTCAGTAATGCCTAAGATTGACGGCATCAACAGGGTAGTAGATTGCCTCACCTGGAGGGGTTAGGGGTCCTATATGTTCACTATGGTAACATACATCCTCACTCCATGGACCAGACAGCCATACATACATACACACACACACTGTGGAGTCCACAATTGAATGCACCTATGTCATGCACATACAGATAGCACACATGTGTGTGATACACGCCCCACCCCTGCCTATGTCTTGCTTTCTACAATGCAGTATGTGCAGATCTCTACAACAGTGTACATGAGAGTGAGTAACAATTGGGATGAATTCCCCACCATAAATGACATATATGGACACACAAGCAAACACACATTGCAATACTGTGAATTAAACACCTGCTATCTTATGATACGTATGACAGACATGCAGCAGTATTGCCTGCGTTACAACGTGTACCGATGCTACCTTTGGCAATTGTGCTGATATATGCACACGGGAGTTCTTAAGTGTTACAGGTGTCAAGGGATTTACAGTCAGTGACACCCTGTTCGCTGTGTAGGTTGGATGTGTTCCCCTTCAATTAACAGAACCATAGCTTATTGTTTGCACATGTTATTGTAGGACTGCTTGTGACACACCTGTGAGCTGTCCTCAGCAAACATCCATCTGCAAAGATGCCCCACCACTTAGTTATGTCCACACATCCGTCCATACCTGATGTACATTTTACCATACTGTCAGCATATCACCATATACAGTTGGCAATGATAGGGCTGCATTGCAACTGCATGTTGTAGTAAGACACATGTCACCTGCAAACATCAGCTACTGCACACGCATGGTAGCTGAATGCACACCACTACATGTACATGTGTGTAGGTCCTACATTCCTGTCATTTTGCCATGTTTGTAGGCATTGCAATTGGTGGACATGTGTGATGACATACATGACACATGGACTGTTGTATGATATGATAGTTGTCATGGGTATCCAGTACAGAGGGAATGTTAACTCAGTCAACATTGATATCACACCTTATGTACTGTTAGCATTCAACAGCCATGGGCCTACTTTTCATGTGCATGTGTGTAATTGCTGTAGCCACCTGTCTCCACAAAGGACAGCAAAAGCTATGCTATATACATATGTGTTGTGTGTGTGTGTGGCATGTACATATCCACGGCAGGTACATGTATGTCACATCCAAACATGAGGGTGTTTACTGGTGTACAGCAACAGTCATCTGTTACTGCTGTATATGACCCAGGGCCCCTGTCATATGTACAGCCGACCTGGTTATGAACAGTGGTATCATTGCATTGCATAACACATGATGCAACTGTGTCAGCACATGGGTAGTCTGCACAGTTGATGAAGAGCTGGGTACAGTCCACTGGTCTTGGGTCCCATGGTGTTGTACTATTATATGTCCTACCACATGTCTGGATGTGTGTTGCTGGTCCTAGGATATGGTGATGTCTGAGGACTACATCCTAGAATGCGGCTTTTGACACTGTGATCTGCAGCTGACAAATCTGTGATTCCTTTTGAGGGTGTACTGGTCAGTACATGTGAGTGGCCTTCATGTACGTGGGGACACAACCATCTCGAGCGATCCGTACCTCTGTTATGGTGCATATGTCTGGGTCCGAAGTATATGGTGGTAGTGCTATTGTGCACAACTGAGCCTTCAGTCAGGTGTTCCTCACTGCACAGATGTCAGTATTCCCCATTGTTGGATCTACATTGGGCAGCTGTAATTAAGATCGCTACACATCTAGCACTGTTTAGCATACACATACAATGCAGTTGTCCTCTAGGTGTCAGGGTGTTAACCTGGTCTCAGGACATTCAACTACGAATGGCACTATATGGGCGAAGTAGCCATTCCTGGCAGGACATCACAGCAGGGTGGTAGTAGAGTGCCAGGTATAGATTGGTACATCTAAGGTGATGGACAGCAGCATACATTGTGTACAAGACCGGTGTCAGATATATGTAGTGCAGCATTCCTGCTAACAATGGCAACTATCGACACCTGAGTCAATCACAATGTGTTGTTCATGTCTAACTGTAATAGCATGGCCACTCTGCCCTTCCATGTTTAGAATCAGAGTGCATACAAAACAGATCTGTGCTACTAAGTGTGTGAGCATGGCCAGTATAATATTGTGTAGATGGACACATAGTGCATTCCAAACGACCGTGTGCTACTGTGTGAGCATGCCCAGTGACACCTTCTGTCGGTTATGTGCCTCTATGTGTACGGGCATGGCCATTGTAAGCCTGTATAGTGATAGTAGTCGTCCAGTCAACAGATGGCCATACTACACTTCATGATGGATTCCTACATTGAACACACAGGTTCACAGGTATGTACATCATAACTGCCAGCATCCATGTTGATGTCCACATTCCTAGAAGGTCATATTGTCTTGAAAGGTGTAGTGTCTGTGGTGCGGCTCATATCTATGTAGTATTGTAATAGTGTTCTGTAGATAGGCAGTTGTCCTGATCCCACCACTGGCGTGTGTATTTGTCTTCATCTGCCTGGGGACAGAAATATGCTTTTAGACTGCTCACACTCCATACAATCCTTATCGCCCTCTTTGCCAATGCTGATGATGTCACCCACCTAGAAGTACACCACTGGGAGGGCTGTGTCCCAGTAATCTCTGTAACGTGTTCTGTAACTGCTTAATGCTGTAGTGTGATAAGGTAGTTAGGTCGGTGTTCTCATCCCAGCCATGACAACTATGTGTGTGTGTGTGTGTGTGTGTGTGTGTGTGTGTGTGTGTGTGTGTCTCCAGATGACTGGGGATAGAAATATGCTTTTAGACTGCTCACACTCCATACAATCCCTATCGCCGTCAAAGGAGTCCTAAACACAGCATCTTCACTGGCAGACACTGATGTTGGTATTAGAGGTTCAGATAAAAGTACTGGACATAACAATGCACCTATTAAATAGGTTGTTGTTACTTCTGAACATTCCAATCAACACCCAACTAACCAATTTCAAGCAAATTATGCTCAAGTGTTACTTAATGGGAAGCAGGCACAGAACCAAGGCCCTTTTTGTTCAGGCCGGACACTGAACAAACAGACTCAGAAGTGGAACAATACCCCTTACAACAAATGGAAGGGGAAAGGGAAAGGGAAACAGCTCAATCAGAGGAAATACAAATGAACAACAACAGACTAGTCGATGATTTTAGTATTAATGTTACTAATTTGCCCAGTATTTGTTTATCCACTGAGGTGGTTAACGTTTTATAGAAAGGTTTTTCCTTTACACCAAACAACAGAGTTAATATTGGTAAATTGTTGATCGACTTTAGATTATATTTGAGAAAACTCAATTTATGTTACATTATGCATGATGTGTTGGCTCCACCTCACACTCCTTCTAATTGTGGACCTAAAAAGGCTAGTATTTCAACCATCCGTTGCACACTACTCTTCAAGTTTTTCAAAACTTATGTGAAAATGAGTTTAGAAGGATAAACAGTCATATGATGAAAATCTCTGTCCATCTGAAAAGCAAGCTTTATATGAACTATGTAAGAATTCCAACATTAGAACTATGAAGGCTGATAAAGGGGGCAAAATTGTGGTTATGAATTCCACTCATTACACTGATTCTATGTTGGACATGTTACATGATAGTGAAACATATAAAGTGGTTTGTGCCACCGAGGTGAAAAAAAGCTTTTTAAGGGTTGACACATTGTTATTTGATATGTTCAGCCAAGGTGAATTAGATCACCACAGTTATGAATATCTCTTGGTTGAACACCCTAAATTGGCCACTTTATTTGGTATTCCTAAATTGCATGTTGATCAGCAGAATCCACCTTTTAGACCAATTATTTCAGCAAAACATTCAAAAACAGAAAATATATCTATTTGGCTTGATTACATATTAAATCCGATTGTACAGAAATCTAAATTTTATATTAGAGATTCCTGGCATTTATTGGAAAAATTACACCATATAAACACTTCTTTAAAGTCTGTCAGTTTTGCTACATTAGACATTAAGTCTTTATATACCTCTATCAAGCAAGAAGAGGGGTTGGATTATTTTAGGGAATACGTGACTATGTACACTGATGCTGACAATGTTAAAGTCAACACGATCTGTGGTCTTATGGAGCTTGTGTTAGATAACAACTTTTTTAAATTAGGTAAGCACATTTATAAACAGACTTAGGGTGTGGCAATGGGAGCTAGAGTTGCACCAGCATTCGCCAATTTGGTGATGGCTAATCGGGAGCTCAAATTTTTGATTAAACACCCTGGGTTCAGCAAGGTACTTTCCTATTTTAGATTTATAGATGATTTGCTTTTTTTGTGGACTGGTACCGTGGAAGAGTTCTCTGAGCTGGTAAATGATTTGAACCATACCACTGATTTTTTGGTATTCAAAATGAGTGGTTTTGGAGAAAGTATTCCTTTTCTCGATGTTTTACTTGGTGTAGACAAGGTCAACAATAAATTCAACAGTCAAATATATAGGAAGTGTTTGCTAACCAATATCTACACAAGGACAGTTTACACCCCACACATATGAAAAAAGGTGTTGTCAAGGGCCAAATTATTCGTTTGAGTAGGCTCATTACTGATGACAACACATTTTTAAGGGAAATTGGATTTTTACGATCACTATTCATGTGTAGAGGTTACACTACAGAATGGATTCACAATATAGAGCAGGAAGTCATTTTGCTAAGGAAGGGTGTTGCTAAACCAATTCTTTTGTCTAGTCAGATAGGTATAAGTTCTAGATCTATCATTTCAGACATTCACAATACCTACAACATCGTGTTTCCTTTACCTATTGTTAATGAAATGTGGTTCATTAAGGACATCATTATTAACAATTGGAAGGTGGTGTTAGGCAATAAAGAATTGGTTGGTACTTTAGGAGTCAAACCCACTTTCACCTACAAAAGGGTGACTAACGTAAAATCTGTGCTTGAGGCAGATTATAACAGACACCAGGGTTTGACAAGAGCAGCTAGTATTAAGAGGGGTACATATGCATGTAACAACTGTAGACAGTGTAGATTTATAAGCAACAGCACTAGTGTATTTATAAAGTACCTAAATTACATGATTTGGGAAAAAGGTTACTACAATTGTAATTTTGAATATGTAGTGTATATTGCTAATTGTGTGTCATGTGAACATTATTACATAGGTAAAACTAAAAGAGTTTTGAAAAGGAGAATTTATGAACACAATTTAGCCATAAAAAACAAAGACAAGTTTAATTCCTTGGCCAAACATGTATTAGTTTGTAGGAACTTTAAGAAATTTGAGTTTGTTGTGTTGGAAAAAATCAACACTAGTGAGTTTGGTGGGGATTTTGACAATGTTTTAGAATGTAAAGAGACATTGTGGCAACTTGTGCTGGGGGCTGATAGGCTCTCTGGACTTAATGAGTCTATCAACTTAAAGTGTTTTTTATTGTATAAGTAGTTTTATACATATTTTTTTCACACATGCATTTTTTTGATTACATTTTAAACGTGTTTTATTCAATTGAGATGTGATTTATCACTTATTATTCATCAATTAATTTTTTTTATATATATTTAAACAATCAAGGTTTGATGTGAGGTCATTTTCTGTATTGTTAAGTATTTAAGGAACTGGGTTCCATATGGATTTGTTTCTGAAGAAGTTCACACATTTAAATTGTGGATGAAAGCGCTAAACATTTGGTTTTCTCTTGGTTTCCTGGCTATTTCACCAGTTGCAGTTTTGGTTTATTTTCTAGTGTTTCAATTTCTTTCATTTTAGGTCCTACATTCCTGTCATTTTGCCATGTTTGTAGGCATTGCAATTGGTGGATATGTGTGATGACATACATGAGACATGGACTGTTGTATGATATGATAGTTGTCATGGGTATCCAGTACAGAGGGAATGTTAACTCAGTCAACATTGATATCACACCTTATGTACTGTTAGCATTCAACAGCCATGGGCCTACTTTCCATGTGCATGTGTGTAATTGCTGTAGCCACCTGTCTCCACAAAGGACAGCAACAGCTATGCTATATACGTATGTGTTGTGTGTGTGTGTGTAGCATGTACATATCCACGGCAGGTACATGTATGTCATATCCAAACATGAGGGTGTTTACTGGTGTACAGCAACAGTCATCTGTTACTGCTGTATATGACCCAGGGCCCCTGTCATATGTACAGCCGACCTGGTTATGAACAGTGGTATCATTGCATTGCATAACACATGATGCAACTGTGTCAGCACATAGGTAGTCTGCACAGTTGATGAAGAGCTAGGTACAGTCCACTGGTCTTGGGTCACATGGTGTTGTACTATTATATGTCCTACCACATGTCTGGATGTGTGTTGCTGGTCCAAGGATATGGTGATGTCAGAGGACTACATCCTAAAATGTGGCTTTTGACACTGTGA
This sequence comes from Protopterus annectens, assembly GCF_019279795.1. Taxonomy (NCBI): domain Eukaryota; kingdom Metazoa; phylum Chordata; order Ceratodontiformes; family Protopteridae; genus Protopterus; species Protopterus annectens. Next base: position 26,524,098 of record NC_056734.1, on the reverse strand, counting down.
TCTGCACCTGACAAATCTGTGATTCCTTTTGAGGGTGTACTGGTCAGTACATGTGAGTGGCCTTCATGTACGTGGGGACACAACCATCTCGAGCGATCCATACTTCTGTTATGGTGCATATGTCTGGGTCCAAAGTATATGGTGGTAGTGCTATTGTGCACAACTGAGCCTTCAGTCAGGTGTTCCTCACTGCACAGATGTCAGTATTCCCCATTGTTGGATCTACATTGGGCAGCTGTAATTAAGATCGCTACACATCTAGCACTGTTTAGCATACACATACAATGCAGTTGTCCTCTAGGTGTCAGGGTGTTAACCTGGTCTCAGGACATTCAACTACGAATGGCACTATATGGGCGAAGAAGCCACTCCTGGCAGGACATCACAACAGGGTGGAAGTAGAGTGCCAGGTATAGATTGGTACATCTAAGGTGATGGACAGCAGCATACATTGTGTAGAAGACCGGTGTCAGATATATGTAGTGCAGCATTCCTGCTAACAATGACAACTATCGACACCTGAGTCAATCACAATATGTTGTTCATGTCTAACTGTAATAGCATGGCCACTCTGCCCTTCCGTGTTTAGAGTCAGAGTGCATACAAAACAGCTTTGTGCTACTAAGTGTGTGAGCATGGCCAGTATAATATTGTGTAGATGGACACATAGTGCATTCCAAACGACCGTGTGCTACTGTGTGAGCATGCCGAGTGACACCTTCTGTCGGTTATGTGCCTCTATGTGTACGGGCATGGCCATTGTAACCCTGTATAGTGATAGTAGTCATCCAGTCAACAGATGGCCATACTACACTTCATGATGGATTCCTACATTGAACACACAGGTTCACAGGTATGTACATCGTAACTGCCAGCATCCATGTCGATGTCCACATTCCTAGAAGGTCATATTGTCTTGAAAGGTGTAGTGTCTGTGGTGCGGCTCATATCTATGTAGTATTGTAATAGTGTTCTGTAGATAGGCAATTGTCCTGATCCCACATCTGGCGTGTGTGTTTGTCTTCATCTGCCTGGGGACAGAAATATGCTTTTAGACTGCTCACACTCCATACAATCCTTATCGCCCTCTTTGCCAATGCTGATGATGTCACCCACCTAGAAGTACACCACTGGGAGGGCTGTGTCCCAGTAATCTCTGTAACGTGTTCTGTAACTGCTTAATGCTGTAGTGTGATAAGGTAGTTAGGTCGGTGTTCTCATCCCAGCCATGCCAACTGTGTGTGTGTCTGTGTGTATGTGTTTCCAGATGACTGGGGATAGAAATATGCTTTTAGACTGCTCACACTCCATACAATCCCTATCGCCGTCAAAGGGGTCCTAAACAGAGCATCTTCACTGGCAGACACTGATGTTGGTATCAGAGGTTCAGATAAAAGTACTGGACATAACAATGCACCTATTAAAGAGGTTATTGTTACTTCTGAACATTCCAATCAACACCCAACTAACCAATTTCAAGCAAATTATGCTCAACTGTTAGTTAATGGGAAGCAGGCACAGAACCAAGGCCCTTTTTGTTCAGGCCGGACATTGAACAAACAAACTCAGACGTGGAACAATACCCCTTACAACAAATGGAAGGGGAAAGGGAAAGGGAAACAGCTCAATCAGAGGAAATACAAATGAACAACAACAGACTAGTCGATGATTTTAGTATTAATGTTACTAATTTGTCCAGTATTTGTTTGTCCACTGAGGTGGTTAACGTTTTAAAGAAAGGTTTTTCCTTTACACCGAATAACAGAGTTAATATTGGTAAATTGTTGATAGACTTTAGATTATATTTGAGAAAACTCAATTTATGTTACATTATAGCATGATGTGTTGGCTCCACCTCACACTCCTTCTAATTGTGGACCTAAAAAGGCTAGTATTTCAACCATCCGTTGCACACTACTCTTCACGTTTTTCAAAACTTATGTGAAAATGAGTTTAGAAGGATAAACAGTCAGTCATATGATGAAAATCTCTGTCCATCTGAAAAGCAAGCTTTATATGAACTATGTAAGAATTCTAACATTAGAACTATGAAGGCTGATAAAGGGGGCAAAATTGTGGTTATGAATTCCACTCATTACACTGATTCTGTGTTGGACATGTTACAAGATAGTGAAACATATAAAGTGGTTTGTGCCACCGAGGTGAAAAAAAGCTTTTTAAGGGTTGACACATTGTTATTTGATATGTTCAGCCAAGGTGAATTAGATCACCACAGTTATGTATATCTCTTGGTTGAACACCCTAAATTGGCCACTTTATTTGGTATTCCTAAATTGCATGTTGATCAGCAGAATCCACCTTTTAGACCAATTATTTCAGCAAAACATTCAAAAACAGAAAATATATGTATTTGTCTTGATTACATATTAAATCCGATTGTACAGAAATCTAAATTTTATATTAGAGATTCCTGGCATTTATTGGAAGAATTACACCATATAAACACTTCTTTAAAGTCTGTCAGTTTTGCTACATTAGACGTTAAGTCTTTATATACCTCTATCAAGCAAGAAGAGGGGTTGGATTATCTTAGGGAATACGTGACTATGTACACTGATGTTGACAATGTTAAAGTCAACACGATCTGTGGTCTTATGGAGCTTGTGTTAGATAACAACTTTTTTAGATTTGGTAAGCACATTTATAAACAGACTTCTGGTGTGGCAATGGGGGCTAGAGTTGCACCAGCATTCGCCAATTTGGTGATGGCTAATCGGGAGCTCAAATTTTTGATTAAACACCCTGGGTTCAGCAAGGTACTTTCCTATTTTAGATTTATAGATGATTTGCTTTTTTTGTGGACTGGTACCGTGGAAGAGTTCTCTGAGCTGGTAAATGATTTGAACCATACCACTGATTTTTTGGTATTCAAAATGAGTGGTTTTGGAGAAAGTATTCTCTTTCTCTATGTTTTACTTGGTGTAGACAAGGTCAACAATAAATTCAACAGTCAAATATATAGGAAGGAAGTTTTTGCTAACCAATATCTACACAAGGACAGTTTACACCCCACACATATGAAAAAAGGTGTTGTCAAGGGCCAAATTATTCATTTGAGTAGGCTCATTACTGATGACAACACATTTTTAAGGGAAGTTGGATTTTTACGATCACTATTCATGTGTAGAGGTTACACTACAGAATGGATTCACAATATAGAGCAGGAAGTCATTTTGCTAAGGAAGGGTGTTGCTAAACCAATTCTTTTGTCCAGTCAGATAGGTATAAGTTCTTGATCTATCATTTCAGACATTCACAATACCTACAACATCATGTTTCCTTTACCTATTGTTAATGAAATGTGGTTCATTAAGGACATCATTATTAACAATTGGAAGGTGGTGTTAGGCAATAAAGAATTGGTTGGTACTTTAGGAGTCAAACCCACTTTCACCTACAAAAGGGTGACTAACGTAAAATCTGTGCTTGAGGCAGATTATAACAGACACCAGGATTTGACAAGAGCAGCTAGTATTAAGAGGGGTACATATGCATGTAACAACTGTAGACAGTGTAGATTTATAAGCAACAGCACTAGTGTATTTATAAATTCCCTAAATTACATGATTTGGGAAAAAGGTTACTACAATTGTAATTTTGAATATGTAGTGTATATTGCTAATTGTGTGTCATGTGAACATTATTACATAGGTAAAACTAAAAGAGTTTTGAAAAGGAGAATTTATGAACACAATTTAGCCATAAAAAACAAAGACAAGTTTAATTCCTTGGCCAAACATGCATTAGTTTGTAGGAACTTTAAGAAATTTGAGTTTGTTGTGTTGGAAAAAATCAACACTAGTGAGTTTGGTGGGGATTTTGACAATGTTTTAGAATGTAAAGAGACATTGTGGCAACTTGTGCTGGGGGCTGATAGGCTCCCTGGACTTAATGAGTCTATCAACTTAAAGTGTTTTTTATTGTATAAGTAGTTTTATACATATTTTTTTCACACATGCATTTTTTGATTACATTTTAAACATGTGTTTTATTCAATTGAGATGTGATTTATCACTTATTATTCATCAATTAATTATTTTTTTTATATATTTTTAAACAATCAAGGTTTGATGTGAGGTCATTTTCTGTATTGTTAAGTATTTAAGGAACTGGGTTCCATATGGATATGTTTCTGAAGAAGTTCACACATTAAAATTGTTGATGAAAGCGCTAAACATTTGGTTTTCTCTTGGTTTCCTGGCTATTTCATCAGTTGCAGTTTTGGTTTATTTTGTAGTGTTTCAATTTCTTTCATTTTAGGTCCTACATTCCTGTCATTTTGCCATGTTTGTAGGCATTGCAATTGGTGGATATGTGTGATGACATACATGACACATGGACTGTTGTATGATATGATAGTTGTCATGGGTATCCAGTACAGAGGGAATGTTAACTCAGTCAACATTGATATCACACCTTATGTACTGTTAGCATTCAACAACCATGGGCCTACTTTCCATGTGCATGTGTGTAATTGCTGTAGCCACCTGTCTCCACAAAGGACAGCAACAGCTATGCTATATACATATGTGTTGTGTGTGTGTGTAGCATGCACATATCCACGGCAGGTACATGTATGTCATATCCAAAAATGAGGGTGTTTACTGGTGTACAGCAATAGTCATCTGTTACTGCTGTATATGACCCACGGCTCCTGTCATATGTACAGCCGACCTGGTTATGAACAGTGGTATCATTGCATTGCATAACACATGATGCAACTGTGTCAGCACATAGGTAGTCTGCACAGTTGATGAAGAGCTAGGTACAGTCCACTGGTCGTTGGTCACATGGTGTTGTACTATTATATGTCCTACCACATGTCTGGATGTGTGTTGCTGGTCCAAGGATATGGTGATGTCTGAGGGCTACATCCTAGAATGCGGCTTTTGACACTGTGATCTGCACCTGACAAATCTGTGATTCCTTTTGAGGGTGTACTGGTCAGTACATGTGGGTGGCCTTCATGTACGTGGGGACACAACCATCTCGAGCGATCCGTACCTCTGTTATGGTGCATATGTCTGGGTCCAAAGTATACGGTGGTAGTGCTATTGTGCACAACTGAGCCTTCAGTCAGGTGTTCCTCACTGCACAGATGTCAGTATTCCCCATTGTTGGATCTACATTGGGCAGCTGTAATTAAGATCGCTACACATCTAGCACTGTTTAGCATACACATACAATGCAGTTGTCCTCTAGGTGTCAGGGTGTTAACCTGGTCTCAGGACATTCAACTACGAATGGCACTATATGGGCGAAGAAGCCACTCCTGGCAGGACATCACAACAGGGTGGTAGTAGAGTTCCAGGTATAGATTGGAACATCTAAGGTGATGGACAGCAGCATACATTGTGTAGAAGACCGGTGTCAGATATATGTAGTGCAGCATTCCTGCTAACAATGACAACTATCGACAACTGAGTCAATCACAATGTGTTGTTCACGTCTAACTGTATTAGCATGGCCACTGTGCCCTTCCGTGTTTAGAATCAGAGTGCATACAAAACAATCCTGTGCTACTAAGTGTGTGAGTATGGCCAGTATAATATTGTGTAGATGGACACATAGTGCATTCCAAACGGCCGTGTGCTACTGTGTGAGCATGCCCAGTGACACCTTCTGTCGGTTATGTGCCTCTATGTGTACGGGCATGGCCATTGTAACTCTGTATAGTGATAGTAGTCGTCCAGTCAACAGATGGCCATACTACACTTCATGATGGATTCCTACATTGAACACACAGGTTCACAGGTATGTACATCGTAACTGCCAGCATCCATGTCGATGTTCACATTCCTAGAAGGTCATATTGTCTTGAAAGGTGTAGTGTCTGTGGTGCGGCTCGTATCTATGTAGTATTGTAATAATGGTCTGTAGATAGGCAGTTGTCCTGATCCCACCACTGGCGTGTGTGTTTGTCTTCATCTGCCTGGGGACAGAAATATGCTTTTAGACTGCTCACACTCCATACAATCCCTATCGCCCTCTTTGCCAATGCTGATGATGTCACCCACCTAGAAGTACACCACTGAGAGGGCTGTGTGCCAGTAATCTCTGTAACGTGTTCTGTAACTGCTTAATGCTGTAGTGTGATAAGGTAGTTAGGTCGGTGTTCTCATCCCAGCCATGCCAACTGTGTGTGTGTGTGTGTCTCCGGATGACTGTGGATAAAAATATGCTTTTAGACTGCTCACACTCCATACAATCCCTATCGCCGTCTTTGCCAATGCTGAGGATGTCACCCACCTAGAAGTACACCTCTGGGAGCGCTGTGCCCCAGTAATCTCAGTAGCGCATTCTATAATTGCGTAATGCTGTAGTGTGATAAAGTAGATAGGTCACTGTTCTAATCCCAGCCATGCCAACTGTGTGTGTGTGTGCATCTCCGTCTGTCTGGGGACAGAAATATGCTTTTAGACTGCTCACACTCCATACAAACCCTGTCGCTGTCTTTGCCAATGCTGATGATGTCACCCACCTAGAAGTACACCTCTGGGAGTGCTGTGTCCCAATAATCTTGGTAGCATGTTCTGTAACTGTGTAATGCTGTAGTGTGATAAGGTAGTTAGGTTGGTGTTCTAATCCCAGCCATGCCAACTGTGTGTGTATCTCCATCTGCCTGGGGATAGAATAATGCTTTTAGACTGCTCACACTCCATACAATCCCTATCACCGACTTTGCCATTGCTGATGATGTCACCCACCTAGAAGTACACCTCTTGGAGTGTTGTGTCCCAGTAATCTCGGTAGCGCGTTCTGTAACTGTGTAATGTAATAAGGTAGTAAAGTCGGTGTTTTAATACCAGCCTTGCCAGCTGTGTTTGTGTGTGTGTGTGTATCTCCGTCTGCCTGGGAACAGAAATATGCTTTTAGACTGCTCACACTCCATACAATCCCTATCGCTCACTTTGCCATTGCTGATGATGTCACCCACCTAGAAGAACACCTCTGAGAGTGCTGTGTCCCAGTAATAATGGTAACGCATTCTGTAACAGCGTAATGCTGTAGTGTGATAGAATAGACAGGTAGTTGTTCTATTTCAAGGCATGACAGGTGTGTGTTTGGCAGTCATATCCTATGCTTTGGTGTCTGTGAGTGGCTAGCTACTGGATGTGTTGAGGAGCATGTTTTGTTGTTTTCCTATATAGTGGCCATAAATGTCGCAATCGGCCAAGAGACTGGGTTGGCAAGACACACCCTTACATTCAGCAATAGTGAGTAATGTCAGCAGCCCTAATCTTACCCTGAATACAGTCTGAATCCGTGTGATGCACAGAAACTCACTTGCCTTGATATTAACACCAGTACATAATGCAGGAGGCGCATGTGGTTTCCTTTTCATTCTTGTCTAATGCTTTGGTGTCACATGGTTCGCTGTTGAGATATATATTCTATATCTAGGTATGTGCGTGCATATCTATCTATCTATATATATATATATATATATATATATATATATATATATATATATATGTGGACATTAGCACACAGAAATCTACATGATGGAATACATGTCCTATACTGTTGAATGCCTGTGCTGGATGATCTGTACGTGATAACCTCAGATGTATGTATATCTGCCATGGCTTAGTGGTAAATCACATCATCTGTGATGTGCAGGGTCCTAGTTTCAAGCCATGCAGAGGACGGTTGTTTTGTTGCTGGGAAGAACAAGGGACATTGAATATGGTATAGTAAGGTGCTTTTAACCATTTGTGTGCGGGTCTGTGTGACAGTAAGCAGTGGTTATTTTTGGGGAGGCTCAGTATGGGTCATGTCACTATGCATTAGAAGATAATACTATGCAAATAAGGTGGAAAATAGTGAATCCCGTTTATCCCCAGGGTGTGATGCAGGTCCAAAGAGTGTATGTGTATAGATAGCCAGGTGCAGGACTCGAATATAGGTGAAATCATGGGGGGGGGGGTGTCAGGCATACTGTATGTGGATTGGAGCCCTGTGTCTCAGAATTGCTTCTAGCTTAGCACACCTAAGCTAGGGGTGTATCTATACCTGCCTAGTGCAATTGGTAGGGACAACAGCAGTAGGAGAGTAATCAAGGTGAACAAGCTGGGCAAACAGGTGATATTTATCAAAATCAGCAGATTACAGGCCCAGCAGACCAGCCTAGCCCAGAACACTATGATAAAGTGAGCAAGCACCTTCCCCTCAGGTTTTTCCACACTCTGCACACATTACTTTACCAGTGCAATACTCGCATACTGGTCGCCAATCACACTTACAGCTGCTCGCTCACGCACTTGCACATGCACCAACATTGTTGCTTGCATGTGTCACTCACACCCCTGGGTGGGAGCGACGACCACAATATTATCTTGTGATACCTATTACATTGGATTACATGACTACAGTATCGGGAATGGCTGCCCATTAGGTGACGGAATGCCATTCGACTGTATGGTATCGGCGACCTGTCCAGTGAATTAATCATTTTATTTGTGTGTTCCTCATACAATCTGCTCTCATCTGGCTGATACATGGGTACTGATACTCTTCAGTACAGACAAGTAATTGGCTCTTGGGAGCCACATCCATCTGCCAAGTCATGCTAGAGCATACCTATTGTAGGTTTGCAACCTTGTAAATTGTCCAAGGTGGGACTTTTTGGGTTAACACCTATCCCACTTTGCAAGGGACAGTCCCTCTTTAGGCAGTTGTGTCCTGCGAAAATAATCAAGACATAGCAAATGTCCTGATTACAGGACAATATTATATTTTACGTTTCTTTAATAGTTACACGGAACAGTTATTTTATATATGACACTTCTATATGTTATGTGAAGTAGCATAAGCAATTAAAATGTATACTAGACTAACTTTTATTTGTGCAAATAAGTATAATTCTGTACTATTCAAAGCTGTAGGTATGTTTCGTCCTGGAAAGTCTGACATTTCTACAGAACATGTCCCACTTTGGCCATTTGGAAAGGTGGCAACCCTATAGGACCTGCATGTAGAGATGTCAGAGTTTACAGCCAGTAGAAATGAAAGTACTTTACTGATTTGCCTAAATAAAAGAGTATTCTTGTAGCATTATAGCTGCTTATACTGTTTCTTATAACATTTATGTGCTCCAGATACAAAATAATTGTTTTATGCAACTACTACATACAATTTAGGAATTCTTTGTCCTAAATTATAGGACATTTGCCATAAGTCCATTTATTTTGCAGGACACTCCTGCCCAAAGGGTAGTGCCCCTTGCAAAGGTGGACAGGTGTTAACCCCAACCTATTATTCTATTATCTTTCTAAATTAGTCGGCAGAATATGCACTTTCCGTCACTAGCAGACCTCTCATATGAATGGGGAAGAGTGATCACTGAATCAGGGACACTGCATAACACCCTCAGGGACACATTTAAATGTTTGGTGCTATTAACTTGACACAGTGACAGTGCCAGAGCATATGTATACATACACATTATTGTCTGAGGTACATGCTGTTTATGACTCTTACATGTTGTCATTATTCATTACGTGTATTTCGCAACCTGTCCTAATATCACTAGTTCTACGGGGGTTTAGTTGGGACTGTGTTAGATTACGATTCATAATCTCGGACGTCCATGGTAATTGGGGACAGGTCAATGATATGGTCCCTATGTGTTCCCCCAATGATTTACGGACTATCCAGTAGATGTGCTTTTAAGGTTTGGGAGGTATGGGCATCTGCTATACCCACATCAGAATATTATGTAGATCCACAGGGCGGTCCTAATACGTCTCTGCCAGCCAGCACCTAGGCCCATAATCACATACCCATAGTTCCGCTACCTGACACTCCTCTACAGCACTCATCCTTACTGTGAGTGCAGGTGGGGTATGAACACACCCCTACACACTGCCCACTCTCCCCGTGTTGGGACACATGTCACACATTGTGTCAACCCATGTGATACCAGGCTTGCATAACCTACTGTTCCGTGTACAGATACATCCTGGTCGCATCAATCATTACTGGGCTTGCCTAGAAGAACAGAATTGTTGGTGTCCCACAAGGGACATTGCTGTCCATGTTTAAAGTGTGGACCTTGTAGATCTCTCCCACTGGTAGTTTGCTGCCAGTGATCTGGGAAGCAGTGGTGCATTTACCTTTATTGCGTGTCTGTATGTCTCAGCGGCCTAGCTTGGGGGGGGTAGACATTCGTTTAATGGCCTTCCCACCAACATATGCCCAGTTGGAACATATGTTACCCGTAACTGCTGTAACATAACCTAGGCATATACATGTGTATATTTAATATAACATATATATATATATATATATATATATATATATATATATATATATATATATAGATATATATATATAGATATATATATATATATATATATATATATATGTGTGTACATTGATGTATACAGATATATCTGCATATGTATGCATACATGTATATAAATATCCTGTCTATATATATATATATATATATATATATATATATATATATATATATATAGATCTATTTGTGTGTGTGTGTGTATATATATATATATATATATATATATATACATATATATATATATATATATATATATATATATATATATATATATATATATATATATATATATATATATGAATATATATATACATCTGTGTGTCTGTAGACCAATACAATCCCCGCTCATACGCACTTACACATGCGTAATGGTGTTTATATATACTTCACCAGCATACTAGTGCCTTATTCATTGTGACACTGACATTTCACTCCAGTTATCTTGTAATCGGTATTTAGCACATTAGACAGTGGACAGATGTTGCAATTTGTTCATGTACGGATTACTGATGGTAATTTGAATGTGATACTGTGTGATTCCACCCATCCCTCTTCTGCACAGCCTATTAGTCCATCTATTGTCGATGTTTGTATGTGCACATTCATATTATTTATGTCAGCAAATGGAATATGTGTGTTACAGAGAATGTACTGCAACATATTGTTGTCTGCATGTCTGTATGCATATATACCTATTACAAACTAGCTGACCTCCACAGGGCGGTCCATAAGAACCATCCCAGCCAACACTGGCACACCTGGACCATAATTGCATACCCGTAGTTCCTCCATCCCACCCGTGTTGAATTTACACACATAACATCCATTATCCACTTGTTAT